>NW_008351466.1:5193447-5263689 GCF_000622305.1 Nannospalax galili | reverse complement strand
ACATATATTTCTTGATCTGCTATGTATAATTTGTCAGTAGGTTGTTGGATTGATATGGTTCCCTCTGGTTTTTAAAATTAGCTAGGCATTATTTATCTGTTGCATTGTCTCACCCCTCCATCATGGTTTCCCCAATTAAGGTGCCCCCATTTCCCCCTTCTCCCTTAACAATACCCTTCTACGGTCCTACCTCTCTTGTGCTCCTTCTTTCCCTTTATCCCCTAGGTTCCTTGTATACCCTTCCCTCCCCCCTCCCTTAAACTAACACAGTTTTTATCCATATCTCCTTTATTAAGGCCTGTTGCCTACTATGCTTCTCCTTCAGGTTATTTCTTTTCCTATACCTCACTGTTTCCTTACCCTTGTCCTAGTTCCTGCAGTTATGTCTGTTTGCATAATTATTTATCAGAGTCTGATCCTAGGATCCACATATGAGGGAGAACTTCTGAGTCTGTGTTACTTCACTTAGTATAACAGTTTCTAGTTCCATCCATTGATCTGCAAATTTCATGATTTCATCTTTCTTTACGACTGAGTAAAACTCCATCATATAAATGAACCACATTTTCATTATCCACTTGTCAACTGAGGGGCACTTAGGTTTCTTCCATCTCTTAGCTATTGTGAAAAGAGTAGCAATAAACATGGATGTACAAGTGTCTCTGCCATAGGATGAGTTCTTTGGGTATATTCCAAGGAGTGGTATAACTGGGTCAAATGGTAGGTTCATTTGTAGTTTTTTAAGAGTTTTCCACACTGCTTTCCATGGGGGTTGAACAAGTTTGCAGCCCCACCAGCAGTGGATGAGTGTTCCCCTTTCCCCACATCCTCTCCAACATTTGGTATCATTTGTTCTCTTGATCTTAGCCAGTCTGACTGGGATAAGATGAAATCTTAAAGTGGTTTTAATTTGCATTTCCCTAATTATTAGTAATGTTGAACATCTTTTAAGATGCTTCATAGCCATCTTTACTTCTTATTTAGTCTCTTTCTTGTGATGATGTGAGATAATGCAATACCCTGAGCCGTAGTAAATGACATAGGCATTGTGACAGCATCTGGTACCATGTAAGGGTTACTTGAGCACAAGCTCTAGAATATCCTCAGAGTCCATGTGATAACTAAGATGGCTAAAATTACTAATGGCCAGGTAACATACACAACATGCATACAGTAGATAAAGTGATGATTCCTGCTCCGAGAGGGCATGAGATGTCATCACAGTACTCAGAATATCTACTCAAATTAAATTATGACTATGTTTTAGGTCTAGAATGTTTCATTTACTATTCTCAAATCACAGTGGAATAGAGGTAAATGAAGCTGCAGAAAACAAACTGTAGACAAAGGGAGACCAACCTTTTAACTTTTCAGGAACTTTGCTGGACTCAAATTCAATCCAGAGTACATAATTCCTTTTCATTGGTAGATTGTTCCTTATTCAAATATAAATTTCCTACCAGTTACTCTCAAGAGTAGGGATTGCTCTCTTCCTCCCCTCCTTTCATTTGTTTATATCTGCTATCCCTAAAATACCCTTGAGGAACCTCATTGCTGTTAAGGGCAATGATGATAGGATGATTGTCATGTCAATGATACAATGATAAGGTTTCTGTGTACCAGGACTGTGTTTTATCTTCAGCTTCTTGCCTCTGAGCTCCAGTCTCTATAGGTGAGGAAAAAAACAAAACAAAACAAAACAAAAACCCAAAAAACAACTAAAATTAAATGGGAAAGAAAGTTAAAATTAATAAGTTAAAATTAATTGAGAAAAATACAGACCAGGTTGCAACAATGATAAGGTTTCTGTGTACCAGGACTGTGTTTTATCTTCAGCTTCTTGCTGAATGAACAAACTAACAAAACTGCTGTTGCTTATCTGAAAATATAGCTTCCAGTTTACCTAAGATAAGTAGTCCTTCTGTTTCTTTAAGAAAACCTGTGTAAGCAGGTACAGTGCTGCACACCTTTAATCCCTGCACTCAGGAGGCAGAGGCAGATGGATCTCATACCAGCCTCGTTTACATTGTGAGTTCCAGGTCAGCTGGGGCTACAGGGATCATGATCCTGCCTCAAAAATACCGAAGAGAGAAAGAAAGAAAAAAAAAGAAAAGAAAAAAAAAGGAAAAGAAAGGAAAGGAAAAGAAAAGAAAAAAGGAAAGAAAAAAAGGAAAAGAAAAAAGGAAAAGAGATCAGGGTTATGCTTAGCCTTTGCTTCTGTTTCTGTAAATACACTTATACACTTCCCCATTCCACTCATGCCCCTTCTTTGACCCACAGGGTAGAAACCCCTATGCGTGGGCCCCAATCATGTAGACCCCTGTACATGGTCTGCAGTCACGTAGGCTAAGATGCCACCCTACTCCTGTGCCCACCAATGCATGAGTGGAACTCCAATGATGCTGAATTATCTATAAATATTGTAAAACCTTCTACCTATGCTCAGACTTTCAGAGTGACTCCACTGAACCAGCCAGCAACTAAGCCTGATCCTCCACTCACTATGAGAATCTTGCTTGAAGCACCATGACATCTTAATGTGTCCTTCCTTTACGTAGGAACATCAAATCCAATCCAAAGAACCTCTTGGAAATATAGCTTATTCTGTTCCTTTGGGTGTTAGACTTCAGGTCACCTTTCATAAGGAAAACTTTTTCTTTCCTTGCCAAATTACAAAACAGAAGCTAATCCAAATATGCCCAGAAACCTTCCCTGTGTACGTACGATGTTCAGTCACTTCATATATGCATGATGTGGAAAAACGTACAATGGGTTATACAAAAGTGAAGATTCCAGTACCATTCTCTATTTCTATAACAGTTTATAGAGCCCGAGTCCTTTATGTTAAAAAGAAAAGTTGATTTTGGCTTATAGTTCTTGAGGATCAAAACCATGGTTCCAACATCTACTCAGCTTCTTTGATAACTGTTATGATTTATTTTTTGTGTATGTAGGAGTATATTGCCTGCATATATGAAGTGTGTCTATGTCGTGCAGTGCCCTTGGAGGTCAGAAGAATGTGTTGCATCCTCTGGAGCTGGAGTTACAGACGGCTGTTAGCCACCATGTGGGTGTTGGGAATCGAACCCAGGTCCTCTGTAAGAGCCGCTGGTGCTCTTAACCATTGAGCCATCTCTCAAGCCCCTATCTATTCAGCTTCTATCACCAGAATAGCCTTCTGTTGAAAAAGCTAGTGAGCACATAAAGAAGAAAATCAAGAGACATCCAAGGAAGCCAGTTTTGCTTTGTAATAGTCCACTTTCATGGTAAATAATCCATTCTTGCAGGAGCTATATTAGTAATTCCTTCATGGTTATAGTTCTCCCATTGTTTAAATATCTCTTCAAGGTCTTGCTGTTAAATCAGGGTTCAAGCTTCAACATGAGGTTTAGTGGAGACAAATCAAATTAAACCATTGCAGTCTATGAATAGGCATCACACATTTCTTTGAGCACCTGAATTATTCCCCATGACCATACTGTGATGAAAAATTCATGGATCATCTATAGAGGCAGGAAACAGAATCCATGTATTGGATGCATTTGAATGATACATCTTAACTGGGAAGAAGGTTGATCAGGAAACGCTCATACCTTCAATGTTCTTTGGTTTTTTTACCTAATTGGTTCATAGTTCTTTGGTGATTTTTTTTTCTGCCTCCTGCTCCAATCTTAGAAATTATTTTTGTTGAGTCGAAAGGGATGCAAGATTAACATTCATTTTTTTTCAGAGGTGTATGAAAAATTTGAAACTTCTAAAAGCCTTTGGTTTTTCTACATAAGAAAGTGAAGTTCAGATTTTTCTCTGTCTTCTTCATTAGTATTAAAAATTTACTGTAGAAATGAGATATGGCTTACGCATCTAGTTAGAAGTACACAGTGGATACCTAACAATATGTACTGGGGCCATTTGAATTAGGATCATTGAACTGACCACACACTTGTCAAAGGCAATATAACCAATATGTCAATGGAATACAAAAGATCATATTTTCTTCTCTGGACATAATTCAGTGGTTTGGGAGGTTGTCCTTTGTTGAAAGAGCACTGCCTGTAATGTATCTTTTCTACCACATTAATAAAGGATGTGGATGCTTCAAATTACTGAAATAATCTCTAGTTTTAAAATCATACAAAATTGAAAAATATTCTAAATTGTTTTTAACATATGGAAGAGGAACTGTCGAGTATGGTAATATGTGTCCAATGTGCACAATAAAGAAACACAAGTCCCTTAGAAAAAACAGGGGCATTTCAAGAAACCTGCCAACACTGCCTGATCATAGACATGGTTACATGGAAGCAGGCCCTATGCCAGGTGAGTATAAAGTGGATTCTCAACCTAGCAAATCCAACCTCTTACAACATAAATACACACACACACACACACACACACACACACACACACACACAAAACTGAAATGTAGGGAAGCCACTGTATTTAATAAGATCAAGTTCACATAACTGAAGCAGATGACAAGGAAAAATAAGCGAGGATGTTTGTAGTGCTGCTTAGAGGTTAACTAAAAGTTGACAGATCCAGACCCCAAATGGAGTGCTCATGGACCAAGAATAGCTAGATGTGTGAAAGTAGAAGAAAGGCTTTAAAATGCTGAAACCTGTATAAAAGTTCAGGGTAAGAAGATTGATTCCAAAGTATTAATACCCATTAAAAAAGAAAATAAAGTTGTGTGCACCAAGTTGGAAACACTTGAAAATCAAGATTTTGCTGAAATTGTCTCCTAAATGGGAGAGACCAGGGATTCAGGCTTTCAGAGAACAAAGCAAAATCCTTAAAAAAAAGATTGGCACATGTCACATCCTGACAGCACCGTTTAATTGGAAGAAGCATGCAAAACAAATGTATGTACAAAGGAACAACCAAGAAATGATCCCTGTTACTTTAGTTATATAGCAAATCTTACTGCTAGAAAGGAAATAAAGTCTTTTTCTCTTGAGACAGAATGTCAGAGTATCAGGCTGACCTTGAACTCTCTGCATAGCTAACTTGAACTCTTGATCTTTCTGCCTCTGCTTGGTGAGTGCTAGGATTATAGGCACGTGTCACTGCCTCTGTTCAGAAAATAAACTTTAAAGACACAATAATCTTATAGAAAATGTTCAGTTGTGAGAGCTAGTCAATAAAGTTCTTGTCTTCCAAGCACAAGGATATGAGCTGTGTTCTTAGAACCCATGTAGAAAAGCTGGGCACAGTGACACGTGCTTATCATCCCAGTTTCTAAGGAAGCAGAAATTATCACATCTCTAGGTCTTGCTGGCTGGCCAGCTTTACCTAATCAGAAAGCCCCATGCCAATGAGAGACTGTCTCAAAAAAAGTAGATTGTTCCTGAGGAATGACACCCCCCCCAGCCTTTACACACATGCATGCACATACATGCACCAAATATACACAAACATGTACTACCACCCCTGCTTCCTATACACACATGCAAAGAAAATGCTGTAAAAGTTAAAAATTGTAGCCCTGAGCAACTGATTACTGCTGGGTGAAGAAGAACTTATCTTCCTAAAGTGAGAGACTCTAGATAGGCTGACTACACCTCACTAGATGAACTTGTACTGAGGGATGTCTCGGGACACTAACTTGACACAGTAGGCTTTAAGACAAATGACAGAATGTATGAATTCCAGTGGTGGTAGGGCTATGGGAGGGTGCCTTTGGGGAAGGGAGTATAAAGAGGATGAAGACTGATTGAGATGTTCTGTATGAAATACACAAAAATTCAATAATTTTTAAAAAAAAAGAGTTAAAGAACTGACTGGGACAAATGGGCAGAATATGCTGTCTTGTCTCAGAACACTGCAAAAATGTTTTCTATAAAAACATACAAAAAGGTAGCTGGGTGAGGTAATGAACATTTATGATGCCAGGGCTCAAGAGGCATACAGAAGAAGACAGTGAGCCCAAGGACAGCCTGGGCCATATACTTGCACCATGTCTCAATGAACCAAATCAAAACAAAACCACTTCCAATCCAAACCCAAAACGATTATAGGAAAAGAAAAAAAAAGTCACTGGATCGTGTATTTGAATACAAATTCAAATACAATGCTGATACAAAGATAAAAAGGGAAAATCTGCATTATTTAGAAGGCACATGAGGGACTGAGGACTGGCTAGAGCCCTGACAATCGAAATACAACTTATATTGAGATGTGGAGCAATGTCCCAGGCCTTTTTACAAATAGTAGTAGCTCAGTTTATTTTGGACACCGTTTGAATGAACTAGTAGTGAAGTGACCTGCATAAAAGCTGACTGTAAAGAGCATTTTCTTTTCATATATGTCTAAAAAGGACAAGAAAACTCAGTTTATTCAGTACAGTGACATCATCAGAAAGTTTTTGTTTCTCAGTTCCATCATCGTAACGTCATTCAGAGCAAGGGGCAGTTTGAGGAGTGCTTCAAATCTATAAACAAAACGTTGAAAAGCATTTAGAAATTTCTATTTTCATAGAAAAAAAATCTAAGGAAAGGCAGAGAGAGGGAAAAGCACCCCACCTCCACATGCATGGCAGTTTAAGAGATGGTGGACATGGAGTGTCCTTCATTCTGAATAAGGGCAAGAAAAGCTGACAGGGGCCATTACCGGGAGTGTCGTAAAGAAAGGATCTATTCAAAGCTTCTTAGCCTGTGGGTTGTAATCCTATACAGAGTAGCATAAGTGAATGTGGATGGGCACAAATGATTTGGCAAATGTAAAAGTTTTCTGAATGCCCAATAACCAAAAATTAATTCAAAGCTAAAAGTGTAATGAACTCTGGGTTTGGAATGTAGCTCACTTGATAGAGTGTTGACATAGAATGCTCGAGGCCCTGGGGTCAATCCCCAGCATACCATAAACTGGGCCTGGTGGCATTCACAAGTGCTCCTTGTACTCAGGAGGTGGAGGCAGGGGAATCAGAAGTTGAAGGTCATCCTTGGCTACATAGTGAGTTCTCATAGCAAACTCATATAATGAGTTCGAGGCAAGTGCAGGCTACATGACACTTTCTGAAGAAGAAAAAAGTAATGAATTAGAGGTGTTTCGGGCAGTGCTTGCCCGTATTATGACCTACAACTCCACCACCACCTTGGTTCTAAACATAGAACATGTGCATTTTGTGATGCCCATGAATTCATACCATGCAGCACCAATGAATGATGCCTGAAACACCTTGGCTGATTTGAGACTATTGTGTATTATGAGTTCAGTGTTTTTACAGTGCTTTTTACTCTACATACAAAATTTTTGCTCTTTTGGACGCATAATGGTTTAATAACAGAAAACAAAGATTTAAAAAAACATTTTCTTGTCATTGTTCCTCAGCACACAAGTATTAAATTTGTTTATCTTTGGATTGCATTGTGTTAGAATGTTTGATTTTACAAACTGCTGTTTGAATTGCTAACTTGAATTTCATTAAACATTATTAAATCGTCTCAACTTAGGATCAGGACATTATTTCCAACAGTTTCTGGAATGGCCCTAAACATACTTCTGCCATATTGTACTACATATTTATGTGAAGCAGGATTCTCAGCACCATGATTATAAAATGAAAATATCATTCAGCTAGGAGACATTGAAGGTGCTGTACATCTGGCAGTATGAAATACTCAGTCAAGACTTAATTAAATAAAAATAAATGAGCACACCCATCTCATTAGTGTCTAAATGTCGTTTCACATTTGATGAATGGCAAAATTATTGTGTATACAAATAGTCATTTTAAAATAAATTTCCTTATGAATTTATTATAAGCTAATGTGAAATTTGTGTTGCTATTCTACATATCTATGTACCTGAGGTCAGGCAAACATTACTTAGATGAAAGGAATTGCAAGTGGAAAAAGTTGGAGACACCCTGCTCTATGTAATGAAGTGACTTGTGTTTTCATAGGGTAGTTCACACTAAATTCAATATCATGAAAAGTAGATCACAACAAAAAATTGCAAGCAATAAATAATTCTTTTTCTTCTACTTCAATTTATGCCAAATTATGGCTTTACTCACTGTGTCCCAGAGAGTGAGGAGGCAGCTTAGCAGATTTTATGGTGCTGACACATAACAATCACTTCCTCATGTTTCTGGTAGCACCACAGCTGCTTTCTTGACTGCAGTCCAGACCCTCTTAGTTAACACCGTTCAAACTGTTGCCAGAATAAACTTTGTAAAACACAAATCTGACAGTGTCAGTTCTTTGCTTAGAACTTGTCAGTGACTTCCCACTGCTGGGCCTGCCTTTCCAGACTCATCTCTAGTTGTTCCCTCAAGCACTCTTCACTGTAACTGTACCAAATGACTCTCTGTTCCCAAAGGGAGAAAGCTGCCCTGCTTTTGTGCATGCAATTCTCCATGTCCAAGATGTCATTTTTTTTTTTGCCTTTTTTTAACCTGACAATGCCATCTTTCCATTAGCTCAAATGTCACATTCTCAGTGAACCTTTCCAAAGCCCATCAGCCAGAATCATCAAGTTATTTCTGTACGTTTTTTTGGAGTAATATTTCTGAAATATTATATTATCATCAATATGTGCATGTTTTATGATGACGATCCCCTTCCCCACTGAAAAATCTGTTATTCATTAGATGGTACCTTTTAGGATTAAGGAACTATTTAAGTTGCCCCATCATCTTTGTTACCATAGGATTGTCATTCATTCTTTTAGCAATCCTCTAATTAATTGAATGCCTATGAAGTCCCATATACTATGCTAGATGCTGAACATATAATAGTGAAAAGAAGACATGGCAATTTTCTCAGGACATTTTTGTTGGGGAGATAGACAAAAGCCACGTGAATCAAAGTAAGATAAAACAAACCACAACACATAAACCTCAACTGACCAACAAATAAAGTAATGGCTTGTGGTCATCTCGAGTGAGCACCCATTTCATCTTCTTTCCTAACCCTCTTGCATCTAGGTGGAGCCATTTGATTAGTTCTTACCAATGGAATATAAGCAGAGGCAAGGTGTGCCACAGCTTGGCTGAGGTGGGTAACAACAGATGAACATTGCTTTATTCTGTCTTCCACTATCTGTCAGCTGGAAGCAAAGAATCCAATGAAGGACTTCAATGGGCTAGTGAAATGGCAGATCATGTCATGGGAAGAGTCTTGATTTCTGAGTAGCCCTAAAGAGGGCTTCCCACTGCTCACCCAACCAGGCTATGAGGTGAATAGGAAGAAAGTTCATATTGAATATGACATTGATCCATCAGAGTTCTTTGCTACAATAAATAGTTAGACAGCCTTGGCATACAATACCATTGTGTCCCATAACCAATGTTAACATAAGGATCCGAGACCAACTCATGGGTACCTCCAAAAATAATTTTTTCCCTGTCCCAAAGACTGAATCTCCATATGTGACATGCAGATTCTTTGACTCTTTCCATCACATGCTCATTTCTCAGTCATAAAAGTGATATTAGCAGCTTGCTGAAAATAATGATCTCTAATCCTGTCTCACAAAAATGCTTCCTGGTTAGGTAAGGAAACTTTCTACATGATATTTAGTTAGCTAATTATTTCAATGGGCATTTTATACTGTTTTATTCATTCTTATAACCACTAAATGATATCATGTGTCAATTGGAAACTTGAAGCAAAACATGATAAAAGATTTGACCTCTGTCTTAGTGTAATGACCCATTTGAACACATACTGCTCTGACTAGAACTAGGGTGTTGTAAAGAGATATAGTCTCCTTGTCAATTAATTAAGCCCATGCTTTTTCAGTAGTCTTGGTTCATGACATACAGGCTAATTTGGTCAAGCATTGCCAATTACAGAGAAATGTTTTCTGAGACTGGAGCAGAGCTAATGTGGTTGCTTCCGAGCTGAGACACACATATTCTACAAATAAAGAACCCAGAATATTGCCTCTGCTTCACTTTACTTAGGTTGTGATGTTTCTGCTGGGTGAGAAATTAAGATGACTAATTTCATTAAGTATCCATGAACCTACTGGGATTTGTTTTAAAAACTTGATGAGCTCAACACATTTAATGAACATTGTTCCATTTGGCATCTGAAAATATGAATGAGGTTGATGTGAGCTTATATGAATAGGGATGCCATGTGGACTATTTCTGTGAAAAAAAGGCTCGAATGGCACCTGGATTTCAAATTACTACTGGAATTAAGAATATCATATTTAGAAATGTCATTAGAAATTCAGAAAAAGAAAGCCAGGTAGGGTGATATATGCTTGTGATCCCAGAAGTTGAGAAGGGGAGGCAGGAAGATCCTGAGTTTGAGAAGTTCAAGGCCAACTGGAGTGCCATAGCAAGATTCTGTCTCAGAAAACCAAATCACTGGAGAAATGGTTCAGTGGTTAAGAGCACTGACTGCTTTTACAGAGGACCTGGGTTTGATTCCCAGCACTCACATGATGGCTAGCAACTGTCTGTAACTCCAGTTCCAGTGCATCTTCTGCCCTCTTCTGTCTTCTGCAGGCATTGCATGACACGGATGCACTTAACACACATGCCAGCAATACACTCAGGCACATAAAATACAAATAACAAATAAAATATTGAAAAAGCCCCAAATCAGAAATAAGAACCTCTGTAAGGATGATGAAAATTGATGAACAGAGATATGAGTGTCATAGTTTTTTTTTTTATCTTAACCCTTTCCTTGGGAATAATCTAGTGGGATGATCTAGTAATATTAAAAAAAAAAAAAAAGCCCAGCAATTTGGTCTGACTATAGCTGAGAGGAAAAAGATATTTTTTGACAGCCAAATTTGGCAGGAAGTCTGTGACTTTAAGTTGCCAGAAAGACAGAGCAGAGACAGACTTTTCCAGACACATGGCTATACACATATACCAAAGGACATACTTTACTAGGACTCAAGAGTCTTAAGAATTTCAGGTCTTACTATTATCATTCTTGGCATTGTAATCAAAGACAGCAAACTGCAGAATAATAGTATCAATACTGAAACCATGCTTGTTTGAATAGTAGCTACATCAGTTACCAGTATATGAATATAAACATACTACTCAGTTTCTCTGTGTTTCAGTTTTCTTATCTGTGAAATGGGAATAAAATATACTGGTGTTTCTGCATATGAAAAGTGTTTTTATTAAGCTGACTAACACTCATTTTGAGAAATCAATAAGGGGTTGCTATTAATAACATACCCTTCAAAAATGGGCTTCCTCCACTTCGTCTCTAAACACACCTGCATTATCAATATCCAGGGCTAGCTACTGGGAAGCTTAGCAAATGGGCTAAGCAGAAGTATGTTGACGCACGCTTACAGAGTTTAGTTATAACAATTTTATTATTTCAAAATATTTCAAGTCACTACCATAGAGGGAAGTAGACAAGTTAGTAATTACGATATCATAAGATTTTGTTAATAAGCAAACTGTCTTCTTTCACAAAAGGTAAACTTGTCATCTTTGGTCTTGAACAAAACCAGAAATGTGATTCAAAACCTCAGAGAATATGTGGAATTATTTAAATGAGACTCCATAACTTTATATTTCATAATCATGAGAAGCTGCTTGTTGAAAATTATGTATAATGACACAATTGTGGAATTTCTTTGCTAATAAGGATAAAATACTAATGAAAAATCCATTTTTCATCAGTTCAATCTCAATAGCATTATTTCAGAACAAACTTTTATAGTTCAGGTTTAAATAATGTAGGAAAACTAAAAACAATATTAGCTGTACAAAAACAAAGTGGTCTGTTTGCCACCATTATATGACGTAGTTCAGTATTATTTCCTTTGGTAGGCTCTGTATATGAAAGGTGTATTGGACCATTCTTGCGAATCACTTCAAATCCTCTGCTTTTGTCTTCCACCCAGGTAACCAAGGAGGCTTTGGCCAGCTTTAATGCAGAGCTTCCCATTTTCCTTGGACAACTGCAAATAACATTTGCTTCTGGACCTGGGACTTCTCTGACTCCTTAGAAGTCATTTGAAATTCAAAAACAACCAGGAGGGAGGTTAGGGAAGATTAGTATATGTGTTGTTACTTTTAGCTAGTGAGGAAGAGAGCTGATGGTTAACCAATTTCCCTTTTCTTTTAGGTGGATGGTCTTTGACAGCTTTTCCTGATGTAGATTAGATGAATCTACATGGTTGAGCACCAGTGGTGGGAGTTCAGTGGGTTACAGTTCAGTCGAATGCATCCTTGAATTGGTTTGCTCTTTTTCCTTGTTTCATATCCCCTTTCCCTCCTCCTGCTTCTGGTAACACACTCACAAATAAAGCCCTCACCTAGGAATTTCAGTTCAGGTTCTGTTTTGGGGCAAATCTAGTATAAGGTGTTGACATATTGGATATCTTTCTCTCATAAAAACAATGTCAGTAAGAAAATGCAGTGAATATTTGCCTCTGTGTTATAGTAGCAAAAAAAACTCTTTAAGAGAAAACTGGTCAAGAGAATAAGAATCCCTGGCCTGGGTGGAACCTTAACTTTCTAGCTTTGCTAAGTCAATCACCTGGTCAGAGGACCATCCATAGAAAGGCAGGTTCACCTTAAGTAATGTTAAATAGGTGGAATATACAGTATGTTAATGAGACGGTGAACTTTTCCTCCTCAGAATCCCTGCTCATAGTGCAGTGCTTATGGACCAAGCCCCAGACATGTAGCTTTCCATAATTCTGCCCAAATTTCTTCAGAAAAACATGATCCCTCCTTTTCTTTTCTTTATCTCTCTATGCTTTCCCTAACACTCTGGGCTACTCCAACATTTTGGGTTTCTTTTCTTTTTCCAAAATTCCTATCCCCTTCCCACTATGTAGCTGCTAGTCTGCCACCTGTCTGACCTCCAGGCTGCTTCTCGCAGAGGACATGGTTTCAGTTCCCAGCACCAACATGGTGGCTAATAACCATTTATAACTCCAGTTCCAGGACATATGATGCCTTCTTCTGGCCTCCCTGGGCACCGCATGCAGCACATGGTGAACCTATATAATATATACAGGCAAAACACTAGCACATATAAAGATACAAATAAATTAAAAATTAAAAAAAGAATGCAAGTCTTTTGAGCTGGAGAGATAGCTGTGTTTCAGATCACTTACTGCTCTTCCAAGGGATGCAAATTTAGATCGAAACACCCATGTCTGGAGGCTCACAATCACTGGTAATTCAAGCTCCAGGGGATCCAGTGGCCTCCACAGGCACTTAAACATTCCAACACACACACAAATAATTGTTATGAAAAAAGAGTTCAAGTTCAGCTTCAGTTATATAGCAAGTTTGAGGCCAGCTATGTCTCAAAAGAGAAAAAAAATAGTAATAAAAGAAAAATATTTCTTCCAAGTTTGAGCTTAGAAATCCCAAGAGAAGCTAGGGTTACTAGAAGGCTTTGATGTAAAGCCCTCTGTGTTTGTACCTGTGTGCATGTGTGTGTCAAAATCAGGTAGATTATGTTAATAATGTGATTTACGCATTAGAAACATTTGAATTTTAGATGAACTATTTTTTTAATATATTTTTTTAAATTTTTTTTTACAATTAAAGTTACAGTTTTAACAATATGCAAAATATTACAGTAATTCAGATTATTACAGATTTGATAACTACATTTTATATCTCATAATAGCGATGAAGATTATACAAAAGCTATTAAAACAATTATAAGAATAAATTCAATTGTCACTTAATTATCTAAAGCTATTTTCCTTTGCGTTCTTCCAGAATGATTTGTTCTTATTCTTTACCTTAATTTGAGGGACTTCAAGAAGATACTTGTTTTTTTTTTTTTCATACAGAAGAATTCCTTCCAAAGCAATTGATGAACTATTTTATACTTGGTATACTTTAACACACAAACATACCCCAAAGCTCAGGGAAAAACCATCAAATTCAAACTTTCATTGTATCAAATTATAGTGTCTGTCCAGCTCAACCTACATCACTTAGATCAAACAGAATAAAAATCGCAGAACAAAAAACTTATGTTGGAGTAACAAATAGCCCCATTAGATTAACTGGTCAAGACTATAAAATCTCCAGTCTGTTGGAAGACCCACCCTTTCCAGTTTCACTTGTCAATCACTTGGTGATAAGACCATCTCTAGGAAGGTGGGACCACCTTAAGTTATGCTAAATAGATGAGTGGACTCCGTACTGCATTAATGAGATAGTCAACTTTTCTTGCCTGGAATCCCACCTCCTAATGCAGTGCTTTGGACCCGGTCACAAACATGTAGGTCTCTGTAAGTGAATTCTTCAGAAAAGCACAATCTCTCTTCTTTTCTTCTTCATATCCCTTTTCTAAACATGCTTTCTTTAACCCTTTGGATTACCATAGCATCTTGTATTTCTTTACTTTTTCTCTAAAACTTCCTTCTCCTGCCATGTGGCTGCCAGTTGGCCGTGTGTCTGACCCCCATGCAGGCTCTAAGGCTGCATGGCTTTATGGCTTGCTTTTTTTTCCCCTCCATTCTCTTCCTCAAGGCAGCTACCAAGATCACCAGCTTGCCCACCTTAAGGATTTTCCTTAAAATTGTAATAAAATTGTCCTAAAGCTTCCCTTTGGGTCCATTGTGAAATTCTTTTATGAATGAGAGTAAGAACCCTCTAGGAGGCACTATTTCTCTCCCGTTTCACTTATATTGCTGTACTTAATTTAGATAATCCCTATATGTTACCTGCATTGGAAACTTAAAATAAGGAAAACACTTGCATTGCCAATGCATGATCAGGGTATCTTTGAGTGAATATTCTTTCTCTCTTAAGAGATGTCAGGAAAGGTTTTCATATATTTTCAAATTTCACTAACAGTTTTACACAAGTTCCTTGTGGGAGGCAGTTGGCAGTTGTTTTTCTTGCAAGATGCATGGACTATTTAACATGTGGTCTTTTGTTTTTGTTTTCTTCTTCTTTTTTTTTTTAATCTAATGGACATGTCTACACTGCAAGAGATATAAGATCCTGGGTATCTGAAAATTAAAGGACAGCAGCAAAGGGCCAGATGCTGTAGTTATAAAAGTTACAAAAGTATCATAAACACCAGGTATGCCATATAAATGTACAAGGTTTTTTTTTTTTAACCCTGGCATGCTATTATCATATGGTTCTAACATCTGTTCATTCCTCTTCAGGCTTCCCACAGACAGTATTTATTAAAATCAAATACACACTAGGTCTCACGTGCGTTGAGCAGGAAGTGCCACAGTGGCCTTATTATGGAGTGTAAGTGAGCTGATAAAAATTGATTTCTATCAGTAAACTTACAATTATCCTTATAAGCCAATATAATATTGTCTGGCCTTGGTGTGTGTTCTATCTGCTAATTACTCTGTGGTTTCCATTAATGTGGGGCTGACACAATGTTTTTGTACTAATTCTAGATAATTGGAGAATGGGAGGAGAGGCCAGTTGAGCATCACAGAAAGGCTATATTAGGGGCTATTGTCTAAAGAAATGCTATTTTCTCAGCTGCAAACAAGGCATATTGGAAAGTAAAACTGTATAGAAGCAAGTAAATATTTTAAATGAATGCTTTTACATTAATGGAATGTTTTAATGAAAGTCTTATAGATTGTTATATTAGAAGTAGCAGTAGAGGGGAAGTTTTGCTGGTCTGACAATTAAGGGCCTTATGCTCTAGCTCCTGAGCAAGTCATGCCAATCTTCAATCCTTAGTATTCTCATCTAAGAAATGAACCGACAGAGACATACGCATTAAATTCCCTTCCAATTTTGATGTTTTATGGCTCTAATGGTAAGCATCTCCAAATCAAGCCATACATTGTGTACATGCCTTTAATCCCAGCACTCGAGAGGCAGAGCCAGGTGGATCAGTGAGAGTTCAAGGCTAGCCTGGTTTACATAATGAGATCCAGGCCAGCCAGGGCTGCATAGTAAGACCCAGTCTCAAAAAGAAAATAAAACCGAATAACATGAAATGAAAACAACAACAAACCTTTGAAACAAAGAATTATTTGTTTTTCCCATGGCCCTTGATTTGGGAAGTTGTTTTCTTGTTATTTTTCTCTTAACAGGAAAAATCCACACCATATCTTACGTGTCACAAATAGCGAAAGTGTAGATTTCAAAATAGGGTGTGCTTCTTCATTGCTTTGTTTCGCTTTGATTTTTTTGTTTTAAATTCATTTTTGTCTTTGGAGACTTGTTTTCACTACATAGCCCAAGCTGGCCTGGAACATGATCCTCCTGCCTCAGCCTCTGCAGTGTTGTTGGGATTACAGATGTTTACTACCATGCTCAGTTTTTTCTTTTTTGAAACCCCTAAAAGAGAAACAAGAAGCAATGAACTAGCAGGTGACTGTTGGAAGAATTGGCTATTTCTTTGAATAGGAAAATCAGAGCCTCTGTCTCATAGGGCAACCAGACTGGAAGGGATGAGGATATTCTAAGGAGACTTGTCTCCCTCACCTTGACTATCAGACGGTGAAGCAATGGAACCCATTTTTCAAATACATTGGTGGGAACATTAAGTAGGTGGTTATAACAAAAAAGAAATCTCAGCTATAGGCCTCAGATGCTGTCTATTGACACTCAGTCTTTTGATTCATGGAAATTGGTGGTCTGCTAAGTTAACACCTTCCAAAAGGTTTTTATCTGTTAGTTACAGGATGTCAAGTCAGAAACAGAGTGGGCAAGGAGTGGCTATTTAGGAGCTAAACATAGCCCATGATAAATGGTAATTAGGCCATGAACTTGAACTTGCAACATTCCACACTGTCCACCATCATTGAAGTTCTAATCAGTTGATCATCCTTGCAGAAAGTTTGGTTTCAAGATGCATGCTCTTTCTGGGCACTTTCGTCATAGGGTCCACATAATAGGAAACATAACCTGCCATAACATTTTAGAATAAAATGTAAATCTATCTTTCAAATAATTTTTTGTGGGAAATATAAATGGGAAAAGACAGGTATTTTCACACACACACACACACCACACACACGCACACACACACACACACACACACACACACACACACTGAAAGACTATGAAGCCATGAAAAGGTGAAATTCTGTCATTTGAAATCACATGGATGAAACTAAAGAACATTATGTTAAATGAAATCATCCAGAAACAGAAAGGCAAATATCAAATGATCTCACTGATATGTGCAACCTGAATAGTTGATCTTGTGGAACTTGAAAACAGAAGAGTAGTATGCAGAATCTGGGTAGTGCAGAGATTAGGGATGGGTGAATATTGATCAGTAGGTACTGAGTTGCTGTTAGACAAATGTAGGAAGATTCAGTAAGGTAACTTTAGATACTGATCAGGTATTGAACATCTCAAAAAAAAAAATAGAAAAAGGTATTTGAATGTTTTTACTACAAAGGAATGATGAATGCTTAAGATGATGAATATGTTTACTACACATTTCACAATATGTCAAGATATCTCAGTGTACTCTATTAATATAATTATTATGTGTCAAAAAAATAAAATATTAAAATGGCAAATATCATTGGAGCATACTTTTAATATTTTACTATTTTTATTTTTTGTGTGCATGAGTGTATTGTCTGCATGTATGTAAGTGCACCCATGTCATACAATGCCTGCAGAGATCAGAAGAAGGTGTCAAATTCCCCTGGAGCTGGAGTTAAGGATGGTTGTTAGGAGCTATGTGGGTGCTGGGGCTCAAACTGGGTCCTCTGCAAGAGTAGCCAGTGATCTTAACCACTGAGCCATCTCTCCAGTCCAGAGAATGTATTTTTAAAAGACACCTTACTTACGATCTCTAGATAGGCTGATGAGACTCCAGTGGATGAATGTGTACCAAAGGATATCTGGGTACAAATGCTTGACTGGATAGGACAACATCTATGCCAGAATACATGAGGTCTGGTGGGGGATTGTAGGGACATGGACCGGGGAGGGTGTCTAAATGTGATTAATAACTATTGTATGGAATGTACAAAAGCTCAATAAAATTTTTTTTAATTAAAACTGGATTAAAAGTCATGTCCAACTCTACCTTTCTGGGAGACACATTCCTCTGGTACGGTAAGCCCAAATAGGCTCTTCGTTCTATAAAAAATAAAAAATAAAAATAAAAGACACTAGACAAAGAGTTTGCATCTACAATATATAAAGAACAGTTATAAATCAATATAATAGTGAATCCCAACAGCCTTGTACATATGACTAAGCATTTCAAGATAAAGAAATACCATCAACAAAATTAGTAAAGATACTTTTAGTATTACTTGAATGAAATCAAAGAAACCTTATTTGAAATGTAAGCTATGCAAACCGAGATCAATCACTCTAACATGTAAACTGAAAAGGATCAGTAATACATCCAACTGGCATGAGGGTAGGGGAAATGGCATGATATTTGTGGAACTTCAAAGTTTTTAGAGATAATTTGACAGTAATCACTTCCATAATGTGAAATGCTATGCAGATATTAAAAAGAAGGGCAACATATATTTTGTCATGGAAAGATGTAGTATGTTGCTAACAGAAGCAGAAGTCACAGAAAACTATATAATACACAGAAATGTATTCATGTCTTATTAATGCAGGAGAAATACTCTGGAAAATGAGACCCAACAGGAAAGGAGAGCATTGGGTGTGGTCCTCTGGAATGGAAATATTTATTTTTACTCTGGATACTTTTGAATTATTCAGTACTTTCACATGGAGCTTGCACTGATTTTAAATGGAACTAAAAAATTAAAGAAGAAAAATCCACTTGATAAATAGGACTTGATGCTCTTCATTTAATTTCATGACTTCATCACTACTGTTATTCCCAGAGAATTTAGCCTGAATGCCTTGTGATGTACCCCATAGAATCACAAAATTCCATTTTTTTTTCCTGAGAAGTATTATTACATTATCTAATTGCACTCTGTTCTAATTTCTTTTTTTTTCTTTTCTTTTCTTTTTTTGAGGCAGGGTCTCCCTGTAGTCCCAGCTGACCTGGAATTTACTGTGTGTAGACCAGGTTGGCCTTGAACTCAAAGAGATCCATCTATCTCTGCCTCCCAAGTGCTGAGATTAAAGGCGTGCGCCACCACGCCCACTGATGTTTTAGTTTATTTTCAATTGCTGTGACAAAACATTCTGAAGTTGGGGAGGAAAGGGTTTATTTGGCTTACATCTCCCAGGTCACTGAGGGATCCCAAGTTAGGCACTCAGGGCAGGAACCTGGAGGCAGGAGCTGAAGCATAGGATATGGAGGAATGCTGCTTACTGGCTTGCTCTCCTGACCTCTGCTCAACCTGTTTTCTTATGTAGGACAGCCTGCCCAAGGATGGCACCACCCACAGTGGACTGGGCCCTCCCTAATCACTCAACAATCGAGAAAATACCCCATAGTCATGGCCACAGGCCAGTCCAATGAAGGAAATTCTCTAACTTAGGCTCCCTCTTCCCAGGTGTGTCAAGTTGACAACTAAAGCTATACAGCACATGTTCCATCCTGGTATAGTTTCTCACCAATGCCTTGAAAAATTGCCATGAAAATCTGTTGCTGCACTTTTTAGAAAATAATTGCTATCTTAAGATTCATAGATTCAGGTTCAGCAGATTCATGTTATTCTATGGGAAGATGATGGTCATTGCAGTAGTTACTTTCTGTTGCTGTGACAAAACACCATGACCAAAAATGACTTATAGAAGTCAGTTTATTTTGACTAACAATTCCACAGAGATGAGTCAATCATGGTGGGGAGCCTTGGCAGCAAGCATCAGGAATGGTAGGCAAGAGTAAGAAGCTGAGAGATCACATCTTAAACTGCAAACATGAAGCAGAGATCAAACTGGAAGTGGAGTGAGGCCACAAACTCTCAAAGTCACCCTCAGTGACATACTTTCTCCATCAAGGCTTCAACTCCTAAATCTCCCCAGTGACATCCCCTGGGGACCAAGAGTGCAAATACCTGAAACTATGGAGGGTCATTTCTCACTCAAATCATGATATTTCACTCCCTGACCCCATAGGCTCATACCCATATGATAATGCAAAATGCATTTAGTCCAATTTCAAACGTCTATATAGTCACACTGTTCAAAAGCCCAAGTTCTCTTTTGAAACTCAAGCCAATTTCTGAACTGTGGCCAACTGTATACTTCTAACAGACGTATACATTCCCATTCCAAAAGGGAGGAATACAGGCAGAGTGAGGAAGTATTTCCCATATCAAGAACAAAAATCAGCAGGGCAAACCCCAAATCTTGTAACTCCGTATATAGTGCTTGGGACTTCAGTTCTGAATGACTTAGAAGGCTCTATCTTTCCAACTTTTCTGCCTAAAAATTACATCTCTCTTTTGGGATCATCCAACTTCCTGTATACAGCCCTCCTTGGCGATGTCTGATGACTCTGGAATCTTCAGTGTCTTGGGGACTCTCTCTACTATAATCCAGACCGTACTTTCACAGCCTGATGCAGTGGCCTCTCAGGCCTCTTGGATTCTCAGAGTCATCTCAAAGTGACTATAGTACTACCACGTGCTGCCTGGCCTCCTTCAGTGGCTCTCTGAAACTGCAAAGGAAGAATTCAAGCCCCCAACTCTTGCTCTTGCAACTTTCATGCTTCTAAAGCCAGTACCACATGAACACTGCCAAGTTTGGCTGCCAGCTTAGAATGGAACCTCAACCCCTTAAATCACGTTTGTAACAACCTTTGTATGTTGTTTTTTAGGGTTAGAAAACTCCATAAACCTTTATTTTTAAGTTGGAAGCTTAGCTGGGTGAAGTCTTGATTTGAGGACGCATGGATTGTTTCAGTGCAGAGCAGGAGGCCTCTCCTTAAAGGTATGAATGTCCTTAAAATTTACAGTCTGTCTTTTAGCACTAGAGGAGCAGATGGACATATTAACACATGTCAGGAAAACAGGGGACATTTCCCATTCAAACCACCATAGTTATCTAAAAGCAAAAAGATGAAAATGAGTGCTATGAAGTGGAAAACAGGGTTTTACAATATGAAAACATCCCTATAGCCATTTTGTCACAGTACAGAGTGGGAATCTGGAAATACTGATGATGAGCTGGAGCTATGACAACAACTCTCTGCAGTGTAAACAAGTCAGTGTTGGGAAATGAGGTCTAATTTCATCATCTAATTTCACTGTGTGCTTATCAGATACGCAAGACTGAGGAAAGAGTGGAAATCCTTCACTTGGACCCCATAGAGCGGAAAACACTTAACACTGTGAAGATGACAGCCCCAACAAGGTATCATGGGATCACCAAGTGTCTGTGTCAAGGAATTGACAGGCAGAGAATTCCCAATCATCTCATGAACTTCAGCTTTGCTTGTTTTCCACTGTTGATGTGACCCATTGAAATTGCCACTCATCTGTCCATCCAGCAGTAGGTCTGTTTGGCTCTGTCTTCCATTCGTCCACCAGGATGCTTGCCTAGATGTGGTCCTGCCCTTCTCCTCTACAGCTTTCACCACACCTTGCTTTTATAATTCAACTCTGACCCTGTATCCTGGCTCTATGCAACAAAAGCAGCAGTGGCATCTCCAGAAGACCTGCAGACTGGTTCATTATCTTAGCCCCACAGAGACTCTTTGCTGCCCTATCTGCTTCGGCCTCTCAGGTTTCTTTGAAAGTCCTTGAGCTCTAATGCAGCCACTGTAACCAACTGTAAACATATAACCTTCATATCTATCTATCTATCTATCTGTCTATCTATCTATCTATCTATCTATCTATCTATCTACACACACATATATATATTAAAAACTATATACTTTAATCATGTGATATGTAATATGTAATCTGAGAGCTACTATCAGTCATTGAGATTGGAATGAAAGAATCTGCATTCACCTTGACTGTCAAGGAACTTGATACTACTTGGCAAGTTGTTGCCAATGAAACTACCATGGTTTGTAAATTTATTGCTATTCAATAAATTCTGACATTGTAGAAAGACATAAACAGGTCCATCTATGTTAATGCCATAGTATGCTCACAACATTTGGCTACATAGTAAGTTCAAGGCCAGCCTGGGCTACCTGAGACTCTGACTTGAACCAAACCAAACCAAAAAATTTGTGATAAATTTTGAGGTTGGTCCTCCGTGACCAAAGATGCAGGCCATTCTTTTTCCTGGGATATGATTTCTTGGAGAAATTTTAATTCTTTTTGGTTCAATGTCACACTCTCACAAGACGATCTAGTACAGTGTGAACAGTGATTCACTTGTCCCCTGCTCTTTGCCTGCTTCCACCTCTACTTCTGTATTCAACTTTTGTAGTGTGGCCTCATTTTCATCTCGTTAAGAATTTCACCACTTATGAAATCTTAGTCCCCAGTCTTCATTCTCTGATTATATCCTCCAATTTTTCCAACTTACTCTCTTCTCAATTCCAGTATTTTGTTATAGTGAGATAATCATTACCATAACAGCTCCAAACTTCCCCATTTTTTTTTCCCAGTACTGGCCTCTTGAAGGTCATAGACCCTCTTCCGTTTCAGGGCTCTGGTAAAACCGCAGCTCTCAGCTACTCAAAAGATCTTCACTCCCAGTGTTTTCTCAATCCCTTCACCGTCCCTAGGCTGCTTCAGTAACCTTTTAAAATGCAAATTCCTTAATTTGACCCTCCCCACCCCCTCCCAAAGGGACTTGCTTAAATCTGACTGACACCACCAGGCTCCTAGGATAACCCCTAAACTCTGTATCATGTCATACAGGATTAGCTATAATTTGTGCCCTGTGTATATTTCTATATTTCTCTCAGTTCCTGCCTCTGTCTGCTTCATCCTCCTAGAGATGCTTTGACTGCCTTTTACCCTCACTCATCATAACGTTTCTTATTTATGAATGTGTCCTCCCTACCTGGCATGCCCACAGCCCCCCTGCAAGCCTGGCTCCTATTCATCCTTTAAAGGCTGTCTCAGGAGACGCCTCTTCAGTGATGAAGTCTCAAAGGTGACATAGTTTTTAAACTCAAATTCTCTATGGACTTTATAACAAATTTGGTACCAAGACCCAGAGTGATATTAAAATATTGAGCAATCAGATAGCAGTGCCTGCTGGTTATATATCAACCCAGCTCAGACCGTAAAATACCTTAATATTTAAAAAGATTTTCTCCTTTCTTGTCACCTCTTCCCCTCATTGGCTCCACTTATCAGCAAAAATCTGGATAACTGAGCTGGGGGAAGAGTCAAAAACTGACATCCAGTAAATATGTCAATAGAAAACATCAGGCTTCCCTTCTCCCATGCATCACTGCAAACAGGTTCCATCAGAGAACTTCCACATTCCCGTCTGCTCCATTCTGGTTAGCTGGCCCTGCTTTAGTAATACTTTATTTTCAGGAAAGATGACCCATTAGAATAACTTTTCAGGCACATGTGTGAATAAATCAAAACACAAGTTCAATATGTTATTTAGTGATGAAAAGGAGATTTCTTGGATTAAAATAAAAATCTCAAGTTAGGGAAGTGTTTCCTTTTTCTCTGTTTTTGATATGACTGGTTTCTGTATATCCTTGTCATAACTAAAAGAACGCACACTTTTTTTAGAGGGCTTGTGATATATGTCCCTCCCTGTTCGCGATGTTTAAGGTATTAGACATATGACAGTTGCGTAATAACTATCTGTTGGATGACTGGACGAATGAATGCAATGGTGGGTAGGTAGGTCATTCTTGAATAGAGAGAAACAATTATTTGGCAGAAGAAAACAGAAGTTAAGCAGAGTCTTAGCTTCCTCTAAGAAAACTGCAACAGTTGGAGTGAGCAATTTAAAGTTAGCTGAAATTCTTTAGTATTGTTATTTCAAGTGTCACAATAAGGAATTCATTCTTTTGTACTGTGAAAACTCACTCATGTTGTATACCTAGCATGTAATCCTAAACCATTTGCATGCTGTTCAAAGAATTGTTCTGCATATAGATTAGTTTGTGTGCCCATATGTTTAAAAATTCAATTTAAAGAAACAGCTGAATTAGTCAATGAGATTGAAGCTTTTCTTCAACATTCAGTTTAGGTGAAGAAGAAGCAGCCCGTATTCATTTGTATGTTTAAAGAGGAAGTTGGGGGGTTATTCGATGGTTGTCTTGCAGAGACTGAACTCAGTAAGAACAATTTCCCTGTTTATCAGTTTTCTCCCTTGCTTGCTTCCGGTATTGCAGAAGTTGGGGCTATTTCTTATTGGTTTTGAGGATGCAGTTTGTTATTAGTGCAACTGGTGCCTCTGTTGAGGATTTCACTACTATCTTCTGCTAGTAGGCATGTAAAAAGGTGCATAGCCTTCTAAATCATATTTATGCCTACTTCAAATTATAACAGCTGGATTATCTGACTCTGTACTGTCTCTCTTGCCAAATAAATAAATTAACTCCTAAACCTCTTTTGGTTAAGTAAAGCCCAAATCAGTGTTCCTGACAACTTTTGTAAGTTAAAATTCGATGGTTGTTACCCCAGCATTGTTTTAAGTGAGTGAAAATTGTGAATTAAAAAAAAAAAGGAATCCATTAGATAGGCTCAGCCATAAAATCTAACTGTTTTATCGTTCCCCATAGCTGTCTTTTCACATGCAGGGAAGGTCTCTCTTCATTGATCAGCTTTCTTTTATTACATGATATTCTGGGAGAAGCAAAGCAATCTCCAGCACCACAAGGGTCAAAGCAACTGTGAACTTGTGGATTAAACTTGCAAAAGCAGGGCATTGATGAGGGCTGTTTGTCTTCCTTGGCTTCTGGTAAATCTCAATTTGCAAATTAAAAGAAAACTTTTAAGGCCTTTGTGATATCAGCTTGAATTCAAAGTGGATTACAATGTACAGATTCCTTGGTCTGACTTTTCAGCTCACCATGCAGAGACTCAAAGCTGCCAGAGCATGTTTTTCATTCTTTAAGTGTCAACGGAGCCCTTAATCCCCTTCAAATTGGCTAAATAAGTGGGAATAGGAAGTACTGTCATGGGAAGGACTATCATGGACTTGGAACTAAGCAGATTTAGGGGGAATTAGTGAGGTTCTCTGGAGGAGGCAGGGATGCTAACTATAACCGGTCACTCCTTTGGCATGACTGTTAGAGGGTGAAAAGCAAAATATCTGACTTTCTTAATCTAGAATTTAAAAAAACATTTATTATTTTATGTGTATGTGTGTATTGCCCTGCAAATGCACCTGTGTTGTGCAATGCCCACAGAGGTCAGAAGAGGGTTTCAGGTCCCTGGGAACTAGAGTTAAGGACGGTTGTTAGCTGCCATGTGGGTGCTGGGATTTGAACAAAGGTCTTCTGCAAGAACAGCCAGTGTTCTTAACTGCTGAGCCATCTCTCCAGCCCCTAAATCTAGAATTTTTTACACAACTTAACTTTGTCTTAGAGAATCCAAAGAATAATTTTCAATGTGTGTATTTGCCTGCAGAATCAGACAGAGAAAGGTAAGCCAATGAACAGAGCTTTGCATTTACTTGAGGGTAGAGGAGGAGAGGAGAAATGGGAACACAAGACACACTCACGTAAATTTGCCTTTCTGATTTTCAATATTTTTGACAACATACGTTTGGATTGTACTCATTGGTTTATATTGGACAAAGAGGACCCATACGAGTCCATTCATCTCAAAGAACACAAATCCATATTAAGTGGCCCACATTTTATTTGGAAATAATTGAAAAGGGAAGATCTTGGCTAATGGAGTCTTCTACTTCTGAGGTCAGCAAACTGTAACCTGCCTGTGTTGATAAATAAGGTTTTATTGGAATGCAGCCACACCCGTTAGCTCAAACATTTATATATTGTTTATGGCAGCTTCCGAGTACTCATAATCATGACTGCATGACCTGCAAAAATGACATTTGCTGTTTTGACAGAAAAAAGCTGGCATCCCTGTTCTATTCAGCAGCAATCAGAAAGGGATGCAGCCCACCTGAGAAGCAGTGAATGGATTTGGTTACTTTGGGGAAACATTTATAGGTTACAATATAAAGTTGAAAGGGAAAAATATTATTTGTACAGTGTTCCCCAGGGATCCTGGTTCCTCCAAGGGGCAGGGCCTGCTGCAGAGAATTGACTGTGGAGAGTTAGTGGTGGAAGGAGGGGCATGTGGTGCCGTCTTGAACTGGAGCCCCGAATGTGAAGCGGGGCACAGTGGCTGGGCCCGCTCAAGAACAGAATGTCCTGGCACTGACCTGGGGCGAGACTGCTGGCCCCCGAGGCATGGGCAAAAGCTAGCAGTGACTATGGGCAGGCTGTGGGAGCGGTCTGGAATGGCAGGCTCTGAGCCATGGCACAGAGCTGGGCCGGCACAGAGCTGGGCCGGCGCAGAGCGGTGTGGAGCTGGGCAGTGCAGAGCTAGGGAGTTCGTTTCTTTGTAAGTCACTCCCCCCCAATATAATAATAAATTTACATAAAGATATGTTATATGGTTTGCCTGATAGCACAAGAGACCCAGAGAGAACTCTGGCGACACACAGTACTACTTAGAAAGTGTAGCAGTAAATCGTTTGTTAATTGATATGTTAAAATTGATATCACATATATCTTTTATCAATATAAGTAATTTACACTATAGATTTGTATTGAAATGCAGAGAATTTGTGGTCAGTGGTAATGTATAGAAACAAAGGCACTATTTAAAATGCTAAAAATAATTGATATCAGTCAATAACTTTGATTGCACTACCTGTTTGAAACACACTCCTATGGCAGGCCGAAAGGGAGAAGGCCACTGACATCCAAAGGGAAGCCAGACATGTTGGTTCACACCTATAATTCCAGTTCTTGAGAGGCTAAGGCAGGAGGATTTCTTCAAGTTCAGGTGACCCTGGTATACATAGTGAGACCTTGTTTAAAAGGATCAGAAAGAGAAAAAAAAAAAAAGATCCCCAAAGAAACAAACACTGTCATAAAGATCTTACTACAGAGGCCAGCTAGAAGGCTGTTGTATACTCTTACCATGATTTCAAAGAACTCACAAATTAATAGAAATAAATCCATGAGAATAAATAAACAGAGCTTAAAATGTAGGTCAGAAGGATTAGGAATGATTGGCCTGTGTGCCAGTCACCAAGATGCTTTTGAAGCCTGTAGGCTGGTGGGCCTGCTTTAATTCTTTTGTTTTAGGAATTTGTCTATAGAATTTTGACTTTCATTTTGCTGAATTTTGCCCATCACTATGCATGTTGAGATATTTTGGAAGTTGTGACTGATATGTTTAATGTAACAATGTAGGACTTTCAGATACAATCAGGCTGAAATCCCTGAAGTTCCTGTGCACCACTGCCTGGCCTCAGAATGAGTTAGATAATGACTCTATTTGGCCAGACAGCGGAGCCTTGGACTTCAGTATTTTGAGAGACTTAGAAAATTTCTGCCATCGTAAAGGCAAACCGTCCGAATTATCATACATCCAAGCTTTTTTTGCTCTCCCTGCTAATCCTTCCCCCTGTGTCCCATGTTCTTCCCATCAGGTTCTTTCGGCTAAGACAGTTTCATGGGATCCCAACCCTCCAGGGGCCTTTGCCCCTCCACTTCATCCTCACCCCTCCCCTCAGATTTTGACCCTATCATAGCCAATGAACTGTCTCAGATTAGGACCCAGCCCCAACATCCTCCTGTTCCCCAGCCTGAGGCACAGCCAAGTCCTCCCCCTGCTTTCCCCTAGCTATACCCTCCCTTGCCTTCCATTCCAGGGCTTAACCTGGCTCCCCTCCCTTCTCCACCTTGAACTCCCTCTCCATATCTTTCCCCTCCCCTCTCCAGTGCTCTAAGTCCATCACCCACTCTCGTTCCACTGACTCTCTTCTACTTAAGGAATCCAAAACCTTAAACACCTCCTTGCCAAATATTCCCTAGTCTCCCCTATTCTGGATTCTAGCTCAAATAACACGTTTATCCCTCCTGTATCTACTTCTACTTCTACTTTGATTCCAGACCCTGCCTCCAATACCCCTGCCCCTGCATCCCCTCATGGACAGGACACCTCTCCCACCTCTCCCACTCTGGCCTCCTCCCAGGACTCTCCTTCTCCCAAACTCTCTCCTATGTCAAGCCATACTCGCTCCCACACTCACTCTCAACCCCCTGCCCATGGTATTTTTCCCCTCTGGGAGGTGGCAGGCATGGACAGGATGGTCAAGGTCCATGTCGCTTTCTCTCTTGGAGATCTATCTCAGCTCAAATGCAAAATAGGTTATTTTTCATCTAATCCCACACACTTCATACAAGAATTTAAATACATCACTCACACCTATGATCTAACATGGACTGTCCTGCCCCATGGGTTTCTAGATAGCCCTCACCTCTTTGGACAAGGCCTAGCCCAGGATTTAACCTCCCTAGACCTTAACCCCTCCACCATACTACAATATGTAAATAACCTACATCTTTGCTCTCCATCTCTCAGTCTCCAAGGCCCGCACAATCAAACTCCTAAATTTTCTGGGGGAAAAGGGATATAAGGTATCTTCAGCTAAGGTATAGCTTTCTCTCCCTCAAGTCAAGTGCTTGGTGCTTCTTCTCACACCTGCATCCTGCCATTTAACTATAGATAGGACAAATAACCTAAGATCTTTAAAGTCCCCCACAACCAAGGAAAAATTCTGTCTTTCCTAGACATTGCACAGTACCTGCACACCTGGATTCCTAACTTTGCCCTCTTTATAAAGCTGCTCTATGAAGATTCCAAAAGGAACTCCCCTGAGTCTGTTGAGCCATTAGGGCCCATTACAGCAGCCTTCCACACACTGTAAGCATTCTGAAAGTCACCAGCTCTAGTGATCTTCAACCTGAAATACCCATTCCTCCTATATACAACTAAAATTAAGGACCAGGCATTAGGGATTTTGGAACAGATGAGGGATCCCATTTTTGCCCTGGTAGCTTATCTCTCTAAATGGCTTGATACCACCATCTAGGGGTGGCAACCTTGCCTTCATGCTCTGGCCGCTACCACTCTCCTGGCTCAAGAGGGACTGAAGCTCACTTTGGATCTGCCCTTCTCCATCCTTTCCCCCCACCAGCTTAAGGATTTACTAACCCACATGTCTCTTGCCAATCTAACTCCCTCCAAACTACAACTCTTCCATGTCACATTTCTTGAAAATCCCTTGCTCACCCTTGATTCCTGCGCTCTTCTTAATCCAGCTTCCCACCTCCCTTCCACTGAACCTCTCACTCACTCGTGCTTGGAAACACTTCAGGAACTCTCCTACCAGGATCCTCTAATTTCTCCAGATCCCCTACCAAACCCAAACCTGAGTTGGTTTATGGATAGAAGTTTAACTCTCATCCCAGTGGGGTTCCACAGGCCATAGTATCTCTCACAGATGTCATTGAGTCAGGACCCCTGTCACTTGGAACCACATCACAAAAAGCCAAACTTGTGACACTCACCAGGGCCCTAATTTTAGCCAAGGATGACCTCTTACTCCAGCATCCCTCCCCTTTATATGATTATTTACCTGCCTTCACTCTTCCAAGGAAACTACTCAGGGAACATGCTGACCAGATTATTCCCCAGGCTTCTAAAGGCCAAATTGACCACCCACTTCAACCTGGAGATACACTTACCTGCAGATTCACACCAAACAGAAAGGAGTAAAGAAAACCCTCCAGCCATGTTGGACTGGTCCTCACCTGGTGATCCTGTTTACCCCAACTGTAGCCAAGGTCTCCAGACAACCTGGTTGGATTCATCTCTCCAGATTAAAACTGGCCAAGGAATACAGCAAGTACCAGTCCACCAGTATCGGGTCTCTTAAATTAAAAATCTCAAGGACTGCTCCCTTAACACCAATCCTAGAATGAGTTTTCTACTGACCTTATGTCTATTCTTCCCTCTGAACCCCACCTCAGCCATTCCCCACTCCACCTACCCCTTAGTTTCTATAAATTTGAAATGAGACAAAGATAATATATAGATAATTTTAAATTTCTAAGGTCATAGCTTAGTCAGCTAGTCTAAGGATGTCTAGTCAAGGTTTATTTAAGGATGTTGCCCAAGCTCTATCTACATAGCACATGGTAATTAAAAGTACCAGACTGGTGTAACTAACTTTGTTGGATGTTTAAAAGCCAAACTCTAAGGCCTATATTAATCTGGTCAGAGGGACTTAAAAGGACACATTTTTGTCCTTACCCTCCAAGGTCAAACAAGTTCCAGGGGGCTATGGAGCATCTCTCAAAATGTAATATATCTTTGGTGAGTCACCTGTCCTCTTGTTCAGGGAGGCTATGGAGACCCCAGAAGATGGACTTGAACCAGTGTCCAGTCTGCAAAGAGGAGGGTCAACACAGAGGAAACATTTCCTCCATGCTTCCAAGTGAAGCCCTGGTCAAGCAGGACCTCTTGACTTATCTTCACGTAGATGGAACTGGTAAAAGAAAAGCATGAGGAGCCAGGGGCTCCCCCCAAGCCCATGTGACCCCTGAGGACAAAATCCTCATATGGCCTTAATAGTAAAAATAAATTGGTTTATTTGGGCCAACAGTATGGTCTTAAACACCCAAAAGGAAAGTATGACCAAAAATTAAAGTCTTCAGTATATTTTAAGGGTTCAAGGGATTTAACACAGATATTAGACTTAAGTTTTTATGTTATTTAGACAATTATCTCTCATTGACAATTTCGTTCCTAATAAGACAATGTTACTCAGATGTAAGACTGCAAATCTTGTTCAGCAATACTGTAATGCCCACCTTCTGCTAAGGGAGACAACCCTCTATTGTTCTAGCCCAAAATATTAAATGATGGCTAAATTTGTTTTCTCTCCCTATTTAGAAGCCTTTGAGAGGTAACTGACACTGATTGTAGCCACTCCAAAGCTATCAAAATGCCTGAAAACAAATCCTGAATCCATCACTCTCGAGTCCAGCCTTGGCAGAAGAAAAAAAAAAAAAAAAAAAAGCTATTACTTTGGTGCTAACCACTGCTCCTTGCCTCTTCAGATATTTTCAGGACCAAAATCCAAAAACTAGCTCTTACTCTTGTACTAATTTTAATCAGTTGTTACTTTCCTTCCCTCCACATGTATATGAGCGCCTGTCAACCACCGAGGACCCTGTTGAGATGCACGAAGAGGGAACCCCCGCTGTCTGATCGACCCCAATCCAGTCTCCCCCCACTTTGACCTTGTCCAGTAGGAAGTAGAAAGACAACAACGGCGCCTCCATCCTATAACACAAAAGGCTGGAATGTTAGGGTTCAGATAAACAGCAGCCCTGAACCCTCACCATGGTTTTCTCATGGTTCTGCAAGCTCCCGAGAAAAGCACCTTGGTATTTGAAGTCAAAAGCAGACTGTTTGGCCAATACAGCAGGCTTCCCCTTTGATGTCAAAAGGGGGCAGGTTTTAACAGTCCTGCTCTCCCCGCCCCCACCTAATCTTTAAAAAATAGATCTTCCAGCCTTCTGCAACCCCCAGAAGCCTTCCCCTATAAAAGACACCAGCTCATGACCGGGGGCGGGGGGGGGGGCGACACTTTCCCTACCCAGAAGGGACTCTGTCCCTTGTGTTCCTTTGCTAATAAACTCTGTTCTGCTAGAGTTTTATCTGTGTCCTGGTGCTTTCTCCCGATCAACCCGATTCAATTCACCCATTGTCTGCTTTATCTATCAGTTTCCTGAGAAATGCTATAAGAATGTTTCTGTCTTCATCCAAGTGTCAGAGGCATAGAATCCTAGAGGTATCTGTGACCTCTAGGCTATCTGTGACCCTGGAGATGATAACACTTCTCAACATTAGTTTTCATGTGAATAAGCTGAAGATCTGCTTTTCTTTTTGAAAATGGAGGATCTTCTTAAAGTGTAAATTAGGATTTACTAGTTCTGAAACACATCTCAATAAATCTGTAGATGAAACTTTGAAAACCAAAGCATTCTAGGATCAGTTTGTGATAATCTGCTCTGTAATATCTGAAGATTTTCATCTAGTGTCTATGTGAACACTCATTATTCATACAAAGTACTTGCAAGTCCCCAAGCCAAGCTACTTTATCACTTAGAACATTAATGGTTAGACTTAAACCTTTATATTCTCAGTGTTATGACGTGTGAAGTTTTTCTGATGAATTCAACTTCTTGTGAATTCCATAGTGGTTGGTATTGAATTGCCACTTGTGAGATCATCGGCTAGTTCTTTTTTGGCCAAAAAGTAAGCCTATCAGGATGTTGTGAGTCTTAAATGGCTGTAGAGGTTTTTGTCTGAGGAAAGTGAACAGTGATAGCAGGTTAATCTGGAACTTTACCTAGTGGCTGGCCAAATGCCATCCTTCTCTCATGCTCCCCATTCTTCTCTCTCTTCTTAAACTGAACACACATCATATGTCCACTTGATCATGTATGCACATTAATGCATTTAGAGGGATTTAAGTCCTGTTATGGCTTGAATCTTGAATTATCTTTCATAAGCTTGTGTGCTAAAGGCTGGGTTGCCAACCTATCCTATGGCATTACGGAGAGGTGGTGGAACTGTTAGGGGGTAGGTTTCCAGTTTCCTCTGGTCTCGACCTCAGCAATAGTCATAGTTCTCATGTTCTTGAAAGACAAGAAGTCAGATAGGACATAGCAGTAGATGAAGCAGTTAATAGTTTTTTGGAGCCAGCAAGGTAGCAAGAACACATCCTTTAGAAAAAGTGGGCTAAGCAGAGCAGCAGCAGAGGTCCTAATTATGGCAGAGATGGGGACTTATATTTCTCCTTTGTCTGTTGTCTTCTCCGTTGTGTTTTCTGAGGGGTGGCTACTTCCAAAAAGGGGAGTGCTTTTTATTCCTGGAAACTCATTTTACCCAGAATTCAATCTGTTATAAGCAAGTATATAAGATGCAGCAATATATATAGGAGTTTAAGTACCCATATACTTGAAAAGTTCACTTGGGAAAGGGTAGCAGTTTTCTGTAATGCTTCCCTGGAGAGAAAGTCTCTGAAGCTGGTTTGAGCTTTCCTACCTGAAGTCTACTACCACCTACATTTATGTCTTGTTTTGAGTGCCTGAAGTGATCTATTTGGAGTGATTACTGCTACCATCTTTATGACCTAGCTAGAGTCCTCCACCAGCAATGACTTCTTTATGTCCTGATTTTGGGGGCCTTATTGTCAGTCCCTCCTGGAGCTGACATGCTCCCTAACAGAACTGTTAGGAATTAGGGCTTAATGGAAGGAAGTTAGGTTATTGGGAGGCACAGATCATTGGTGGAGTTACTGGGACCCCCTAGATCCCTCCTGTGTTTTTTGTTTCCTGGCTACTCTATCATATGCTCTTCCCAAACACAACAGGGCCAAGTGACCATGGAATAAAATGTCTGTATCTGCGAGGAAAAAGAAATCTTTCTGCCTTTTAAGGTACTTTGATCAAGCAATGAAAATCTGACTAACATAAACCCCAGGATAGCATGCTATCTATGTGATGGTAAATATTTAACAATGGGCTCTGGGGTGATGGCGCAAAAGTAACAACATTTTTCCAACTTTCATGCTATAAATACTTTAATCATGGCCTGTTTTTAAGCTACCAAAATTTTTACTCGGCTTTCAATTTTCCTAAAAATTTAACAGTTAGGAGGAATCTCCAGCAGAGTTCTATCAGACCCCATTATAGCATTTAGCAGTTAACACTGATAGAACATTTACTATAAAAAGCAGTACAGCAAGTTTTGTACATGGACTCAAACAAAAAGAAAAAGGAGACCCTGTTCATTCATTCAATAAGTTACCGAGTTTCTTTCATGATAGATACCAGAGAAATAAAGATAAAGAGAAAACAACTTCTGCCCTCAAGTGATCCATGGAGTTTAGTAGGGTGACAGATATATAAATAGATAAATTACAGTGCAGCACAATAAATAACAGAAGAGATAGTTGTGGCAACTGATTTAGTATCCATTCTGGTCCCTATTGGGGGTAAGGGAAGCCAAAAGGTGACCATTTTCCTTACTTCTTTGCAAAAATCCATGCTTCCCATGTCAAAACAGTTTTTGTGGATAGATGCATCATATGTATATACCTTTTATTTTTAATAGAATGAGAGAGTATATCAGTTCCTTTATAAAGAAAATTGTTGACATGTATGTTACTTCTCACGCTTAGAATTAGATCTGAATTATCTGTCATACAGATTTCAAAAATAAAATATGGAACGCAGAGGAATCTTTTGAGAGATGAAAATGTGTAGACCTCAGGGGTACTATCCTTATTCAAATTCAATTTCATTTTAGAAAGCTTGAAGGCATCAGACTGTTACAGAGATTAAAAAAAAATGCCAAGTATTCATCTTTTGAGTTCGTATCTTATTCAAGGTATTGAATGTAAGAAGTACTTGCAAGACTCTAAATCTATTCTAAAACTAAAGATCAAGAAAAAGAAATTTTAAAATAGGAGTAACAATGGCTTAGTGCTCATTTGATTACTGCTAAAAATGAATGTCCTTCGTTACAACCACTGATTATATATTTTATTGCCTCACATCCCTTACAGTGGTAGGAAGGTAGAGCTAATGAAATACTATTTTATTTTCTTTCAGTCTTCTTTGTCTCAGTACTCTATTTGCCCATCACTTTTATATTGGCTCCCACAGGCCAGAATTATATTTTAGCATCATGGTCAGACTGTGAAAAAAGGTTTTGAGGTGCATCAAAAACCAATCTTGATGTGACAGAACAGTATGCCAGAAAACAAAGTTGTTATGCTTCTTTCTCTTCTGTCTGCCCTGTGTGGACCTAGCATGAGTGAGGTGATGATTTAGTGCAGAATTCTTGATATTCCATAAGGAACCCTACTGAGCAAGCTTGCTTTAGTTTCTCATAGGATTATAGAAGACAGAATGAAGGATGACGCTTTGAAAGGAGAACAGTCAGGGACCTAGCAACCAGTCACAACCTCCTAATTCCTTTCGAGGCCTAAGGGCACTCTGTTGAAATTTTTAAGCACAAAGAGACAGGAAGGCTTTAAATTTTACACCCAGTTAGTACGAATGGAAGAGAGAGTGAATCGAAAGGCCTCAAAGACAATCTGATGACCAAATCCCTAAATGGGTATAATTCTTATGTTGTTTAATGATTTATCTTTTTGTTCATTTGTCGTTTTCCATTGTATTTTTCTTTTCTATTGGTCTTTGCATATAAACAAATCCAGAATTTTATTTAAAAGGTGAGTTTATTAACACATTGCTACCCCTCCCCTCTGAGGGACAGTCACATGGGGAAGTATCTGCTGGTTAGGATGAGCAGAGGTGCTACTATTAATATACTATAGAAATAATTATGCTGGGAGATCAGGAATAAATAGGGACTATGTATCAGCAAAATGGGACATATGGTCATCCCAGATACAGTTCATTTAATCAGTTATTAGGTTGTCTTTTGAATTTCACTGAACCATCTAAAAAACATGTGAAGCTATGTAATTAAAAAAAAATAAGGTGTAGGATTCATGTCTAGTCATATCATGGAAATTTGAATAGGACCCAGAAGTACCAATTCTTCCCCTTATGACTAAAATAAGAGAGTGAGAAGCCTTTCAAAGTTAAATGATCTTTCGCTCAGGTCATTACTTCCCCTCCAGCTCTCTTGAGCTTATGTACCTACACTTCACAGGGCTCAGAAACCCTCACCTACTCTATATTCCTATGACAACTGCCTGAGCTCAGGCTTTCTGCATCTCATTTGTACTGTAGTAAAAGCCTCCTAACTGATATCCCTGTATTCACTCTTCCTGTGCGTCAGTCAAATCCTTTCTCTATACCACAGCCAGAATGGTTTCTAGAATACGTGAAGCTGGCCGTGTCATTCTCTTTTTCAAAATCTTTCCGTAGCTCCCCTTTTCCGTTAGTACAAGGTCAAAACCACTGTGCAGGGCATAGACCACCTTCCGTAAACACATTCCTAGCTGTTTCTTCAGTATCATTCTTAGCAAGAATAAATTATTTTTATCTCTCCACACACTCTGTAATATCTTTTACTTTCCTGTTATCCTTGAATTTATCTTCACTTTTATAAAATGATGCAAAGGATCTTTTTTTCCAAGAAGAAGAATGATTTTTGATTTATGGATATCTGACTCTATCACTTAAAAATTGTTTTTCATTCAGACAAAGCAAATTTCCCTCTTTTGGTGACTTTTATGAGAAATAATCTGTTACGTAGCTACCACAAATGCAATCAATACCTAGCTTTATCTTTGTCTCCTCTCCTCCCTCCAAATTGTCTTACTTATCACTTACATAATTAGGCCCTTATTTCTTGGCAACTGCCCATCTGTTCTGTATGCCTTTTCAAAAATATCATGTAAATGGAATTATACACTGTATAGCTATCATGCTGTGCAGTGTGTTAGAGACTCATCAAGGTTGTTGCATAAATCAATAGTTTATTCCTTTTTATTGTTGGGGAGTGTTCCATTGTATGGTCACATTATGTTTTACTTTTCTGTTCCCCTGTTTAAGAGAATTTGAGTTCTCCTTACCATTTGGGTTGTTTCCAGTTGTGGGTAATTATGAATAAAGCTGCTATGAACATTCTCAAACAAGTTTCTGTGTTAACATGGATTTTCATTCCACTTGGACAGAAGCCCAGGAGTGGAATTTCTGGGTTGTATGGTAAATGTATGCTTGTAAGAAAACTGCCAAACTGTTTTTCCAAAGTGGCTGTACTGTTTTGCATTGCCACTGGCAATGAATGAACATTTCATTTCCTCTCTGTTCTACTTTACTTTTCTGTTGCTATGATAAACCACTCTGATGAAAAGCAACTTGAGAAGGAAAGGATTTATTTCATCTTACAAATCCAAGTTACAATTTATCATTGACGGAAGTCAGGGCAGGAGCCTAGAGGCAGGAACTAAAGCAAAGACCACATTCGAACATTGCTTACTGGCTTACTCTCCAACTGATTGCTTAGCTAACTTTCTTATATAGTCCAGGCCCACCTGCATAGGGCTGGCACTGCTCACAGTGAGCTGGACACTCCCACATCAATCAGCAATTAAGAAAGTACCTCACTGACATGACCACAGGCCAATCTGATGGAAGCAATTCTTCCGCTGAGTTCCCACTTACAAGGCAACTATAGGTTTGTGTCAAGGTAATAGCTGAAGCTAACTATGGCAATCTCTATCCTCAACAAATATTTGTATGGCCTTCACTTTTTTTTTTTTAAAAAGTGTCTCACTGTAGCCTCATCTGTCCTGGAACTCACTAGGTAGTTCAGGATGGCCTCAAACTCAGAGATTTGCCTGTCTCTGCCTCCAGAGTGCTGGTATTAAAGGTGTGTACCACCACAATGCCCAGCTGGCACTTTTAATGTAAATCATTCTAATAAGTGTGGAGCCGAGTATTTTTGAGATTTTATTTGGAATTTTATAACAAGTGTAGAGAATCTTCCCATGTGCTTTCTAAATACATACTTATTTGACACCTGTATAACATCTTGGTTGACATGACTCTAGATACTTTGTCTATTTCTATGTTAAATGAAGTTTCATTGTTAGAGGCTAAAGGTTTTTATATATTTTAGTAGCAAATTACTATATATTTACTACCAAACTTTTCTTCTAGACTGTGACTTTAGTTTATGTGTGTGTGTGTGTGTGTGTGTGTGTGTGTGTGTGTATGTGAGTGTGTACACAGGTGGAGGCCAGAGCAAGAGGATGGTTGTCTTCTGTCACTCTCCACCCCCATTTTTTGACCCAGAGTCTAGAATGTCAGTGAAGCAAAGCTCACCAATTAGCTAGGCTGACTAGCCAGCTGTCTCCTGGGAGCCTCTGTCTCTGTCCTCCAGGGCTGGAGTTATTGACTCATACCTTCAGGTTCAGCTATTTACATGGATGTTGGGGTTCTGAACTAAAGTCCTGATGCTTGGGTATCAAGCACGTCCTCAGCTCCCTTTCACGTGTTTTTATGGCATTTATATATTTTCTTTGGTAAAGCCTTTGTTGAAAACTTTGTCATTTTTCTTTATTGGGATTATTCTGGCTTGCAGAGGACAGAAAAGGGTGATGAATCCCCTGGAACTGGAGTTACCAATTGTTGTTAGCCACCTTGTTGGTGCTGGGAACCAAACCCCAAACCCTGTTTTCTGTAAGAGCAGCCAGTGCTCTTAACAGATGAGGCTATCTGTTCAATCCCTACAAATCTGTTGTCAAAATTACGACTTGCAAATATTTCTCTTCCATTCTTGGCTTATTTTCCATTCTCTTAACAGTATCTTTTGCAGAGCAAATGTTAAAAATTTTGATTACGTTCAGTTTATTAACTTTTTCTTATATGTATCATAATTTTGCTGTCATAAAACTTGTCAAAAATTATTTGCCAGCCTTGTGTGTGTTTTAGTTTAGTAAGGGTGTCATAAGGAAATAGTATAGACTGAGTGATTTATTTATTTTTTTGATAGTTCCGGAGGCTGAAATCCAGGATCAAAGTGTTGGTATGCCTAATTTCCTCTAAAGACTTTTTTGCTGGCCTTCTCACTGTCCTCACACGTTCTTTCCTCTATGTGTGGCATGTATTTATATCCTAGTGTTAATCAGTGTTCTACAGAGACACACAGCTAATGAGGAGCTGGCTCATGCAATTATGCAGGGTGAGAAGTACTGTAATCTGAAGCCTGCAAATTATACACTTCGAAAAGGCAGTGATGAAGCTAGTCAAGGACTGAGAAGTGGGGGAGCTGATGGCCTCAATCTCAGTCCAAGTGCAGGACAGGATTGAAGTTTGAGCTCAATAGTGAGGCAGAGCAGATACTTCTCTCTTTTTGCACCTTTCTCCTATTCAGGTCTTAACTCATCAGAGGTGCCCATCCATAGTGGGGATGGCAATCTGCTTTGCAGAGTCCATCAATTCAAATGCCAATCTTACCTGGAAACATTTTTATAAACATAACGAGAAATAGTAGCTATATGTCTCAGTTACCCAGCGATCCAGTCATGTTGGTATATGAATCAACTATTATAATTCCAATCTCTTTTTCTTACTCTTTTTGTTCTCTTTTCCTTTTCTTACTGTTCTTATAGAGGTACTGGCCATGTTGCCTTAGGGTTCATGCATATGAAAACATTTTACCTTGATTAATGATTTAAAGGCTTTATCTCCAAATAAAGATATATTCTTCACTAGTGAGGGTCAAGATTTCAACATATGAATTTTGGAGAAGTATGCAATTTAGACCATGATATAAGATCACAAAGATTTTTGCCTTTGCTTTCTGCTAAATAGATAAGATTTTAATAAATAACATGATAAAATTACTTTGTGAGAACAGACCGATTTGCCTGGGTTGCTTTGCCAATACCTAGCCCACAGCTTAGCATACAAAAATAACTATCAGGCAGTCATGGTGGCTCATTCCTATAATTTTAGCACTCAGGAGGCTAAAGCAGAAGGACCACTGTTTGTTTTTGGCTCCCTTGGGCTGAGTACTGAATTCCAGGAATGTCTTGCTATTCAGTGAGATCCTGTTTTAAAAAACCACCAGCTAACCAATTGACCAGCTAACCAACCAAACAACCAACCAAACAACCAACCAAACAAACAAAAAAACAAATTAGCAAAAGATGGTTAAGTTAATGTGTGAATGAACATGAATCAGTCATTATTTTGTTATGCCTCTGAATCTCAGCGTTTGGTTGTGGCTGTATAGCTGAAGGACTTTGCGATTATTTTTCACTCAAACCAATGCCTAAAACCTTACCAAGATTCATTAATAATTGTCTCAAATGGCAATATTTACTAAAAATAAGCATCGGTATAACCTAAGATCATCTATTTTATTCTGAGTTGTATAGCCCCCGATTACTACATATGTTCATCTTTCAGTACTAAGAGACATGTACAAGAATATTTAGAGCAATACCATTCAAAACAGACAAAACTGAATGCATTCAAAATATTCATCCACAGACTAATACATCTGATATCACCTCAAAATGGAATAGGGTATATATAATAATGGACATGTTGCATAACTATGAATACACACAGATACTCACCAAGAAACTGAAAACCATGAATTTTTTTTTTTGTCTTTTTGAAACAGGGTCTCACTGTAGCCCCAGCTGTCCTAGAACTCACTATGTAGACCAGACTGGCCTCAAACTCACAGAGATCCGCTTGCTTCTGCCTCCCAAGTGCTTTTTAACAAACTAAAAAATATGAATTTTATTACTTACTTTCTGTTTAATTTTTTTTTTTTGAGATATGGTCTTATTATGAAGTCCTGGCTGGTCTGGAATGCACTACAGTAGACTAAGTTGGCCTTGAACTTGTCTAAAACTTTTTCCCTCTGCCCACTGTGTGCTGGGATTATAGGCATTTACCACTAAACCAGGTATATGGCTTCATTTTTATAAAGATCAAAACCACCCAAATATTATCTATGCTGATAGAACTCATGACAGTTTTTACCTTTAGGGAAGAGGACATTTGGAAGGAATATGAGAGGACTAAGTTTTAATAATGATGCTTGTATATTTTATTTATTCATATGGGCAGTGGATATGTAGGTAAGTTCACTTTGTACAATGTCATTGAATGCTGATTTATCATTTGTTTATGCTTACTTAAAAATTGCTCCATGTGAACACGACCTTGTCATTTCTATACAATTTGTGGGGAAACCTGGGGAAACATTTTATTGAACATTATTAGAAAACAAAGCAAAATAGAATATGCACTATTTTCCACTTTTAGTGGTGCATGCCTTTAATCCCAGCACTCGGGAGGCAGAGGCAGGCGGATCTCTGTGAGTCAAAGGCCAGCCTGGTTTACATAGTGAGATCCAGGACAGTTGGGGCTACAGGGAGACCCTGTCTCAAAAAGACCAAAAAAAAATATTATCTGACTTCCCCTTTTTAAAAATATTACTTATATAGTTTTGTTACCAAAATTCTTTAGTTGTGTGTATGCAAAATTTGAAAAAAGAGATAGAAAAGTTCTTTCAGGAGTTCTTAGGAAACACTAGAATGAGGTAATGCTTATACAGTTACTTTCACTGCCCATAATTTAACCATAGATAACAATTCACGTCATCACACAAAGTTCAAGTTGTCGTGCCAACTGTTTTTCTTACTAGTATGGAAGCCATTGAACTCTGTGCTTTTTCATTGTTGATTTGTAATTTGTACTTAAATTTCACTAGCACAGAGGCTTTCTTTGCAAAGAAGCACTCAGTATAGTGCTTCTGAACTGCTAAAGAATGTTCAAGTTGCTACCCACCTTGAAAGGTGGTGCAAGATTATTGAAGGTTGCAAATTGTCAAAACACTATTTCTTGGTACTCTCAAGATACAAGTGGAATCAACAATGTTTGAAATGCCAAGGTTGTTGAACATTAAGAGATTCCCTGTGTGATGTATGTGTATGTGCATGCATATTTTAAAAGACAAAATGTTAAAATTAATAACTGTTCTAAGAGTTCTTCACTTGGTAGATGTATCTGGAACCACTAAGAGAGTTTTTTATTTTTCAACTAAATCAAAATCTCTTCTTAGTTAGCTTCCTAAATTTATCAGAATGCTTTCAAGAAAGAAAGGAAAATATACAGTGTCCAACTCAATTTTAAACATTCATCTTTAAACTCAGTTTTATGAAATATAAATCTGTGTGGAGATCGAGAAATAACAGAAATACTTGTTATTCTTTATCAAAGAACTCAGTCAAGTTAACAGTTTTCAAATGGGCAAATAAGAGACTCAACCATACCATTGTTCCTTGGTATGCTCAATGTGCTTTACCAAGTCATATTTTAATAGAGTTTGTATAATTAACTCTTTTGCACAAGATAGAGAATTTCTGTCTTCTTAATATCCATATGAAATTGCTCCTTAAATGATTTTATCTGTGGTTTGTGATTAATTATTTGAAGCATATGGGCAAGAAATTAAAGATGGACTTGATTTTCTGTCCATGTGAGGCCAATAAGTAAGTAATAGTAATAATATGTTTAAATATCTATTTAATATCAAATGTTGTAATCACTGCATTGATCCCTTAAGATTTGACTCTTGAAAACATAGGTGCTCCTTGACTTTTGATGGAGTTACATCCTGAAAACCTATCATAGGTTGAAAATAGCATAACTCAAAAATGCGCCAGACATGGTGGTATACACCTTTAATCCCAGCACTCAGGAGTCAGAGGCAAGTGGATCTCTATGAGATCGAGGCCATCCTGGTCTACATAACAAGTTCCTGGCCAGCTCAGACTACAGAGAGATCCTGTCTGAAAAGGACAAAAAATGTATTTAATAAAATGCACTTAACTTACTGAACACCATAGCTTTGAAACATGACTTAGTAGCTTACTGGTTGTTTAGTCACATGATCATGTGGCAAACAAGGTTGTTGCTGGGGCTCAGCATCTCAAGTGGGTATTGTGATGCATAATGATAGCACAGGGAGAGATAAATACTCAAACTTTCATATATAGTTTCCACTGAACATATATTCTTTTTGCACCATTGTAAAGAGAAAATCTTAAGTGAAAAATGAAGAGAGGGATTATTCTACTAAACTTCCAGCAATAACAGCAAAGTGAAATATTTGAATGCAATTGATTGCATTCAAAATTTATAAAAAAATGAATGTATACATATTTGTGTTTAGATAACATATTCTCAGCATTTTAAAGTACTGACAACTGTCTAAGTGCAGACTGAACAGAACATGGAGATAAGCTTACTCTTGAAAACTACAATGAAAGAATGAAAAATTTTAAGCTCAAAACTTTCTTTTCTGAGGAGTTTTTCTACTTTCATGGCTACAACATGAGGAAAAAAAGACAGCTGTAAAATTAGGGGGTGAATTTTGGAAGAAAGAGCTCTATAAGAGAGAAAAACCAAAGTCTGATCATTAACTGCTGCCTAATGTTGGATGACTGCTAAACTGCATGTGTATATGGCAGGGGTGCGGTGGGGTCGGGGTTAATTCCAGCTTGTCTGATGAGAAGAAGAGACAGAAGACAGAGAAGAATGTGTTCATGAAAAGCAGCTACATTAGATAAGATTTGTGAATGTTTTCTTACTTCACAAAATGTGGATGTGTTGCTCAGCCTGCTCATTTGGGAAAAATGTTTTACTAGCCCGAAGTATCAGAGGCCAGCAGAATAATTTAGGGGCAGAAATCCCATAAGCAAGAGAAGTACAGAGATAGTGCGCCCCCAATATCTGAGTATAAGTTGTGCCCAAATTCTTGGCTGACCACCAAAATGTTCAAGTGCAGGTGAAACTCCCAGGAAAGCAGTGTAAAAATATCAGCAGCAACCTGTAATAACTGCAAAAATATATCAGCTGCTATATACCACAGGGGAGACAGAGACAATGGCTGGAATCAATGCAAGTAAACTGCCTACTAGGGTAACAAAAACATTTCCTCAGAATACAACATAATTCAGAATTATCATAATGTATATTTGTGATGTTCAGTTTTAACTCAAAATTATAGATATGCATGGAAACTGGAAAGTTTAACTAACCCTTAGGGGGGTAAGACAGTCAATACAAAGTGAATCAGGGCCAGGCGTGTTGGCGCACACCTGTAGTCCCAGCACTTGGGAGGCAGAGGCAGGCAGATCTCTGTGATTTCAAAGTTAACCTGGTCTATATAGTGAGTTCCAAGTCAACTGGGGCTACAGGGAGACCCTGTCTCAAAAAAAGACCAAAAAAAAAAAGGAAGTGAATCAGAATGATTTCAATCTTTGGTACAGTTGACAGGGCTTCAAGGGTGCTATTATAAATGTTAAAATATTAGAACTGAAGCCAGGCCTGGTGGTGCAGTCCTTTAAGACCAGCACACAAGAGGCTGAGGCAACTGGATCTCTGTGAGATCAAGGTTAGCCTTGTCTACATAGCAAGTTTGAGGCCAACTAGAGCTACAGAGGGACCATGTCTCAAAAAACATAAAGAAAACACAGCAATGAAATCAGCCAGTGAACAAAGATAATACCAACACAGAAATGAAAACTGTTCTAAAAATTACAAGGAAATACTCAAAAGTATATAATAGAAATGAAAACCCATTAGATAAAATGAAGAACTGGTTAAAGCTGCAAAAAAGTAACATTTAAGATGGAGCTATTGCATCTGTACAACTGAAAGAACACAGAAAACAAGTAGAAGAAAAAGCAGCAGATTTAGAGATTAATTTAAAATTAAATTGAGAAGAGGGGTGGGGAAAGGGGAAGAAAAATATTAGAAGAATCAATTGCCAAAAACCTTCACAAATTCAGAGAGATGCAAACTTACTCTTCTATGAACCTCAATCAAAGCAAGGAAAATATCCACACAAAATAAGATTGCCAAGCATTTCCAAACTTAAATTGTTACAAGTAAAAGATAAGGTGAAAATCTTTGTAATGCAGTAAGTTGATAGATTATATATAGTAGAACAAAACCATGATTAATGCCTGATTTCTTGGCAGAAACGGCTGAGAAAAAGACACTGGACTGTATTCAAAGTATAGGGAAAAATTATAAACAAATAGGGCATATTAAAGAAAGATAAAGAGGTCTGGAGATATGATGGCTCAGTGGTTAAAAGTGTTGGCTGCTTTTCCAGAGGACCCAGGTTTGGTTCCCAGCACCTACATGGCAGCTAACAAGTCTCTGTGACTCCAATTCCAGGTGATCTGATATCCTCTTCTGCCCCCCACCCCTATCCTACAGGGGTTGCATGACATGGGTGCAGTTACATACATGTAGGCAAAACACATACACATTAAAAATATTTTTAAAAGAACGAAGAAAAATCTGTTAAACAGAAATGATATACTAGTCAAAAATATCTTTCAAAAATAAAGCAAAATGAATACATCTTCAGACATAAAAAAATGGAAGGAATTTGTTTTCAGCAGACCTGCACAGCAAGAAATGCTAAATGGAATTGCTTGAAGAGAAATGAGATGAGACAGTGGTTCAATCTGTAAGATTTAGACCCTGAACTATGTGTATAATTTTTCTTTTCTTCTCTTATGTTGCAGACTTAGGCCTATTTGGAGCAAAAACTATATAAAAACAAACAATACTCTGGTTTATTTGAACATTAAGAGGGTGGGGTGATAATTGGAAATATATTGTAAATTTCTTATGTTTCACTTGAAGTAATTTAATGTTCACTCTAAGGAGATTTAAGATGAATAACAGAATCCTCAGAAAAACTAATGAAAACAGAGTAAAGACATATATCTTACAAACCAATAGAAGAATTAAGATGAAACAGAAAAATTCAACACTAAAGAGAGCAAGAGCAGAAAAATAAACAGTAAAATTAATGGCAAACAAATACCAAAGTGACAGATTTAAGACAATTTTATCAATAATCACATTAACTATATATAGATTAAATATTTCTATTAAGCAACATGAATTACCCCTTGTCATGCGGAATCCCATGGCTCTATACACATATCTTGAAAACCGGAGGGTCTTCAAGGCTTCATTGCAGCTCAGTACAGTGGGGCTCAGGTCTTCGTGCTCTCTGCACCACCCTACTTCCACTTTGGCCAAACCAACTGGACCCCGAATTTCTCCGTAAATTCCCTGTAGGCAAAGTTCCAGCATTTGAGGGTGAGAGGCTCTGTGTGTACAAGAGCAATGCCATCGCCCACTATGTGAGCAACGAGGTGCTGAGGGGAAGGACTTTAGAGGCTGCCGCTCAGGTGATGCAGTGGGTGAGATTTGCTGATGGTGACAGAGTTCCTCCAGCCAGAACCCGAGTGTTCCTCACCTTGGGCATCATGCACCACAATAAACAGGTAACTGAAAATGCAAAAGAAGAGGTGAGACGAATTCTGGAGCTGGTGAACGTTCACTTGAAGACAGGGACTTTTCTAGTGGGCTAACGAGTGACCCTGGCTGATCTTACAGTTGTCTGCAACCCTATTGTAGCTCTATAAGATTGCCTGCTTTTCACCAGGTCTCCCCCAGTACCAACCTCTAACTTGTCACTGAATTAATCAGCTCCAGTTTAGGACTGTCTTGGTGGAGGCTGTGTGAGATGGTCCAGTTTGATGCTGAAAAGTTTGCAGAGAGCCAACCTAAAAAGAATACCCCAAGGAAATACGGGGTTCAAGGGAAGAGAAGCAGAAACCCCAGGATGATCCGCAAGAGGAGAAAATGCAGCGGCTCCAACTCCAGAGGAGGAGATGGACAGATGTCAGCAGGTGCTGAATACTGAGCCCAAGACCCAAGGACCCCTTTGCTCACATGCCCAAGAGCATCTTTTTGCTGAATGAATTTAGGCATAATTATTCCAATGACGACACCTTGCCTGGAGCACTGCTATGTTTTGGGGAGTACTATGATAAGGATGGCTGGTTTCTGTGTTATGCTGAGCACCGCTTCCCTTAGACTTTGACGAGTTGCAACCTCATCTTTGGAATGCTCCAACAATTGGACAAACTGAGGAAGAATGCCTTTGCCAGTTTTATCCTCTTCAGAACCAACAAGAGCAGTTTCATTTCTGAAGTATGAGTCTTCAAAAACCAAGAACTGGCCTTTCTGCCCAGTCCAGATTGGCAGATGGACTACAAGTCCCCGCAGAAACCGGATCCTGTCAGCGAGGAGACTCAGACCCTGCTTCTAAAGTACTTTTCCTGGGAGGGGGCCTTCTAGCACATGGGCAAAGTCTTCAGTTAAGGGAAGATCTTCAAGTGAACATTTCTTGCTGTTAAAGCAATATCTTCAAGTGAACATCTCTTGCGGTCACGTGGCTGCCTATACCTACCCTTCACAGAGATGGGGGTCATTAAAGGAAACTGAACCGTTAAAAGCACCATAAACTAGGCGGGGCCTGGTGGTGCACACCTTTAATCTCAGCACTTGGAAGGCAGAGGTAGGCAGATCTCTGTGAGTTCCAGGCCAGCTGGAGCTGCAGAGAGACCCTGTCTCAAAAAGACAAAAAAACAAAACAAAACAAAACAAAAACCCAAAACCAAACCAAAACAAAACCCCAAAAACTAAACAAAAAAAACCCACCACCACTAACAACAACAAAAAAGCACCATAAATTGTGAAACTGGATATAGGAAAGATCTATAGACTTTATAAAAGATAAACATTAAAGCTAAAGATGTAGGCCAAAAGTTAAAGAAAATTATATACAAAATAAATGATAAGTAGCAGAAAATTGGTGAAGCAAGTTCACTATTAGAGTAAGCAAGCAGATTTCTAGACAAAATATATTAGTGGCTTTAACTTAAAAATACCTTCATTATAAACTGTTAACATGTAAGGAAGGTTCATCATTTGTGTGTAAGTGGACACTTCATATTATTAGCTTTAATTGTAAGAAATAATAATAAAAACAAAAAGAAATGTACCAACATATTTGGAAATTTTGATATTTTAAAAAGAGAAATATATTTATTATTGTTGTGTATGTCTACATGGTGTATGTGTGTGGGTTTGTACACAATAACATCTGTGTGGAGGTCAGAGAATAACTTGGTGACTTCTGTTCTTTCTACTATTGGATGGGGTCTAAGAATAAAACTCAGGTAAGTAGGCTTGCATGGCAATTGCATCTATCTGCTTAATGATCTTTCTGGTCCTCAACATATTTTTTTAAAAATAACTTACAGACCAGCATGGTGGAATATACCATTAATTCTATCATTCAGGAGGCAGAGATAGGCAGATCTCTGTGAGTATGAGGCCAGCCTGGCCTACACAGCAAGTTCCATACCAGCCAGGGGTACACTGACAGATCCTGTCTCAAAAATAATTTAAAAAGATAGAACTAAAGATAAGTACTCACAAGAATTAACAGAACAACCCTTTCAACTATATTAACCTTATTAAAATGTACAGGATACTACCCTAAACGATGGCACATTGCACGTATTTTTCAAGTGCACACAAAGCATTCATAAGCATAGGTCAACTCCAACAGTATACTAGTCATACTTAATTAAAGATAACGTATTTTTTTCTACCACAATAAAATTAATTTAGAAATGTGTAGCAATGTGATATTTTGAAAATTCCAACATTTTTAGATACTAACATTTGACTTATCTGTAACATGCAGATCAATGGAAAATTACAAGACATTTTTAACTGAATGACAATGAAAACTCATGTGAAAAATTTATGGGATACTGCTAAAACAACACTCAGAGGAACACTTAAGAGGAAAGAGGGAAATAATGCTTAGGTGGTATGAAAACCCAAAGGAAAATGTAATATTTGATAAACCTACTGAAAAACACATAATATAAATGTAAGTGCATGCATATAGCTAATGGCTATATAACAATATATAAAAAAAACATAGTACCAGGAAAGGGAAACCTCCCTTTGAATTGTTAGTCCATGATTGTCTTCTAGAACTTGAAGGAAGACCATATTGCTGAAGATACAGGACATATTTCAGACACAGGACATGCAGCTTCTGAGTTACAACTGACCTAGAAATCTCCTCCCTGAAGATTAGCACTCAGAATATGCTATTCAAGCTGCCAAGGGAGAATACTAATCAATGATCCTAGCCAGCTGTAAAGCCTTCAAGCCACAGCAATATCCAGCTTAGCAAATTATCTCTATTAGGGCATTAGTGGTACTTTTATCTTAGGAGGAATCAACAGCCGTCTAACTGGACTTAATGCTTGCTCAATGGGAGGGAATTCATGTGTGGCTCTGTAAACATAGCCAAAATGCACATGGCTTGAAAGGTCGTAGACCCTACAGAAGAACCTATTTTTGTCACTTCCCTAGACCAACATAATTTCTTACTACATTCTAAATACATAACCTTATATTTACAGACAAGTGTACCTCTCATCACTCATCAAAGATGCTTCTTTTTGTAACAGATGGAGACTATTACAAAGTTCCACAACTGATCAAATGCAGAAAACAAGTGACTGTGGGGCATCTACCCCTAAGTGATTCATCAACAAGGCAACCTTTAAAACGAAGGCTTAGGAAACATCACAAAAGAGGGGGCAGAAAGAATATAAGAGAATAAAAGAGCCAGAGGGACAAATAACTTTCTGACACTTAATGCATTCCAGATATGATAGAGGATACACCAACTAAATCTCCATGCTATGGTAGTCTAACAATATGTACATGATGATAAAACCCAGTTGACATGCAAAGGTGCATGAGAGAAATTTCACAGGGTTGCACATCAAGATGATGGGCTAAAGGCAATCATTGAATGCTGAGGGAGAAACTTTATCTAATTCCAAGTATGCAGCCCCAAACACAGGTACACAAGCATCATTAAATATATATGTATATAATATGCATTTATATATTATATACACTATATGTAATATATAGATATAGATATAGATATAGATCAAAGAAGAGGTCAAGAAATTGAAAGAGAGTAGGGGGAAAATTGAAGGAATTTGAAGGGGACTGGGAGGGATGGAAATAATTGAAATATAATATGAAACTCTCAAAAATAAAATAAAATAAAATAAGGTAAACACAATAACAATATAATTTTATTCTACCTTATAAATCCAGGATACAAAGAATAAACCTAAAGTAAGTAAAAGCAAACAAATATTAAAGATGTGAGATGTGTTAAAATGATTATCAAAGGCTGGAGAGCTGGCAAAGTCATTGAAGGCACAGACTCACAACCAAAATGAACATCAAGAATCAAACGATGTATGATAACATTTTACGTTACTAACATGTTCATATTCTTGATTATGCATAATATTGATCATGATATTTAGTGTGATCATGATATTTAGTATTTAGATATTCAAAACAAAGTGACTATGTTGTTTTGTTATATAATAAAATAGGGGACAGAATGGCCAAGATAGAATAACATTATTTTGTAAAGTGTTTAATTTTGTGTGTAAAAACTGAAGGATATGATCAGGATTACAGGAAAACTTTTATGTAGCTGAGAAATATATTCTAACATTTTACCATTGCTTATATTAATAAAATTTATCAAAAATTTAAAAAGTTGAGGTGTGTTAATGAAATTGTAAAACAGGCAAATAATAGAAAAAAAATCAAAGAACCCAAGGTACAGTTTATGCTAGGATCAAAACCACCACACACATATATATGTATAAATGATTAAATACATGTAAAATGAGCAAACTTGGAAAGCTTCAAACAAAGCTTAGGGAATAGGCTACTTGTGGTAGAACATTTGCCTAACATGTACAAAGCCCTGAGTTCAATCCCTATTATGGAAGATGAAACAAGTCAAATGAACAAAAACTAATCAACCAAGCAGATAAAAATTCATGTAGAATTAAAGGGGGATATAGGCAACTCAACAATACTCTTATGTAACTTCAGTGAATTGTTTTAATAATGAGTAGGACAAACAGAAACAAAGATCAACAATATATACAAACTTATATAGCATGGTTACTCAATTAGTCCTAGCAGATCACTGTTGTAGAGCATTTTCTCTATTCAACATATCTTTTGTTGTTGTTGTGCACATGGAACTGTCTCCAGGATAGGCCATACACTGGTTGAAAAAAATATTAATACAATTTTAATTTATGTACTCAGTCTACAATGGAATACAATTAAAAACTAACAACAAAAATAAATTTTTAAAATTTGGGAATGTAGGATATTAAACAACATATGACATAATAACCAATAGATCAAAAAAGACATTACAAGGGAAGCCAGAAAATACTTTCAAATGAATGGAAATGAAAATACAAGTGAAAATTTTGGGATGTATCAAAAGAAGCTCTCAAAGAGAAATCTAGAGTTGTACATACATCAAAAACAAGAAACATCTTATGGAGTGGGCCTTAAATCCAATCAAAGGTGTTGGTTGCTCCCATGACATTCATGCCACTATTTTACAAGTGGTCATGTCTTTCTAAGCAGGCCTTCATTGTATTTCACAGGGGTCACAACTGAGTATAGCTGATGATTACTTTCTCCTCTGTTAGGGTGTAAAGCACCTTCTAGCACTATGAAAGCTAGCCACTAAAGATGAAGTTTCCAGGTCAGTACCAACTTCATTTCTCCATGTTCAGTGACTCATGTATTTGGTGTCTTGAGCAAAGTGTCTTACTGTTAAGCTCTGGATGGTAACCAAGAGCAATGTCCATAACCTGTAATGTTTGGGGAGTCTATGAGACTTCACTGGCCAATACCGTGAAAAAGGTAATACTTCCTAGCGTTGGGCAATTTTAGTTGTTACCTTGTAATATCTAGTTGGGATATTGTTTTCTATTATAGAGTAACTATATTTAAACTCCCTCTCTCTCTCTCTCTCTCTCTCTCTCTCTCTCTCTCTCTCTCTCTCTATCTATCTGTGGTGGATAGCTGTAGTGGCAACTTAATCTTCTGGAGCCCAGATGATCATGAGTGAATCCCCAATGTCCAGCCTTGAGCTACTTTGCCGAACTTTGGTTTTGCTTAAGTGTGCCCGATTCTTCCCTTTGAAATAAGACAGTACTTGTTTTGGACTTTACAGAAGCCCACAGTTAAGCGACTTTCAAAAGAGACTACGGACTTTTAAGTGTTTGGATTTTTTAAGGACTGTGGGGCTTTTAAGGTTGTACTGTCTTATGTTGGGATATTAGCATCATATCTTGGGGTCAAGAATTGGAAAGGTTTTGGTTTAATAGTGATGTGTTTGTGTGTTAGCTTGACAAAAGGTCAGTTGTGCTGGATAGCTTTAGTGTCAACTTGATACACCTGGGTTGAGGGACCCTCAACTGGGGAATTGCTTCCATTGAACTGGCCTGTGGCCATATCTGTGGGGCATCTTCTTGATTTTTGTGTGATGTGGTAGTGCCATCCCTGGGCAGGTGGGCCTGTATTCCATAAGAAAGCAGGCTGAGCAGGGGCCAGGGGAGCAAGCCAGTAAGCAGGGTTCCTCCATGGCCTGTACTCCAGCTCCTGCCTCCAACGTTCCCTGCCCTGAGTTCCTGCTTTGGGCTCCCCAATGAACTGTGACCTGAGAGATGTAAGCCTAATAAACTCTTTACTCCCCAAGTTGATATTGGTCAGAGTATTTTGTCACACCAATGAAGAAACAAACTAGGACTCTGTCATCTATCTATCTATCTCTCTAATCTATCTATCTATCTATCTATCTATCTATCTATCTATCTAACATCTATCTATCTATCTATCAACTATCATCTCCATCTATCTATCATCTATCTATCTATCTATCTATCTACCTATCATCATCTATGAATTTTCTGCAGTATCTGGAACTGCTACTGGGGTCAAAAACCTGTAGCTAGACAAACCATAGGCCAAAGCAGAAAACCAAGTGTTATTACTCTGATGAATAGATATGGTATTAAACTGATTCTTAATGATTTATCATTTTACGCATAGATTAGTGCATCTTTGAACCCTCATCAGAGAAGCTTCTTCTTTTAAATCATTTTTTTAAATTTTATTTGTATGAGCATATTGCTTGCATGTATGTAAGTGCATCCGTGCTGTGCAGTGCACATGGAGGTCAGAAGAGGGTGTCATATTTCCTCTAACTGGAGTTACAGACAGGTTGTTAGTCATTCCATGGGTGCTGGGAATCAAACCTGGTTTGTCTGAAAGAGCAGTCAGTGCTCTTAACCACTGAGCCATCTGTCTAGCCTCAGAGATGCTTCTTTTTACAGTAGATGACAATTAACACCAAGCCCTACATCTGTCCAAGGTGTAGAGAATAAGAGACTTTGGAATGCTCAACCCTAAATTGTACACCTACATCAAACCCCATCTTCCCAAGATTCAGAGATCACTGTAGAAAAGGGGGCAGGGATGAAGCACGGGATGACCATAACGAAACCAGTGTTTTCTGGGCACAACAGTGCAGTTACACATCTGAACTCATAGTGGTTGTGACAGTATACAGAAACCTGTACAAACTCAGGCCAGAAAAAAACCTCAGCATTGGCAAAGAGGTGGGCATGAAGTCTAACCCTCAGGTATTGGCAATTGGTAGCTATTGGGAAAGGGAGAATCACTTTACTTTAGGATTTGGCCACTGATAAGTGGACCATACTCCAGGGGATGGCCATGAATACCCAGGAGTACGTGGGCAGCATGAATTGGATTTTATGGATTTGAAAAAAGAGAGAGAGAGAGAGGAAGGACACAAAATTTTGTGGATAGGGAAGAGGGGTTGCTCTGGATGGAACTGGGTGAATATGATCAAAACACATTGTGTCAAGTTCTCAATGAATTAATGAATTAAAAAATTTTAAATCAGTTTCCCATCTTTTCATATTTAAAAACATTAGAAAAAAGCAGACTGTCAGAGAGTGCTGAGTTCTGGCCTCTCTCTGGCCTTCCTCTGGCCTCCCTCTGGCAGTGGTGCTAAGAATACAGGAACTATTGGATCCTGCCTCCATGTGGTGGTGAGCTTCCCCTAATTGCACCATACCCATCCCCTACCTGGGATTTCATGAGGCCCCTCCCAAGGCCCCAGGGCAGATCTGGCTTTGGTAGGGTAAGGCTGAGATCATAACAGACAGCCTGAGAGGGTGGGTTTCAACCACCATTGGTGTAGTGGTTTCGAACTCAGCAGACCAACAGAGAGTGCTGAGTTCTGGCCTCCCTCTGGCCTCCCTCTGGCATAGGGGCTGAGAACACAGGGGACTGCCTGAGAGTGCCTGGATCCTGCCTCCACATGGGGAAAGAAGCCTGAGTGTACATGACTGGAACCTGATTTGGGCCTCTGTGGGTACCTTCTAATTGGTGATCTGAAGCCAACAGTTCCCTCCAAATTAAACATGAGAGAACCTGAACCACATACCAACCAGCTTTACACAACCGATAAAGAATCTAAGCACCCCGTAATACAAACAGAAGCATACTTCAACTTAATTCTCATATCAGAATCATAAACAACAAAAGAAATTGACATGACAAAATCACAACGAAAGAATAATAAAATGGAAAGCCAAAACACTATGACCCACCAAACTCCACCAATCCTGTAGAAGAGCTCTACAAGGAGAACCCCATAGAGATAACCCAGGATACTGAATTTAAAAGAACAATCGTAAACATAATCAAGGAATTCAATGAATTTAAAGAACACATGAACAAAAAAATCAAAGAACTAAAAGAAGATGGATATAAACTTCTGAATGAATTCACAAAAGAGATAGAAATATTGAAGAAAACTCAGGCAGTAATGAAGAAGGAAGTGGAAATCTCAATAAGCCAACTTGAAACAGCAGGGAAAAGCCTCACCACTATAATAAATGAATGGAAAACAGAATAATCACACTGGAGGATAAAGTTGAAGAAATGGACCACTTAAGCAAATATTATGGAAATTTTTTCTATAAAACACAGGAATGGAATAGTCAAGAGACGTGGGACACCATGAAAAGACCAAATCTATGGATCATAGAAATAGAGGAAGGAGAAGAATTTCAGGTTAATGGTATTGACCAGATTTTAACAGGATTGTAAAAGAGAATTTCCTGAAATTAAGAAAAGACATCCCCATACAAATACAGGAAGCACATAGAACACCAAATACACAGGATCATAAAAGAAACTCCCCACAACATATCATAGTATAAACATAAACATTAAATGTGCAGAACAAAGAGAGAATACTGAAAGCAGCAAAAGAAAAACAACAAGTTGCATGCAAAGGGAAATCCATCAGAATTACAGCTGACTTATGAATGCAAACTATGAAAGCCAGAAGAGCCTGGACCAAGGAATTTCCAGTTCTTCATGACCATAGATTCCAGTCCAGAATATTTTACCAAGCATAAATGCCTATTAAAATTGAGGGGAAAGAAAAATCTTTCATGACATGAATAGCCTGAAAGAATACATGTCCATAAAACCAGCCCTTCAAAGAGTACTTGAACCAATATAGAGAGCAGAGAAACAACTATACCCCAGGGACAACATAATAACATAAATAAAGTTATAATCAAGGAAACACAAAATTAGACAGAGAGCACAAATAGCAATCAAAATGATGGCAATCAATATACATCTTTCAATAATAACCTTAAATATCAATGGATTGAACTTTCCAGTCAAAAGACACAGGCTAAGTAAATGGATTAAGAAACAAAATCCATCCCTTTGCCATCTGCAAGAAACCCATCTCACCTTCAAGGACAGGCACTACCTTAAGTTAAAAGGATGGAAAATAAATATTCCAAGCAAATGGCATTAAGAAACAAGTAGGAGTTCCAATTATAATATCTGACAAAGTAGACTTCAAAGTAAAACTAATTAAAAGAGATGAGGAGGGTCACTTCATTCTGATCAAAGGTGTTAGGGTTCCAAACAGCAGCAGCTTCCCCCCTCCCCAACAGGGACCTACAGACTTTGGAGCCCGAAAAAGGGAACTTAGCTGATAAGCACCTTGACCTTTGAAGTCAAGAGAAACAAACTCTGCTGAGAAGCAGCCTGCCTTTCCTCTGACCTCCAAAGATAGGATAAGCAGATTCTACCTGATAACCAGAAATTTTAGAAGCTGTTTTTCTATTATCTTAAGAGGGAAAAAGTAAACACTTCCAGACCCTAATCCTACCTGCTTTTCCTGCTTCTCCCTCCCTGATTTCTCCCCCAAACATTCTTCCCTTCTACACCCTAAAGCCCACATATATAAAGTCCCAGCTCACAGCTCGTGGGCTGACATCTTTCCCTTCCCTTCCCTGACATCTTTCCCTGACATCTTTCCCTTCCCTGCCCTTCTCTGACAACTTTCCCTTCCCTGCCCTTCCCTGACATCTTTCCCTTCCCCGAGGGAAAGGTGCCCTGTGTGAAATAAATCTGTATCCTGCTGAGAATTCTATCTGTGCCTCAGTGCCTCATCCATCCGCTCGTGCTCTCCATCCACACACCATCTCCCAACATTTTTATCTATCAAAAGGAATAGTTAACCAAGAAGATATTACAATCCTTAACATATATGCACCAAACTCTGGTGTACCCAAATTCATAAAAACAACAGTACAGGACTTTAAGACATAGATTAATCCCAGCTCAGTAATAGGGGACTTTAATACCCCACTGTCTCCATTAGACAGGTCAACTGGACAAAGAATAAACAGAAAGACTTCTGAACTAAATGATACCAGACATCAAATGGACCTAACAGCACCAAAGATCACACTTTCTACTCAGCAACCCATGGAACTTTTTCAAAAATTGGCCACATACTGGGCCACAAAACAAACCTCAACAAATACAAAAAACTGAAATAATTCCATGCATTCTATTGGACCACAATGCAATAAAGCTCAAAATCCACACTGGACAAAACCCTAGTCACTACATGAACTCCCAGTGATTGAATAACACATTCCTAAACAATGAATGAGTCAAAGGAGAAATTAAGAAAGAAATAAAAGAATCCCTCAAATTCAATGAAAATGATAATACACCATGATGCAACCTCTGGGACACTTTAAACACAGTCCTAAGAGGGAAGTTTATGGCTCTAAGTGCCTTCCTTAAAAAATTAGAAAGAGCCCAAATAAATGACCTAACACTGCAACTCAAGACACTGGAAAGGCAAGAACAAATGAAACCCAAACCCAGCAGAAGAGAAGAAATAACAAAATCAGAGCAGAAATTAATGAAATAGAAACAAAGAAAACAATTTAAAGAATCAATGACTCTAAGAGTTGGTTCTTTGAAAAGCTAAACAAGATAGACAGACCCTTATCCCAGTTAAACAAAAGAAAGAAAGAGCAAATCCAAATCAACAAAATCACAGATGAAAAGGGAAACATCACAACAGACACCCAAAAGATCTGGGCCATTATAAGAGAATATTTTAAAAACCTATACGCTACTAAATCTGAAAATCTAAAAGAAATGGATGGATATCTAAAATCATGGAAATCACCAAAATTAAACCAAGAAGAGAGCAACAGTTTAAACAGACCCATAACATATAAGGGCATTGAAACAGTAATACAAAGCCTCCCAACTAAAAAAAGCTCAGGCCCAAATGGATTTACAGCAGAATTCTATCAGACATTTAAAGAAGACCTCCAACCAATATTACTTAAATTATTCAAAATGGTAGATACAGAGGGAGAACTGGCAAATTCCTTATATGGAGCCAGCACCATTCTAATATCCAAACTGGGTAAAGACACAATGAAAAAAGAAAATTATAGACCTATATCCTTAATGAACATAGATGCAAAAATTCTCAACAAAATACTTGCAAACTGTATTCAGATGTATATCAAAAAGATCATTCACCATGATCAAGTAGGCTTTGCCTCAGAGATGCAGGGATGGTTCAATATATGCAAGTCAATAAACATCATTAATCATATAAGTGGACTCAAAGACAAAAACCACATTGTCATCTCAATAGAAGCAGAAAAGGCTTTTGACAAAATTCAGCATGTATTTGTGTTCAAAGTCCTAGAGGGAATTGGACTGGAGGGAACATAATTCAACATAATTAAAGCTATATACAAGCCCACAGCCAGCATCATTCTAAATAGAGAAAAACTGGAAGCACTCCCACTAAAATCAGGAACCAGAAAATTATGTCCACTATCTCCACTCCTTTTCAATATAGTGCTTGAAATTCTTGCTAGAGCAATAAGACAGGAGAAGGAAATTAAAGGAGTACTGATTGGAAAAGAAGAGGTCAAATGATCACTTTTTGCAGATGATATGATGATAGTATACCCAAGGGATCCCAAAAGTTCCACCAGAAAACTCCTAGAACTGATCAACACTTTCATTACAGTGGCAGCTTATAAAATCAATCTACAAAAATCAATAGCCTTTCTATATACCAATAACAAGCAACTGGAGAAAGAATACAGGGAAATGCTCCAATTCACAAACGCTGCAAAAAAGCCCTGGAATAAATCTGACCAAAGACATCAAAGATCTCTAGAATAAAAATTTTAAATCTATAAAGAAAGAGATTGAGGAAGACACCAGGAGATGAAAGGACCTCCCATTCTCATGGATTGGAAGAATTAATAGTGTGAAAATGACCATCCTACCAAAAGCAATATATAGATTCAATGAAATCCCAATCAAAATCCCCAATGACATACGTCAACAAATGGTAATTTCAAAACTGGATATCCACCGGTAGAAGAATGAAACTAGATCCTTATCTTTCACCTTGAACAAAAGTCAACTCAAACTGGATTAAATACCTCAATTTGAAACTGGAAAGCCTGAAACTATTAGAAAAAAATATTGTCAGTAACTTACAAGATACAGGTGTAGGAAAGGATTTTCCAAATCGGACAGAAGTTGCTCAGGAATTAAGGTCGGCAATCAACAAGCTGGACCTCATTAAACTAAAAAGTTTCTGTACAGAAAAAAATTTTTTAAAAAATGAAGAGAATACCCACAGAATGGGGAAACATTTTCACCAGTGACACATCTGACAGGGGTTTCACATCCAGAATATTTAAAGAACTCAAAAAACAAAGAATGGAGAAACCAAATGACCCAAATAAAGGTGGGCCAAAGATCTAAACAGAGAGTTCTCAAAGGAATAAAGATGACTAAGAAACATCTTAGAAAGTGTTCAACATCCTTAGTAGTTAGGGAAAAGCAAATTAAAACCACCCTAAAGTATCACCTTACAGTCAGACTGGCTAAGATCAAGAGAACAAATGATATCAAATGCTAGTGAGGGTGTGCAGAAAGGAGAATGCTCATTCATGCTGATTGGATTGCAAACTTGTGCAAACTCTATGGAAAACAGTGTGGAGAGCTCTTAAAAAACTATAAATGAACTTAGCATATGACCTGGTTATACCATTCCTTGGCATATACCCAAGGACTCATCCTATTGAAGAGACAATTGTACAACCATGTTTGTTGTTGCTCTTTTTACAATAGCTAAGAGATGGAAGCAACCTAAGTGCCCCTCAACTGACGAGTGGTTAAAAAAAATGTGGTATATTTACATAATGGTGTTCTATTCAGCAGTAAGGAAAGATGAAATAATGAAATTTTCAGGTAAATGGATGGATCTAGACACTGTTATGCTAAGTGAAGTAACACAGACTCAGAAAAACAAATGATGTATGTTCTCCCTCATATGTGGACCCTAGCACCAAATCATTTTAAATTCCAGGTCCTTTTAATAAGATGATGCTATATAGCAGTCCCTTCTGCATGAAATAACTACCATCATCCTGACTTCAGCTGAGCCTGATCGCTAAACATCATCAGTATTGGGCTTGTTGACAGTTGTGCTCATTCATTAAAGGAGTGCCAAGCAGGGTCCCTGGACCCTCACCTCAATATCCAGCCATTCTTCCCAGCCAACTGTATGTAATTTGGTCCTAATCACACTTGGCCTCCTGGATTTGGGGAGGGCTAAAGTATACAATCTGGGGAAGGCTAGGAAGAGAAGGCATGACCCATGCTGGGTAAAGTCTTTCCAGTGTGCATACCCTCACGTCATACATATACCTCAGCAACCCCCTCAGTTATCTTGAAGCCTTTGAGAGGCAACTGACACTGATTCTAACCACTCCAACAGTTACCAAAATACCTGAAAGCAAATCCTTAATCCATCATTCTAGAGTCCAGCCTTGAAAGACAATAGAAAAATGTGGAGGAACCCAATAGAGGGATACTTTTGGACGCCCTTGTCAAGAAATTCCAATGGACTCTCATATAAACTTTTGAAGATTGCCCTGTTGTGACTTTTTTCTATCTCCCTGGCTAGAACTTGTAATGCTAATTACTCTTGCCTTTACTTTTCCTGCACATCTCCTACTTGCGATTCAAAGACTTTCTTTTCCCAGTAGAGATAAGAGTTATGCAATTTGGAAGTCTTTTAGATAGACCCACTGAAGGGGTACTCCAATTGCCTCACCCTGCATCCCTGTTCAGCATAGAAGAAGCCAGAGTGGTCTTCGTCTCAATTCCCTATTGGCAATTTGGGTAACCTCTTCAGAGGATGGTGTGATAAAAATAGGAGGTAGGAATTCGCTAGGCAGTTAGAGTAAAAAGACCCCAAAGAAAAGTAACCAGTTTCTTGGCTAAAACTTACAATATCCTTGGGCCTCTTAGCAACACACTCCATTCCAAAGGGCAAAAATGTTGAAAATGTTTGAGAGTTTTTAACTAATCCTTGAGCTATTTTAGGGTTACCTCTTCAGAGGGAGGGATGTTAGAGTAGCCAAAATCATTATAAAATAAAATATATAAATCAAATAAGAAGAAAGAGTACATGAAGTTCTCAGAAAAATGTGTCAGGGAGATATGAGAGGAGTTGGAGGGGAGGCAGTGGGCATGGATTTGATCAAAACACCTTATATGCATGTATGAAATTCTCAATAAATTATTTATTTAAAAAAATTAGAAAAAGGCCAGGTGTGGTGGCACATGCCTTTAATCCCAGCACTTGGGGGGTAGAGGCAGGCAGATCTCCATGAGTTCAAGGCCACCTTCATGTATATAGTGAGTTCCAGGCCAGCTGTGACTACAGGGAGACCCTGTCTCAAAAAGACAAAAAAAAAATTAGAAGTTATTGTGGATTAACCCAGAGTCACTATAGAGGCAGAGACAAGCAAACCTTTGTGAGTTGAAGGCCAGTTTGGTCACATAGTCTGTTTTAGGACAGCCAAGGCTATACATTGAGAGCCTGTCAAAAAAAAAATAAAAAAGAGAAGCAAGTTATGCCCATACTTATAGCAAACTGAATAAGTTAATAAGTGTGAGCTCATAAATAATTGAAATACATAAAAAGTAGAAAAAACTATAGAGGAAATTAATATAAATTTAAAATTTTATACTTTTAAATGATCAACAAAGTTGACAAATGTTTATATAGAAAAATAGAACTCTCAGCTTACTAATATCTATAAAGTGATAGTATTACCAATTTTGTAGAAACAAAAAAATAAATACCATGAAGTATCGTTTGAAAAAAATTAGATAATATGGATGAAGTCAACAAATTCTTTGAAAATGCAATCTATCGTAACTGACTTAGGGATAAAGAAAAGATATGGACAGATGCATAAAAGTGAAGTGATTAAATAAATACATAAAATATAGTCCCACAAATAAAGCCCAGGACCAGATATTTCATTCATGAGTTCTATCAGTTAAGAAGAATTAAAACCAATATCTCACAAATATTCAGAGATGTAAGAGGAAATAATACTTTGTAACTCTTTCTATTCAGTTAGTACTGCCATAAAATCAAAACAGCATGGCAGTTATGAAGAACTTAAAACTTTCAAATGTTGCCAGTGGGAATAGGAAATAGTGCACCTGCTTTGGAAATGGGTTGGCAGTCCCCCACAAAGGTAAACAGATTTTCTGTATGATCTAGCAATTCTACTCCTAAGTAGATATTTAAATGAAATGAAAACATGTTTTCTCACCAAAATTAGCACATGAATGTTTATAACAGCAATTCATGGTAGCCAATAGATAAACAGATAAAAAACAGTGCTAATGTCTATACATTCATGAATGGATAAACAAAATGTGGCAAGTCCATTCAATGAAAAATGATTCAGCTATAAAAATAAATGAAGTACTCATTCACAGTTCAACATGCACAAACCAAATACATTACACTAAGTGAAAGCCAGGCCCAAAAGTTCATATGTTGTGTGACTTCATTTGCTGAAAATATGTAGACTAAGTGAATTCATACAGATAGAAAGGAAATCAGTGGTTTCTAGGGTTTAGGGAATGAATAACTACTAATAGATCTGTGATTTATTTGGGTATGATGGTAATGATTTGAAATTAGAGATTGGCTGTATTTTTGCACCCTTGTGAAGGTACTATAGATCATTAAATTGGATATTTTAAAAATGTACATTTTATGGTAAATTAATTATATCTAAATTTAAAAAACTCTATTGGTATGATTAACTACATTAACAGGATGAATAATAAAAGTCAAAGTCATTTTGGTAACTGTCAAAATATTAAAATGTCTTCAAGGGTGCAATCATGGTATGAATGTTGTGGGAATAAGCAACAGTTTTCTGGTTGGATTCAAGGCCTGCTCCACAGGAGGAAATGCATACCTAGTATTGTAAACCTGGCCAAGAACCCGTGATTGGGGACCTCATAGGCCTCGGCGTGAACCTTCTTTTATTTTACTAAATAGATGTAGTATCAAATTGTCCCTTAAAATCATTTCTTTATACACATGGATCAGTGTAGCTCTCAGACCACATCAAATAAATTTCTTTGTGCAGTGGACGGTGGTCAATTAAGAAATTTACAACTGTTCAAAATGCAGAGAATAAGTATCTGTGGAGTGCTCAGCCACAAATGGGACATCTATATCACATCCTTTTCCCCAAAGGCTCAAGGGTGGAAAGATTGTAAGAGCCAGAGGTCAGGGAGGACCAGAGGTGAGATAGTGCCTTCTAGACATGACAGGACTGTTGTGCTCATGAACTCACATCAACTGTAGTTGCCTGCATAAGAACTGAACAAGATCAAGGCAGTCAAAGTTCCAGCATGGAGACAGGAAGGTCTTACAAGCCATCACCCCTCATGAGAAGCTATTGAGAGTTGACCACTTCTGGGGGAGAGTCAGATTTCTTTAAGTGTGTCGCTCCTGGAAGATCAACCATGCTCCAGTGGATGGGTTTCACCCCCATGAATATATGGGCAGCACAAATTGAGAGGGATTAGGGGGTTAGGTGGTCAATCTGGGAGGAGTTAGGGGGTGGAGTGGGTGGTGAATATGATAAGAATACATTGTATGCATGTATGAAATTCAACACGAATTCAAGAGTTCTAGGAAAAAGAACAGATGGGAACTTCCTCAACATGATGAAGCATTTATATAATGACACAACGCAAATACATATTTAATGGTAAAAGATTCACACTTCTCACTTAAACTTGAGAACCAAACAAGGATGAATGTTCCTATCATTTTCATTTGTCTTTGTACTAGAGGTCCTGGCATGTGAAAGAAGATAAGCAAATAAAATACATGGCATTGTATTGGAAAAGAAAACTTTTTTTCACAGAGGATGTGATTTTTTTTAATTAAAAAGGCTTTAAAAAGTTACCCTAAAGATCAGTAGAACTAATACACGAACCCAGCAAATTTACTTGTGTATCAGGAACGATACAACAAAAAATTGCCACTTTAGATGGAACAACAACAAAAAAAAAATCCCACCTAGTACCAGTGAGGTGGCTCAACTGGTAAAGGTGCTTGTGCACATGCCTGACGATCTCTGTTTGATCTCTGGATCTTACAAGGTAGCAGGAGAGAACCAGACTCCCAAAAGTTGTTCTTTGACCTTCCCAGGAACACCTGCTTGCACGCACATGTGCGCACAGATGCACACACATACACAAACACACTCACACACACACACACACACACACAGCTAAAAACTAAAAACACCCAAGTGGCCCAAATTGGTGACTATATACAATAAAGTGTATTTCCTACCTAGCAAACTAGGCTCTGCTTTCCCACTGGATTTTTAAAATGAATCATTCAAGCATACCACCTCAAACTTAAAGTGACTCACAATATAGTTCCTTACATAAACTGCTACATCCCGTTCTTTCTCTCCCACCCCCGCCTCTCAGCTTCTCTGTTTATTTCTGCTTGAGTGATCTAGGAATGGAGGACTTCCCTCCTGACTTATAGGCCCTTTTCTGCTTAGAATTTGTAAGGAATACATCTTTGAACTACTTTACTATTGTGATGGTACATTAAATTTGTGACTTGTATCCAAAGAACTGTGGGCTTCTCTAGGCTAGATCTTCCCTGGATGCCTGGGAAAGCACAAACATCGGCTAATAGGCAGGCATAAACTGGACACAGGTCACAAAGAACCACAAGGGCATATGTTAGTACAAACAAGTTTTCTGTGTAAGAGACAAACAGTCATGGGTTCAACAACTAGGTGTTAAGCCACTCTCCAGATAAAAAGAAGGATCCTGTGAAAAGCACACTATAAACACCCATGCTTGGTTCACCTTTACTTCTGTTAGGGCAGGAGCTGTTAGTTACTCTGGTAGTGGAGCTCCAATTTAGCTGAGGGCTCTCAAGATAGCATGGTACAAAGTCAACACATAAAAAATCAATTGCCTTTCTACATTGCTGCATCAAATGTTTGGAAAGCAAAAGAAAAATGCAATTTGCTACAAAATAACATGAAATCTTCTAGGACAAATTTAGTGAGGTCATATGGCTTGTACAGTGAATTCTACAAAATCATTTTGAAAAAACTTAAAAAATACTGATGTGACTGATGTGTAATATCTAACATTTAGTTGTGAAAATTTCTATATTGATCAGGCATCAATTTTCTCTAAACTGATCCATACGTCCAACACAATACCAATCAAACTTCCAGTAAGGTACTGATATGGAATATTGGTGTGTCTTTGAGTCTTTCTCAGCTCTTATTGTGCTTAATTTGAGAAACTAGGGTCCAGAAAGCTAAAAGCCTATCAAATCCACCCTAAGACAGTGACTTTTGGATTCTCATCTTCTGAATTCAAAAAAGGAAATTTGTGAACCATAGAGGGTGAGTTTTATTTTTTATTTTATTTTACTTTTTTTTAATTTATAGATTTTTTGTGTGTGTTTTTCACACAGAACATCCCAAACAATCTTATTCGTCTTTATACCCGCATCCCAAATGGCACCCTTCTATAGCCCCTCCCCCAAAGTGGAGCCCATATACTCTGTCATCCCTGTTACTGTCCACTGTGTTATCAGTGCCCCCAGCCATTGCCCAGTGCAAGCCCATCCACTGAGTCCAGTCAGTCTGTCTAGAGTTCCTTGTTTTAGGAAGATCAGCATTTCCTCATCTAGCAACAATCAGTTGTCAACATTCTTTCAGATAAAATTGGGGTCTGCTGTTCATATTCCCATTTCTATACTGGGTTACTCTCTGGGAGTCTCTTGGGCAACCCTGGCCAATAACTCAAAGGAAGGTATCACCTGTCTAACATTATTTCTTGTTATGTAGCCTTTAGGTATACATATGGACTCTTAAAGAATTATACTGATCACTTTAATCTTTGGTTATACTTTCCTTTTGGGTATTTAAGACCATACAGTTGGCCCAGATTAACCAATTTATTTTTACTCTTAAGGTCGTTTGAGGATCTGTTCCTCAGGGGTCACATGGGCTTGGGAAGGGCTCCTGGCTCCTTTCTGTTACCAGTTCCATCTGTGTGAAGATAAGTCAAAGGTCCTGCTCGACCATGGCTGACTTCACTTGGAAGCATGGAGGAAATGTTTCCTTTGTGTTGACCCTCCTCTTTGTAGACTGGACATTGGTTCAAGTCCATCTGCTGGGGTCTCCACAGCCTTTTTGATCAAGGGGACAGGTGACTCAGAGAGTGAGTTTTAGAAAGAAGTATTTACCATAGGGAACTTAGGAGAGAGAAATAGAGCCCCTGTACAGCAGGAGGGGGTCCCTGGCTGTGGCATACCATTATGCATTACTGTTTTGGCATTAAGAAGGCTTTGTTGGATGGAAGAAGGAAGGGGTATATGAGCTGGACAGTTCAATTTCCAGTCCAGGTGTCAAGATACCATGCTGTTTCAGTCACATCCTCAGCATGCTTTCCTGGACAGAAATATTCCTTTAGGGACAAGAGATAAAGGAAAAACAAAACAAAACAAAACAACAACAACAAAACAAGTCTCAGTTCTGGCATCTCTAGTCTCTGACTGTGGTGGAACCAGAGACATTTTTATCTTAAACATTTTTGGCATGTCTTGCCCCTGGAAAGAATGATGCTACTGACTGACTCAAGGACATTTCTGGATTTTAGCCCAGAAAGAAACTGGCCACTTTTTTAGGGTGTTTTTATTCTAAGCTGCCTAGCCAATTTCTACCTCCCATTCTCTTTAGTGTTTTATAGGGATTTATAAGTTAATTCTAAAGCTGGAGATGTATCTCAGTTGGTAGAATGCTTATCGAGTATGCACAAAGCCCTCAGTTTGATTCCCAGCACTGCATAATGAGGCTTGGTGGTGCATGTTTGTAATCCTAGCAGTCAGGAGGCTGTGACTGGAGAATTGCCCAGAGTTCAAGGTCATACTCCTTACTACATAAGGAGTTCAAGGACATCTTGATTTTTTAAAAAAGGTAAGAAAAACAAGCAAACAAACAAGAAGAACAGCAGCAACAATAAAGCAGGCCAGAGATGTAGTTCAGTTAGTAGAATGGTTGTCTAGCCCTGAGTTTGATTCCCAGCACTGGGCATGGGTTACATGCCTGTAATTCCAGTACATGGGAGGAGGAGACTGGAGGATCAGAAGTTCAAGGTCATCTTAGGCTATATAGATTTAACATAAAGAAAAGTTAATTCTAAAATTTACACAAAGGCCTGTTTCCTACTGTTTTTCTCTTTCAGACTCTTTCTTTTCCTTTACCTCCATGTTTCCTTTCCATTATCCTGGTATCTGTAGTTATGTCTGGATACATACTCACTTATCAGGGTTTGTTTCTAGGATCCACATATGAGAGAGAACATATGTCGATTTTTTTCTGAGTCTGTGTTACTTCACTTAGTATAATTATGGTTCCATCCATTTACCTGCAAATTTCATCGTTTCATCTTTCTTTACTGGTGAGTAAAACTCCTTCGTATAAATGAACCACATTATCATTATCCACTCATCAATTGAGGGACACTAAGGTTGCTTCCATCTCTTAGCTATTGTGAAAAGAGCAGCAACAAATGGATATAGAAGTGTCACTGCAATTGGATGAGTTCTTTGGGTATATGCCAAAGAGTGGTATAATTGGGTCAAATGGTAGGTTCATTTGTAGTTTTTTAAGACTTCTCCACACTGCTTTCCATAGGGATTGAACAAGTTTGCAGCCCCACCAGCAGTGGATGAGTGTTCCCCTTTCCCCACATCCTCTCCAACATTTGGTATCATTTGTTCTCTTGATCTTAGCCAGTCTGACTGGGGTAAGATGAAACCTTAGAGTGGTTTTAATTTGCATTTCCCTAATTATTAGTGATGTTGAACATCTTTTAAGATGTTTCATAGCCATCTTTACTTCTTCTTTTGAGAACTCTCTGTTCATCTCCTTACCCCATCTTTTAATTGGGTTACTTCTTGTCTTCATTCTCTGTTTTTTGAGTTCGTTATATATTCTGGATATTAAATCTCTGTCAGATGTGTTGCTGGTGAAGATTTTCTCCCATTCTGTGGGTTTTCTGTTCGCTTCCCTGGTTGCCTCCTTTGATGTACAGAAGCTTTTTAGTTTAATGAGGTCTCATTTGTTAATTCTTGCCCTTGTTTCCTGAGCAATTGATGTCTGGTTTAGAAAATCCTTTCCTATACCTATATCTTGTAGGTTTTTCCCAATGTTTTCTTCTAATAGTTTCAGAGTTTCATGTTTTACATTGAGGTTTTTGATTCATTTGGAATTGACTTTTGTGCAGGGTGAAAGATAGGGGTTTAGTTTCATTCTTTTACAGGTGGAGATCCTGTTTTGCCAGCACCATTTGCTGAACAGGCTGTCTTTCCTCCAGTTAATGTTCTTGGCTCCTTTGTTCAATATCAGGTGGCTGAAAATTTCATTTACTGATACTTAGGTCTTCAATTTTGTTCCATTGATCTATGGGTCTATTTTTGTAACAGTACCTTTTTGTTTTTATGACTATAGCTCTGTAATACAGCTTAAAATCTGATATTGCAATTCCCCTGGCATTGCTCTTGGTGCTCAGGGTTGTTTTGGCTATCCGAGGTCTTTTGTGCTTCCATATGAGTCTTAGGATGTTTTTTTCCAATTCTGTGAAAAATGTCATGGGGATTTTGATTGGCCTTGCATTGAATCTATAAATGACTTTTGGTAGGATGGTCATTTTCACAATATTGATTTTTCCAATCCATGAGCATGGGAGGTCCTTCCATCTTCTGATGCCTTTCTCAATCTCTTTCTTTAAAGATTTAAAATTTTCCTTGTAGAGCTCTTTAATGTCTTAGGTCAGGTTTATTCTGAGATTTTTTTTTTTTTGCAGCTATTGTGAAGGACAGTAGGAAACAGCCTTAATAAGGGAGATATGGACAAAAATTATGTTAGTTTAAGGGAGAGGGTAGGGAAGGGTATACAAGGAACCTAGGTGATAAAGGGAAAGAAGGAGCTCAAGAGAAGAAGGACCGTAGGAGAAGAGTATTATTAAATGGGGGCACCTTAAATGGGAAAACCGTGATCGAGGGGTGAGACAATGCAAGAGATAAATAATGCCTAGCTAGTTTTGAAAACCAGAGGTAACCATAGTACTCCTACACCCCACTGACAAATTATACATAGCAGACCAAGAAATATATGTCCAGGTAAGGTTTATCTAAGAAAAATTGATCTTTGCCAAAGATTTATCTACATGACACACAGTAATTAAAAATACCAGACTGGTGGAACTAACCTTCTTGGGTGATTAACAGACATACTTTGAGGCCTGTAATAATTTGGTCAGAGGGACATAAAGGACAGTTTTTGCTCCTAGCCCTCCTAGGTTGACTATTTCCAGTGGACAATGAGCATCTCTCAAAATGTCCTATAATCCTGATGTGTCACCTGTCCTCTTGATCAAGGAGGCCAAGGAGACCCCACCAGATGGACTTGAACCAGTGTCTAGTCTACAAAGAGGAGGGTCAACAAAGAGAAATCATTTCCTCCATGCTTCCAAGCAGCCAACCATGGTTGAGCAGGACCTTTGACTTATCTTCATATAGGCAGAACAGGTAAAAGAAAGGAGCCAGGGGCTCCTCCCAAGCCCATGTGACCTCTGAGGAACAGATCCTCAAACGACCTTAAGAGTAAAAATAAATTGGTTAATCTGGGCCAACTGTATGGCCTTAAACACCCAAAAGGAAAGTATAACAAAAGATTCAAGAGGCCAATATAATTTCATAATAGTACATATGTATAGCTAAAGGCTACATAACAAGCAACAATGCCAGATAGGCAATACCTTCATTTGAGTTGTTGGCCAGGGTGGCCAAAGGGATTCCCAGATACTAACCCAGCATAGAACTGGGAAAATGAACAGCAGACCCCAATCTTATCCAAAGGAATATAGACAGCCGATTACCAGTAGATAAGGAACAGCTGACCTTCCTAAAACAAAGACCTCTAGGTAGGCTGACTAGATTCACCAGAAGGTCAAGTAGTGGGGAATGGCTGGGGCACCCACAACACAGAATACAGTAGCAGGGATATCAGAGTTTAAGGTTTTTTCCAGGCCAGCTGGGGCTACAGGGAGACCCTGTCTCAAAAAGACAAAAATAAATAAATAAATAAATAAATAAATAAATAAATAAAATAATAAGTCTTCAAAGCAACAAAGATTTCTCCTTAATAATTGGTGGATGTGAAAAACATTACCATTAAAATCTACCTGATGACTTTACATCTATGCTCAGATGCCAAGGAGCTCAGAAAGTAAGCGACTGTGACTATTAATAATCAGATATATAGATATTAGAAATGCATTTGCATCTTAGTGTCAATTGTATTGAAAATGAATTTTTTGTATGAAACTGTATATTTTAATAATAAATGGAGATCTTTTTTAAAGTTTAAAGCCTCATTTAATTTTATGTCTCATAGCATTTATACTGAGTATAATATTGTATAACTGTATTAATTCAACGGTAAATCTAAAAATTTACAGCCAATTTTGAAGGAGATACATCTTAGCTCTGGAAATTGTTATTGAATATGTCAATGCTGTTGTAATGAAAAAAAAAGAAGTCAGTATAATCAACTTGTGCAGATTGAAAAAAATACAAGAAGAAAGCATAACCTAAATAGGTCAAAGAATTAACCTTACTTTCTACAGGAGTGGGGAATGAACTATATTAGTGAATTAACCTAAGTTACTCCATCTTATTCAGAATAGCTATTTTAACAGTAACCTCTTTTCACTTATGGGAAATAGTTAAAAATATAAAACAGTCTTGAGTTCTAAGAAATAGGTCAACCACAAACCACTGGAACATGCTAATCTCATACATTCTACATCTGCCTAAGTGCTTGTTTTTGCTTCTGTAACTCGCGTGCTATTTTAGGTCACCTTGACACAAAGTATAAGACCACCCTGTTATTGTATGACCACCAGGTAACTGCTGATTTCAGCTTTCTTACTATAATTGCTATGGCTAGTTCTAAGAAATAGGTCAACCACAAACCACTGGAACATGCTAATCTCATACATTCTACATCTGCCTAAGTGCTTGTTTTTGCTTCTGTAACTCGCGTGCTATTTTAGGTCACCTTGACACAAAGTATAAGACCACCCTGTTATTGTATGACCACCAGGTAACTGCTGATTTCAGCTTTCTTACTATAATTGCTATGGCTAGGAAGTTGACTAACTTTAAAATTATAAAGTTGATGGCCAAGTTATATGACTGTAGCACTTATCTGTATGATTGGTTGTTTATTAA
>NW_008351466.1:5184119-5192821 GCF_000622305.1 Nannospalax galili | reverse complement strand
AAAGAGGAGGGTCAACACAGAGGAACCATTTCCTCCATGCTTCCAAGTGAACCCAGCCATGGTTGAGCAGGACCTTTGACTTATCTTCACAAAGGTGGGACTGGTAAAAGAAAGGAGCCAGGGGCTCCTCCCAACCCCATGTGACCCCTGAGGAACAGATCCTCAAACGACCTTATGAGTAATAGTAAATTGGTTTATCTGGTCCAACTGTATGGTCTTAAATACCCAGAAGGAAAGTATGCCCAAAGATTAAAGGGGCCAATATAATTTCTTAAGAGTCCGTATGCATAGCTAAAGGCTACATAACAAGCAACAATGCAAGATAGGAGATACCTTCTTTTGAGTTGTTGTCCAGGGTGGCCAAAGGGGCTCCCAGATAGTAACCCATCATAGAACTGGGAAAATGAACAGCAGAACCCAATCTTATCTAAAGGAATATTGACAACTGATTGCTACTAGTTGAGGAACAGCTGACCCTCCTGAAACAAAGACCTCCAGATAGGCTGACTTGATCCACGAGAAGGGCAAGTACTGGGGAATGGCTGTGGGTGTTGACAACACAGCAGACAGTAACAGGGATATCAGAGTATATGGGCTTTAGTGGGGGGAGGGAGGCTATGGGAGGGTACCATCTAGGAAGTGGATGTATAGTTGAATAAGATAGTTTGGGATGTTCTGTGTGATATACACACACACCAAAAAAATCAACAAATTTTAAAAAATGTATTATATTTGAGGCGGAAGCATGGAAATTTACATCATGCTAATAAGTAGAGGTGATAAACATTACCATTCAAATCTACCCGAGGACTTTATAGACATACACATGCACCGAGGATCCAAGCGCAATCGATTATGAGTAGTAATAATCTGACACATACAGATTAGCGATGCTTGTGTCAACATCTCAGTGTTAGTAGCAAAAACATTGAGTCTTTCTGCAAGGAACAATATGTTCTAAAATGAAATGGAGATTTTTTTTTAAAGGTTAAAAACTCATTCAATTTTATGTCTTACAGGGCTTATACTGAGTTCAATATTGTATAACTATTACCTCAACTGTGAACCTAGAAACTTCACCCACTTGTGAAGGAGATGTACTGTTGCTTTGGAGTGTGTTACTGAATATGTTAAAGCTGTAGTGAAATGCTTCTTCTAATCATGCAGCTATTAAAAATTTAAAAATGATAAAAATTAATAATTCTTCAAAGCATAAAAATTTGCTCCTTAATTCTTAGCAGATGTGAAAAACATTACCATCGAAATCTACCTGAAGACTTTATATCCATGAACAGATGCCAAGGAGCTCAGAAAGTAACCGACTGTGATTAGTAATAATTAGATATATAGAAATTAGAAATGCATGTGCAAACATCTTAATGTCTATTGCATTAAAAATGAAATTTTCTGTATGAAACTCTGTATTTTAATAATGAAATGGAGATCTTTTTTATAGGTTAAAACCTCATTTAATTTTATGTCTTATAGGGTTTATACTGAGTACAATATTGTATAACTGTAATAATTCAACTATAAACCTAAAAATTTATAGCCAATTTTGAAAGAGATGCATCTTAGCTCAGGAAATTGTTGTTGAATATGTCAATGATGTTATAATGAAATGCTTCTTCTAAGTATGTGGTTATTAAATAAATAATTTTTAAAAATTACATGAAGATACAGATGATTTAAAAGAGCCATGTATTTAAAAAAGAACAAAGCTGGATGACTTATACTATCTTCAGAATTGTTAAAATACAGTGAAAAATAAAGAATATAGATCAGTAGAATAGAAAGAGCTCAGGAATAAACTCGGCCATATATGGCCGATTGATTTGTAGCAAAAGTGAGAAGCAAAGTCTTTTCAACAAATTGTGCTGAGGCAACTGCTTATGTGGAAAAAAATTGAAAAGCTAGCTGTTAATGTCATACAGAAAAATAAAAATGAACCATTGGTGTAACTACGAGTTAAAAGTACATCGACTCTAGAAAAAAATATAGGCAAGACTTTGGACTTGGCAAAAATTTCATGCCACAAAGAGAAGCATGAACCATAAAAGAAAAAAAATAGATAAATTGGATCTTTCTAAAACTTAAAAAGGTTTACTTTTTCAAATCCATTATTTATAAATGAAAAGGTAAGTCACAGAGTAGGAAAAATGTTCACAAAGCATATTTCAGACAAATGACTTGAATCCAGAATATATAGAAAACACCTCTTAATTCAATAAGAATACTTATCAATATAAAATGAACAAAATATCTGAACAGACAATTTACAAAAGAATGAGTAGACCAAAAATGCTAGAAAAGATGGTCAACATCTTGAATTACTAGAAACATACAAATTAAGCGACAATGCAATGCAATTACATATCCAGTAAGAGGAAAAAAATGAAAATGTAGCATAGAATATTGATGAAAATGTGGGAAAATGCTGGTGAGAATATCAAATTGCCCAAGTATTTGACAGTTTGACTATCTCTTTAAAGTTAAATCTCTACCTACCATATGTAATTTATTTAGAGAAATAAAAACTCATGCTCATATTATGACTTCTATATAAATGCAGATAGTGGGTTTACTAATTGTGGCTATAGACAGGAAACAACTTAAATATGTCTCAACTTTGGAATCGATGAACAAATTTTGTCACCGCTCCATAATGTTATTTTGTTCAGCAATAAGAGAATGAGCTATTTACACCTGCCCCCTTATCAGTCATTCTTTGGCCGCCTTTATGTCTGACATAGCATCCTTGTGACTATCTCATGAATCCTTTTGGAATATAATAACAAACTACTAACTTCCACCAATTAAAATTCTAATAATGTTGACAGAGAGCATCTGGAGCAAATAGCTGAGAATTCCTCACTTTGCTGTAATCCACCTATGTATTTGAAATGTGTCTTGATTTATGAGTTTATTTGTTCTATTATTATAGAAACTTCATGAAACTGTTAACTACATTGGAACATGTGATTTTGGGTAAGCAGATTCTCTGTTATCAGGCCACAGTCACTCACGTTTAGTGTCTGAATAAGCTCCTATCCTCTTTTTGGTGAGAGTTGTGATTTTGCGTTGACAGCTTCCTCCCAATCTAAAACTGCTTCTCCTTCATAGAACTTGCTGTGAATTGTAATTATACGCAAGTATTTTCCTTATTCCCTGCCTTTCCATCTTGACTACGTACATATTGCAGGCAGGTAATGCACCTCTGTCTTATTTCCACTTGAGCCCCAATAGTTAGGTGCTCAGTAAAAATATGAAAATTGCCTTGAATAATGGTTTTCCTTGGTCTGTTACCACAGAAATATCACAAAACTGATGTCATGTTGGAACATGGATTTTGGGGGTAGTCTGACAATGTTCCTGAGACTTAATCACTCATGTTTTGTTCCACAACAAACTATCTCTTATTTTCTTTATGGCTAGTTCTGTTTCTTGTATCAACAAATACATATATTTATTTTTACATTTACTTGAAATTCTAGAAACTACAAACTAATCTACATTTACAGACAACATGTCAAATGGTTGCCTGGTTTGGGGGTAGAATTTCTATTCAACCAGAAGAGGGAAATTTTAAGTACGATGGAAATATTTTGTGTCTTGACTATTGTGGTGTTTTATCAGATGCATATACTTTCAAATACTCATGGAAATGCATACTTAAAATAAGTGTGTTTTATAATACATATTTTATAGCCAATAAAATTGACTAAAATGTAAAAATAAATTTATACTGAAATGGCTAATTTTTTAGATGACCTTATGGAAGTGTAATTAATAATAGTGTGGGTCTGTGTCTGTTCCCAGAATCCTTTTTCTTTTTTAAAAAATGTTTTTTGAATTTTTGTGTATTTCATACAAAACATCTTAATCATCCTCATACCCCCTTCCCCACTGGTCCCCTCTTATACTCCTCCCCCCGAAACACATTCTGTCACCTGTGTTAAGGCCCATCATGTCAAGCTAGTGTCCCCAGGTGTCTCCCAGCACAAGCCCACTCACTGAGGTCCAGGCAGTCCATCCAGAGCCCCTCCATTCAAGAAGACGAACTCCTTCTCACCCAGCAGCCATCAGTAGCCAACAATTCTTCTACTCAGATTGGGCCTTGCTGTTCATTTCCACAGTTCTTTTCTGGATTTTTGTCTGATTGAGTCTGCATGGTCATGTGCATGCTGACACCATTGCTGTAAGTTCATATGAGAAGGGTCCCAGGATCCTGTAGGACTCTATTTGCATATGTTCATATACCTCCTCCCTGGATCTTGCAATCTTTCCACCCCCTGTTCTGAAATGGCCCCTGAGCCCTGGATGGGTGGATTTTAAAAAGGAGTTCTATCCAAGGGCTCACACTCTGTAGACTCTTATTCTCTACGTTTTGGTCATTTGTGACCTTTTGTGCTCCTGGGCCTCTGTTGCGTGAGGGAGCTTCATGGATGAGAATTGAAAAATGCATCAGTGTTCTCTTTATTCCTTGTCTTATGTTCCGTGAGCCTTACGTGGAATATAGGCTTTGGAAAACACACAGACAATCGCTGTGTGTGACCAATTGTGGAACTCTATAATAATCTCTGTTTGTTGAAAGAGAAGTTTCTCTGATGGGTGATGATTGGGATACTTGGCTGTACATTTAAGGATCCATATTTTGCACATAGCAAGAAATTACATTTGTCTAGGGCTATGAAGCCTTGGGGTTTTCTCTAAGATCTGTGACCTCTCCACCTATATGTTTTTGGCTAGGTTTGAAGTACCAGACATGACTTTCCTTCCACTGAGTGGGCTTTAAGTCCAATTAGGTACCTGTTGATTATCCCAAAGATAAAAGTGTCACTATTATACTAACATTGTTTGTTGTACTGGGCATTGATGTGGTTTTTACACCTTGAAGCTGGGGTTGGATCATGGATTGATATTCTCCCTTACCAGCTTGCATAGTTGTCTCTAAAGCTGTGAGAGCTAGCCTTCAGGGGAGGTGGCTTCCAGGTCAGTTCCAGATCCATTGCTCCAAATCCTGTGTCTGCAGTATGACCTGTCTTCAGCAATAGGGTCTTACCTTCAAGATCTTGGAGGCAATCAGGGGCTGTAGCAACAGTCTGTGTAGTTTTGGGAGTCTCTTGGACTGCCATGGACAACAACTCAAAGGAAAGTTTCTCTTGTCTGGCACTGTTTCTTGTTGTTTAACCTTCAGCTACACACATGGACTCAAGTAGAGATATTGTATGTGTAATTTTTCAGTAGGTTTTTGGAATAATAAGATCCCCTCTAGTTTTTTATACCACCTGGGCATTATTCATTCTCTCTCTCTCTCTCTCTCTCTCTCTCTCTCTCTCTTTCCATCTACCCTCTTGCCATGCCCTCCCTATTTATAGTATCACCACTTCCCCATTTCTTCCTTGATAAATAATTCCTATCTGCTATGATCCCACCTCCCTTGAGCTGCTTTTCCTCCTTTAGCCCCATAGTTCCTTGTATGGCCCTCCCTCTCCCTCTTCCATTTAGCTATCTCAATTTTATACATTTCTCCCCCCTTTTATCTATTTTTAGTAACAGTACTCTCATTTTCCTTTGAGTAACTACCCTGCAATACCACTTTCAATTCTTATCATTTTAAGGTTCTAGATTTGGGAAACATAGTGCTAAATTGCCTCATAGATAAGACTAAAAGGATTTAGTCCAGGCATTGCATGAAACTTGAATATGTGATAATTATCAAAATTTTGCTGAGGAGATTAGCAATACAGAATTTTCTTTTATGTTTGGGTAGACTGTGAGCATAAATTTCTGGAGATTCAGATGGTCATTTTAGGCCCTTTCCTTTCCAAGCACTTCTTAGTAATTGGGAGAAACCGAGTCCTGATAATATTTCCTGTGCCCCCCCCCTCAATTTTTCTATATGGTAACATATGCCTTGCAAGATCTTCTAGCTACACGAGTGAATCAATTCATTTCTGTCATTAAGTTTATTTTTTAATGTGTTGCTGTAATTTGCAATATAAAAATAAAAGCAGTTCAACCAATTTTGACATTTGTCACAGTTACAAATTGTCACGATCTGTAAAGATGACATAAATCATATTGACAAAATAATCTCCACTTCTCCAACCTGGCAACTCTAATAAAGATGAAGAATTTATAAGCCTACAAGAAAAACAGGATTGGACAACCAAGGTGACCAATAAAAACACATGAATATTTTTCATATAAAGCAAAATCAGAAGTATACTAACAAATGCAGTATATGTCAGTTGTTTGTATTCTTACACACATGCATGCACACACATGCACATGCATGCACACACACACACACATTCAGTCAGGGTTTCAGTGTAGCCTAGAACTCCTGGGATCAAGTGATCCTGTACTAACTCACCCTGCTGAGTGCACGGAATTACAAACTCATGCCACCAAGCCAAGTTACAGCAGCAATATTTTATAATGTGTAAAAAAGAATTTTTCTTTGCTGAAAGAGGTCTACCATAGTTTCTTGTTTCCTGGGAGGTAGCTTGTAGATCCTTGGAGTTTTCTGAGTAACAGGAACTGTTGCATGACTTGTCCTGTGGGAGATGGGCATAAATATCTATTCATTTTGGATAGGACAAAATTACAGTTACATCTAAGTCTAGGCTATTGAAACAGTGAGTTTTCGGGGGTTGCATACAGGACCATGGGTGACTCTAGCAGCTGCATCATCAAAAAGCCCGTGCCAGCATGGATCAAGACTCACAAATGTTGATGTCGCTGGGGAAAACTGACGCTCCCTTTGGGTTTTTTAGTCCTGTTAGAAGAATTTAGAAATGTGTTGGAAATGAAACTTGAGGACATTTTTAAATTAGAGTTTAAGAGAAAAACAACAGGACAGGTGAGCTATGAATCTTGGTAGCTGCTAAGAGAAGGAGATGGAGAAAAGAAAGCAATGTCAATAGGCAGCCACTGGCAGAAAGAGACAGAGGCTTCAGTGTGAAAAAGCCTAGAGTGGCAGGGAAATCATGCTTAGCTTTTGTCATATACCTCCCCCAAACAGATAAAGATCAGTGAAAGAAAAGATGCTTCTGGGAAAGAAGAGTACATTTTCTCATTAAGAGGTTAATAATCCCCCCCCTCCTTTTGGGTACTTTGGAATTCTGGATCTCCAGTCAGGTCTAGAGCTGGAATTTATACAAAAGCCCAGATAGACCGGTCGTGGTGGTGCACACCTTTAAAACCAGCACTCTGGAGGCAGAGGCAGGCAGATCTCTGTGAGTTCAAGGCCAGCCTGGTCTACATAGTGAGTTCCAGGACAGCTGGGGCTACAGGGAGACCCTGTCTCAAAAAGACCAAAAAAAAAAAAAGCCCATATAGTAATTAAAATTCCAAGGAATGACAAAGAGTGTCACCGGGGAAATGGGAGATGGAGTTGGAAACTTCAATACCCTGAGTCTACTGTAGCACTGAGACATTGGTGCTAAGGAAACAACTTACAGACAGCTTCATCTAAGAGCCTCCTGTTCACTGGAAACTGTGTATTAGTTATGTAACTTCCGTGAGGGGATCATTAGTCTTACAAATTTCCTGAGCTTCCTGTGCCTTGTGAGCATGCTAGCTACCCTCCAGGAAGGAATGTTTGAATTAGGAGGAAATGGCTACACAGAAGGAGTGACTGTTATTCAAGATGGGTCCCTGGGACCACACTTGATAGTTAAGGCTAATGAAATGATCCATGATAGACTTATTAGAATACATATCTGCCTAATCTCTAGGAACAGGAGGGATATTGATAGAAATTGTGTTCAATCACATGGAGAAACGAGCAATCATACCTATGCAACAAAGCTCCAACAAAAACTCTGGATACCTAAGCTCAGATAACTCTCCTTGGCTGATTATATTCTGGGTATGTTATCACTCATCTATATTGGGAGAGTAATATATCTTGAGGACATGGGAGCCATGTGTTTGGAATCTTTCCCTTCTGTGGCCTGTGCCTCTCTTCCTTTAGATTAGCACACATTTCACTTAATAAACCTCACCTGTAAGTATAATAGCTTTTACTGAGTTCTGTGTGTCCTTATTGGGAATTATTGGAACTGAGGATGGTTTTGTGACTCCCTTGAATTTGCATTTGATGTCATAGTGGAGATAGTCATAGGGACTGTGTGCTAGAACTGTGTAGTCACATTCTAAACCTTGAGAGTTGGTATCAAATGTCTGGGGTAGAATAGACAGTCTGGAGAAATGAATCCTTAAAACTCAGTTTCCTAATTTGCTCTATTAGTTATTTTCTGTTGTTGTAATACAGTACCATGCCCCAAAATAATTTGTGGAGGAAAGAATCTATTTCAGCTCACGCTTCCAAGTAATAGTGTATTACTAAGGAAAGTCAGGGTAGGAACTCAGGATAGCAACCTAGAACAGAAATAATGAAGAAGGCTTGCTTGCTGCCTCACTCTCTGGCTCATGCTCACCCAGCTTCCTTATAAAGTCTAGGACCACCTGCCTGGGGATGCTGCTACCCACAGTACGCTGGGTCCTCCCACATTAGTCATCAATTAAGACTATCTCTCACTGACATGGACAGAAGCCTTTCTGATTTGGGAAATTCCTCAGTTGAGGCACACTGACACATTGATAGGTTTTGTCAAATTGACAATAAAAAATAACCTGCACATCTGCATATACTCATATAATAATAATTCTAGGCTATATATATATATATA
>NW_008351466.1:5183509-5184058 GCF_000622305.1 Nannospalax galili | reverse complement strand
CCCTCATTTACAAGAGTACCTTTGAAAGCTGTTCTGTTTACAAGATAGTGGATTTACATGATCATATGTGTTCATAAAATTTGGAAAAGTAGGATGTTTAACTGCATTTTGTGCAGACTACTGCATGTTTAAACTTTTTTTTTTATTGGTTATATCTACTGAATTCATTGATGGGTTTCACAACTTATTTCCACAAAAGGATATAATATACTTTAAATGTGTGTGTGTGTGTGTGTGTGTGTGTGTGTGTGTGTGTGTACACGCATTTGTGCATGTGCCAGTATGCTTGTGGAGGTCAGAGAACAACTTGAAGAAATTGGTTCTTTCCTTCTCCTATGTGGGTCCTAGGGGACTGAACTCAGGTCATCAGTCTTGGTGGGAAGTAAAACCCTGAGCGCCTCATGGGCCCCTGTATCATGTACTTTAACTGTGTTCATCCCTCATCCCTCTTCCCTCTCATTTGTACCTCCCATTCTTCCTTCTCTTTTTAGTCCAATTCATTCCTGTAGATAGTCTGGCTTCTCTATTTTTACTATTGATCACATATAT
>NW_008351466.1:5180354-5183413 GCF_000622305.1 Nannospalax galili | reverse complement strand
TTATGTTATGAAATACTTGTGGTTTAGAGTCTGGCTTATTTGGCTTAATGTTATAGTCTCCAGTTGCAACCACTGTCCTACAAATGGTATATGCTATATTTGTTTTTAGTTTTCTATTTATAGTTTTGTTTTCTTTTTTTTAAAAGACTACCACCACCTCTGGTCAATAAAATGTGGATCAACTTTGGTCTTTCTTTAAGGTTATTAAACATTGGTAAATTGATTTTGCTATGTTATGTATAATACGTCTACTAAATGATAATTTGGTATCTGGATGTCTGTCTCTCCAAACTAAACGTTCTGTGCTTTTGTGATTGTACGACTCTAAGTGCAAAGTGATACAGGGGAAAACATGGTTCCCTTTTAGGGTATGGGGAAAAGGGATCCCATTTTAGGGTTCTTAATCTCATTCATAAAATAATTTAAGAAGGGACTCAAACAGAAACTTTATGACAGTTTCATTAGAATGTAAAGAAAAATCCTTAGTAACTTGTAAATCTCAGCAGCTGCCCTGGGGAGGAGAATAGAGATGGAAGTCAGACATGTGGTGGACTAGCAGCCACATGGTGGAGAACCTTAAAGAAAGAATAAGAGAACCCAAAATACTGGGGCAGCCCAAATTTTCAGGGGAAACGTGCTAGAAACAAGAAAGAAGAAAAGGGGAGGCTAATCTTTGCTTAAGAATTCAGAAAAGCAGGCAGATTTGCAGAAAGCTGTGTGTTTGTCATCTGCTGATAAGCAACTGCACCAGGGGGCAGGGATTCTGGGCAGGAAAAGTTCACCATCTTATGAATGCACCAGGTATTCTATCTGTCTCTTTAGCATGATTTAGGGGGAATCGCCTCCCTAGCAGTGATCCTGTGACCAGGTGATTAACCAGGCAAAACTGAAAAGTTAAGGCTCCATGCAGATCAGAGAATTTATTCTATAATATAGTTCAGGTTTTTTTATCCTAGGGTATCATTATGATCTTAGGGGACCCAGAAGCCCAGAGTTCCTTCTCTCGCTAGCTGATACAGCTCAGAGTTAGAGTCCATGTTGTTTCTTTTACATTATATTATAAAACTTTTTCTTTCTCATTCAAAGATTTGCCTCCTCCATAATCATTTTTATTTTAAAAATTATATCTGGACTGGAAATGATGCTAAAAAACTGGCCTAATATAAATGAAACCCTGGGTTCAATATCTAGCTAGGTTTAAATAGGGTATGGTAGTGCACACCTATAATCCTAGCACTCTGGAAGTGAAGGGAGGAGGATTAAGATTTCAAAGTCACTCTCAGCTACATAGTGCTGAAGCTAGGCTGGGCTATGTCAAATCCAGTCTCAAAAACAGAAACAAAGCACCCTCAAAATTATTTTCAACAGAAAAATAACTCATATCTCAAATTCCTGTGGTTGCAGAAAAGTTATATCATTGGCTTATTTGGTAGAGTGCCTACCATGCATAAATCTCTAGGTTTGAGGCCTAGCACTACATAGAGCTAGACAGGTAATATTGGCACTTAGAAAATGGAGGCAAGAGAATGACATTTAATGTTGTCTTCAAATACATTATGACATAGAGGCATAAGAACCTGTCTCAAAAAAATGTACTGTACTAGCTATTTCTTGGATAGTTCAATATCATGTACTCCATTCCTTTAACTAAAGAATTATTTTACTTTTATGATTTTCTAAGACTTCTCATCTAATCATGAGTTGGCGAAGAAAAAAATATCATTATATGGTCTGGGTGATAGCTTAAAAATGGTTTCTTTAGATGAGTATTCCCCTTTCCCCACATCCTCTCCAACATTTGGTATCATTTGTTTTCTTGATCTTAGGCAGTCTGACTGGGGTAAGGTGAAATCTTAAAGTGGTTTTAATTTGAATTTCCCTAATTATTAGTGATGTTGAACATCTTTTAAGATGTTTCATAGCCATCTTTACTTCTTCTTTTGAGAACTCTCTGTTCAGCTCCTTAGCCCATCTTTTAATTGGGTTGCTTCTTGCCTTGGTTCTCTGTTTTTTGAGTTCATTATATATTCTGGTTATTAAACCTCTGTCAGATGTGTCACTGGTGAAGATTTTCTCCCATTCTGTGGGTTTTCTGTTTGTTTCCTTCGCTGACATTCATCCACTGCTGGTGGAGCTGCAAACTGGTTCAACCCAGTGGAAAGCAGTGTGGAGAACTCGTAAAAAACTACAAATGAACCTACCACTTGACCCAGTTATACCACTCTTTGGCATATACCCAAAGAACTCATCCTATGGCAGAGACACTTGTACATCCATGTTTGTGGCTCCTCTTTTCACAGTAGCTAAGAGATGGAAGCAACCTAAGTGTCCCTCAATTGATGAGTGGATAAAAAAATGTGGTATATTTACACAATGGAGTTCTATTCAGCAGTAAAGAAAGATGAAATAAAGAAATTTGTAGGCAAATCGGTGGATCTAGAAACTGTTATACTAAGTGAAGTAACAGAGTCAGAAAAACAAATGATGTATGTTCTCCCTCACATACATGTGGATTCTAGCACCAAATCCTTTTAAATTCCAGGTCCTTTTAATAAGATGATGCTATATAGCAGGCCTTTCTGCATGAAATAACTACCATCATCAAGACTTCATCTGAGCCTGATAGCTAAACATCATCACAACTGAGCTTTTTGATGGTTGTGCTCATTAAAAGAGGGCCAAGCAGGGTCATTGGACCCTCACTGGAGTATCCAGCCCTTCTTCCCAGCCAACTGTATGTATTTTTGTTGGGGACCCCTGCTGTTTAGGGTAGCAGTCTCCCCATGTCCGGATAGCCACAAGCTGGCTCGGCGCAATTGGGGAGACTCCTCTTCTCAGCAGGGCGCCTTCTGCTCTCCTCCCTGACTTACTTTTGAAATGCCCGTCACAAGATACATGCCCTCCGGCACAGGAGCTACCAGGTTTTAATCAGGCGTTGTCTGATAGCCTGATAGAAGCCCACTGCCCTATGTAAATGAAGCATTCCAGGAGTACCTATCAGCTAAGGCTTCTTCTACTGTCTCCACACTATAAATAGTCCTAGTTTTACCCCAATAAAG
>NW_008351466.1:5167120-5180073 GCF_000622305.1 Nannospalax galili | reverse complement strand
AATGAACAGCAGACCCCAATCTTATCCAAAGGAATATTGACAACTAATTACTGCTAGATGAGGAACAGCTGACCCTCCTGAAACAAAGACCTCTAGATAGGCTGACTAGATCCAGGATGAGAAGGGCAAGTAGTGGGGAATGCCTTGGGGTGCCGAGAACACAGCAGACAGTAGCAGGGATATCAGAGTATAAAGGCTGTAGTGGGGGGAGGGATGCTATGAGAGGGTGCTATCTGGGAAGTGGGTGTAAAAGTAAATAAATTTTAAAAAATTTTAAAAAATGATTCTTCAAAGCATAAAAATTTTTCCCTAATATTTGGTGGATTTGAAATTCATTACCACTGAAATCTACCTGATTACTTTATATCCATGCTCAGATGCCAAGGAGCTCAGAAAGTAACCAACTGTGAGTATTAATAATCAAATATATACAGATTAGAAATGCATGTGCATCTTAGTGTCAATTGTATTGAAAATGAATTTTTCTGTATGAAACTGTGTATTTTAATACTGAAATGGAGATTTTTTTTAAAGTTTAAAACCTCATTTAATTTTATGTCTTGTATGGTTTATACTGAGTACAATATTGTATAACTGTATTAATTCAACTGTAAATCTAAAAATTTACAGCCAATTTTGAAGGAGATGCATCTTAGTTCTGGAAATTGTGATTGACTATGTCAATGCTGTTGTAATGAAATGCTTCTTCTGATTGTGTGGTTATTAAATAAATAATTAAAAAATGGTTTCTTAATATTATTTTTTGGTAGGTGAGGTGTATATGAAGAACCTAATAAATATGAATGAACAAACACAATTACCTGAATTTCAATAGAAAGGTATTTATCCACAAGAATACAAATGGAATTTACTAGGATCTAATACATAAAGTTCCCACTGTCTACTAGGAATTGTGTTAATTTTATAACTAGAGAATATTTTTTTGAAAAACACAAACTAAATTTTTTGAGAAGATATATATTTAAAACAAATGACATATTCATGTGGTTTTTGAAAAGTAATGGTATATAATTTGATCTTCTGGTTAACCAGGTGGTTGATCACATATAATACCAATTATTGTACTAACTTATCATAACTGTAGCTTTCAGAGTCAGTTTTTGTATTTAAGAATCTGGCTCTATGAAAATGTGGTTTCTTGGTTCCTTTCTCTTTTCTGTATTTCTTTCTATGTCTTTGCCTTTCCTTTGTTTCAATTACATCATTAACCACTATCAACTCTAATTTTATTTTGTGTTAGGTAGTGCCTGCATATAACAATCCTTCACACACATTCTAATTAGCAACTTCTGAACTTTAATGACCTAAGAAATTGGATGGTTACTTCTGTTTGCATTCTGTGCATAAGAGTAAACCATCCTGAGAAGGGCATTTGATAAAGTAATATGCATTCTTGCAAGAACTTCACTGAAAATAATGAAGCTTCCTAGAAAGATCTGTTAGTTTCTTCAATCTTTCTATCTTGACTTTGGATTGTCAGAAGTATCAAAAAAAAAAAAATTTAGAAAGAGATACAATAGCTGATAAGTAGGCTGTATATTAATGTAGTTATATTTGTTCTTGCTTATAGTCTTTGAGTAAGGCTATAAATTATTTGACCCAGAAGTAGAGAAATAAAATTAACCTCAAATGTTAAATTTTTATAAAATAATATGGAATTCATTATATGTGGTCCAAGCAAGCAGTTTTATATGAGAGCTAAAGAGAAGATCCAAACAAGATTCAAAGAAGATCCAAAGAAGAAAATTTGGGAAGATCCAAAACTCTAATCTGAATGAATTAGATACAATCCCACGCAGGTAGAACTAAAATCAGGATTCTGTGGATGTACTTAACCATGATTTTATTATATCATGTACTTGAAAATAATAATTCTCAGCCATTTAAATTTTTTATTTCAGTATTTTCCACATTTTTCACATGTAACAATGGTTTAGTAGAGATCCTATTAGAGAACACGTAATTATCACTTGCCTGGAACTCACCATGTAGCCAGGCTCACATTGACTGAACTCACAATCCTTGTGCCTCAGCCTCTTCAGTACTGGGATTACAGACATCTATCCCCTGGCTTCATATTATTCCCTTGAACCAATCCATATGGCTAGGAGGTTATTGGATTCATTTGCAACTAATTAACTTTCTTTCTTTCTTTCTTTCTTTCTTTCTTTCTTTCTTTCTTTCTTTCTTTCTTTCTTTCTTCCTTCGTTTCTTTCTCCCTTCCTCCCTCCTTCCTTCCTTCCTTCCTTCCTTCCCTCCCTCCCTCCCTTCCTCCCTCTCTCCCTCCCTCCTTACATTCTTTCCTTCCTTTTTAATCAGTCTCTCTCTGTGTATATATTGTGGGTACTACTCATGTGTGTCAGGGAAGGTCAAGGGACAACCTCATTATGAGTCCTCACCTTTCACCTTGTTTTGAGGCAGGATTTCATTGTTTTCTCTCTGTTAGTGCCTGGATGACGGGCCCAAGAGCTTCTAGATAGTCTCTGGTCTTTGCCTAGCATTTCACTGTAGGAGCACTGAGATTACAGATACATGCTACTGAGTCCAACTTTCATGTGGATTCTAGAGATTTGAACTCAGACCCTCATGTTTTGGCAGCAAGTGCTTTACTCACTGAGCTGTCTCCAAAGCCCTCTTTTAGAAAAATGCCAAAATCAAATGCCCATGAAGGGAATAACAATAAGTACAATGTACCTAATGTGTCCTTTAGCATATTGGAGAGTTCATGTCTCATATAAAGGGCTTAACTACTACTGAGATGTAGGCAAGTAATGTTATGGAAGGAAGAACCAGTATTAGTAGGTGTGTTACTTTTCCTGCTGCATTAAAAAAATATCTGGCCAAAATCAACTTAAGAGAGAAAGGGTCTATTTGGATTCAGAGTTTCAGGTACAGTTCATCAGTGTTAGGAAGTCATGGCAGCAGGAGCTTGAGGGTGCTAGTCATATTGTATGCACAATCAGGAAGTAGAAAAACAAATGCTTTTGGTCAGCTCACTTTCTGTGTTTTATACTGTCCAGGATGCCAGCCTAAAGAGTGCTACCACCACCCGCAGTGAGCTCATCTTCTCATACAATTATTGTAACCAAGATAATCCCACACAGGAATGCCCAGAGGCTCATTTCCCAGGTAATTCTAGATTTCATCTAGATAACAATTGAGATTAAACATCATAGTAGGTGTGATAGTTTGAATAAAAACTGTGGTGGTTTGAATGAGAATGTTCCCCATAGGGTCCAAATTATTTGGACATTTTGTCCCAAGTCAGTGGTGCTGTTTTGGGAGGTCTTAGAAGATGTGGCCATGCTAGAGGAAGCACATCACTTGGGGTAAGCTTACGGAGTTCTTAAGTCTTTCGGAATCTCCAATCATTGAATGCTTCCTGCGCCTACTTAAAGATGTGAGTGCTTAGCTTCTGCTCCTACTCCAGCCACGTTGCAATGCCTTCCTGCCATGATAAACGCCTGCCCCTTTGGAATTGTAAGCTAAAAAAACTCTTCCTTTTATAAGTTCACTTGGTCATGTGTTTCTGTCATAGCAACAGAAAAGTAATGAATGTAAGAAGTATTCTCCTTAGGTCAAGTGTTTGAGCTCTTGGTATATGGTCTCCAGTTGGTCTCCCGTCATAGAATCCCTAAGGTGTGTAGCCTTGCTGAAGGAAGCACATCTCTGGGGAATCACTTTGAGAATTCATAGCCTAGTCCCACTTGCTGCTACTGCCATGTTTCCCCTGCCATTATGGAACTGAAAACCTAAAGAAACTCTTTGGTAAATTGCCTTGGTCATGGTGTTTTATCACAGCAACAGAAAAGTGACTAATATAGTAGTTATGCTAGGTTTTCAAGAGAATTTGGAAATCTAGATTGTTCTGTCAAGTTTCATGATTCATTATTTAATTTCAGAGTTTATATACACGATACTACAGGCCAATAGAAAACACCTTTAAGGTGGATCCATGTTAGCTGGATATAATTTGTTTTCTTAAGAAGAGCATGCAGTGACCTGCTGAGTTAAGAGTTCTGGTACAAAGGATCATTTTCTTTCTGCTTATCCATTAATCAATTGATGTTTTGTTTCCTATTTTAGTCTCTCTGAGTTTGCTTAATAGTAATCCTTTCTTGAGGGGCAGATCCTATCTTAGTTCATGAACAAAATCAAATTCTTCAGCTGGCAAGGGTAAGAATTAAATCTAGGGATTAATGAAATCACTAAAGTAATTGGTAACATTTCAGGGATTATGAAAGTTAGTCCAATAACTTTATTTGAATCACTGTGAGTTATTATGCCTTTCTGTTGGTGAGTTAACAATTTATCTTAAAATAAAACCCCCTCCCCAAAATACATTGTTATCAATTTCTTAATTTTGATATAATTTGGTTTGGTTATCAAGATTTATGTTTATGCTCCACTTATGAAAAAGATACCAGTGTCATAAGATAAAGTATACTTCTATACCAATTTGTTTTTCCTACGCAAATGTGGAAATACATTATTTGGGAATATTTTGGTTGTCAGAATTTCTTAGTCAAAAAAGGTAAATTAAATATATTGATGAATGTGCCTGTGAATTGAAGTTGAAGGGTGGTTTTGTTTGTTCCAGTCATGGCTAGATTGAAGAACTTCAATTTTCTCCCCATCTATCACTTTAACTTTTCTTGATTATCACGCAATATCCATCCGTGTAGAGTTTTCATGGTAAAGGACTGGACTCCAGTAGTCCCAACAAGTTAAGTTTGACTACCTATTACCAATATACCAATTAACCAACAGAGAAAGGGCATTTATTTAATTTGGCCACATTGGGAAGAGAAACAAATACAGGGGTCCAATGATGCTAAAAGTCAATCTTCTGGGTACTGAAGTGAGGATTAGGTTTTAACAGAGGACAAAAGATCTGTATAATTAAGTCCTGATCAAAGCATGGGCCCATCTATCACTGACCCATCATTGTCACAGCTCTGGTCCCACAGGGGGTCTTTCAAGGTGGTCCTAAAAATTGTTACTCTGTTAACTACTCTCATTGCACAAGGGTGGCAATCTGTTAGTACAAGATGATAGTTCTGCTATATAGTGCTGCCTTACCTCCCTCTTGGATAATTGTCCTTATCTGGGAGTGGGTGTCTCTAGGTTTTGTTGTCCTGGAATTCAAGATGACCTAAGAAGGAAGGTTAAGAAAAGTGATTTATCTCTGTGTGGTCAGCTAAACTACAGACACCAAATGAAGACAGAGATGCCAAGCTTTCCTCCTCTGTTAGGTTACCTTGTTGGTCCGAGTGAAGAGTCAATATTTTTTTTTTTAGCAAAAACAACTTCAAGATACTTGTTTTTAAACCAGACATGCATGTAATAATTTCAGCAGAAACAATACATCTATCAGAAGTTGAATCATGTGTTCATCTCTGGACCAATCATTTGGGCCACAGAGATGAGCGTTTGTGAGGCAGGAGAATGGGGTTGAGAGTGGATCTCGAAGGTTTTATATACAAAGGCTGCAGGATTAGTATTTGAGAAAAAAACTGCTGAGAAAGAGAAAGAGAAAGGGTGGAAACAATTAAAATTAGCCAGAGCCAGTGACAGGAGGTAGCCTCTCATTCATTGCAATACTACAATGCATACTCCTGGTTTAGTTTATATGGTAATGAAACATGTGATACATGAACTTGCATGTAAACTGCCTGTATGTTGAGATTACACTATGCTTTACTCTAATTTACTTTGTATTGTATAAAACTGTTTTGTTTTTTGTTTTGTTTTATTTTGTTTAGTTTTGTGGCTTCACTTTGATCTAGGAAACTCCCTCTTACAAGCAGCTTTTGACTCCATTTTGAGGGAGAAAGATGACTGTAGCCCCTGGGTAGACCCAGAACCTGCACCATCTGTCAGGCGCCACCATCCAGCACACACTGATAAATGACTTAGAAAGGGAGTAACCCTATATTTATTGGGATGAAATGATACGATAAGGGCACATGGATGTATTAAAATCATATCATGGAAACCAGGCTCCCTTACCTGGATCCCATAAAGTGATGGCTACCTACAATTGCAATGGTGTGATCCCACACCAACCTATCATCTGAAGCCTGGTGTGTGTATCAAGGACCAACAATCAGTGGGCTCCCCCTTACCTTCCCTCCACACATAACGTACCAGGAGCTTTGGCTTGGCTTTGTCTACTGCTTTGACTATCTGTCTGTATACCTGATCACCCATCTGGACCTCAACCATCATTATCTTCTCTTGACCCGTTTCCTGCTCGCTAACCCAGTTTGGCCTTTAACCTTATGACTGGAGCAGATTTGCTCTCAAAACCTGACTCCAGCAGCTCCAGTAGCAGCTCCCTCCCAGTGCTGGTCTGGTTCATTGTCTTATTAACACAGACTCTCCCTCAGCTCACTTCTGAGACCTCTTGAAATCTGCTGCAGTCTCTGTAATTTGTATTCATTCTGTAAGCCTTAAATATGAACATAAATATATTTACTGTGTGCAGGGAGAGTTAATAAATATAACTAAGTTTGGAATAAAAGAACTTGAATTAGCTTTGGCCAGCCTATTAAGGTAGATGCTCACTTATGTTTCTGGAATAGCATGTTCATGACAATATAACAGACAGAGTAATTTTGAGAAAGTCTGCAATATGCAAAGGACCCTAGATCATGTTATATGTCATGACAGCATTCCTTTAGATTGTTAAACTTTTCCTTTTCTCTGGCCCGCTTCCTCCCTTAGAAGTGTAACTTTTCCTAATAAATTGTCCCTGCTTCTGCTACTATTTAGGTCTTTGTCCAATTCCTTGCTCTGGGATCCACCAACTTGGAATCCCTCTGGAGGTGCCCATGGAGTCCTGATATCTTCTGGCATCACTTGAATTGGTCAGATCCAAGTTATAAGACCATTGTGATCCACAAGGAGGACAGAGGTGGAGGCACAACTTCACTCCACGCTCTGCAGTAGCCTGAAGAGTTCCCTCTCCCCTTAGGGATTTCCGTTTGGGAAAAAAAATGGAATTTGTAACTTTCACAAATAAAAGACTTTCTAGAAAAGCCAATATGAAATCCAGTTGGAGATTTAGTAAGAGGCATTTTAAACATATATCTTAAGCATATGGATTAATAGAGAGACATTCAGGGAAACAATAAGATATATCCATGTACAGGTATGGGCTTCTCAAGGAAAGTCACGTATAGAATTTTGGTGACTCTCAAGTTACATTTCTAAAGGACAGTAAGAACCCCCCTACTTCCTCCTTTTAACATTGGAAGACTCTTCTAAATAAAGTTGAAAGTTGCATTTACGACAGGTAGTATTTAGACTTAGGAATGGTAGGAGAGTGCTAAAAACTCAACGTCATAGATAATTCAAACCCTAAGTAAACACAGTTTACTTACTATCCTTGAAAAGATGTCTTTTAGAAAACATATTTTTTCTCACTGAGAAATTTGGGCATTAACAGTGGAAAAGCCTTATCAGTAGAAAAGGCATAGCAGAACCCAGGTCAAAAGGCCTCTTTCCTTTCTTAAGCTTTCTCTCTCTCTCTCTCTCTCATTACTATGTAGCACTGGCCAACCTGAAGCTTGCTATATAGACCAAACTGATCTCAATCTCACAGATACCCACTCACCTCTGTGTCCTGGTTGCTGCTATTACAGTTGTGCACCACCATGCCTGGCCTTCCCTGTCTTTCTATCCTGCCTTAAGTACCTCTGGGGCTAGGAATACAGCTCAGTAAGAGAATGTTTGCTTAGTATGCTTAAGGTACCCAGTTCAATCGACAGCAATATTAAAACCAACCACCCAAACATTAACAGTAACAAAACATATGGGTAACAAAAATAGGAGAAAGAAATTGGTCATATGAGGCAGGGATTCTAAAGCAGCAGTTTGAGAATGTCCTTAACTGGAGGTCAGAAATGCCAGAAGAAAGTTATAGTTTCTGTTTTTGTTATCTCCTAAATAAGCACCTTTGTCACTTTTGCCTAAAACTGGGAGAATACGTCTGGACACCTGGGTGGCCAACTGTACTGACCAACTCATCCCCTCCCTATACCTCATTCCAGTTTCTATCATCAGTCCTTTAAAAAAGGCCTTATGCTAGCAGTTTGATGGTACCCTATTTCCTGGGATCCCTCTTGCTGTACTGGGGCTCTGTTCTCCCTCTCTCTTTCTTCTACCTCTTAAGCTCCTACCTCTAAATCTATAACTTCTCTCTAAAAACCCTTTTCTGTTGGCTGTGAATTTCATTCTTTGAATCTGCAAGGTAAGAATCTGAAAGCCACTGGTTCAGGATAACTTTGGTAGCTGGCTAGTTTCTGGAACCCCAGCTCCCCAAGAAAGGCTTCATTCTTAAAGATACCCTAATGTTTTTGTAATATGGGTGGCACTAATTGGACTCAGTGTGTTAAAAAAAGAGGACATGAAGTTGGGAAAGGGATGTGGGATGTGCTGCTGGTTTGGGAGGAGTTGGAGGGGTAGGAAGAGGATATGATCAAAATACATTGTATGCATATATGACTCTCAAAATAAAAATGTATTTAAAAATGCTTTTGTGTCATGAGATCAAGAGTTGAAATTGCACAATATACATTTTCGTATAGGAAAGGACTCTATTCTTTATAGAAGAGGGTGGCAGTCACAGACAAACAGGTTTACTATAGCAATTCACAGCCTTAGGAATTAATCTTTTGCTTTAACTACCTTAGATAGAAGCACTATTGTACTTACAAGACCTTCAAATAATTTCTACATTAAGCCCAATTTAAACTCAATAAAAGAGAATCTTTTTTTTGGTAATGGGAAATTCCTTGGCTAGTCCAATACTACTTTATAAAACATAGATGGAAGAAACCCAGCAATGATTCAGACCATTCATCAAGTGGTGCATTTTAAACCCTTTCTCTGTATTTCTGCTTCTCAGTCCAGTCTAGCTGGAGTCTCACAAAGGCCACTTTTGCCACATTTCTTAACTTAATGGTCTCTCAGTCAGAAAATTTTTGCTTGATTGAACAACATTCTGTGCTCATGGGTGGCCATGGTAGAGTGAGCTGTTGAGAAATGGTAAAATGACCGGGAGAGAAAATATACGTGGTTCATGTGGATTCTTGTGCAAATTTCAGTATAGAGATGGAGTTACAGAATGCCGTGCTGGGATGAGAAACTTCCAGTGTGTTTTGAAAGACATTCAGAGGTTAAAGTCTGAATTGTTAGGAAGCAGAAGAAGGTAGTTTTAGCCATGGCTACAACATACTTTAGGCCACTGACCAGTTTTGGATTTGCTTGTGGAAGCTTAACACCACTAAATACAATAGCAAAATGAAAGCTTGTGATAGTGTTCTTCTGCTAATGAGTCCAGCACTCAAGGACCAAGTAGCTACAATTTGAACAGTAAAATTCATTTACATAGTTTTGTTATGGAAGTCTCCGGGTTCAGAACAGGCATTAGAGACTGAGTAGAGAATCATAAGCTTTATTGCAGTGGGCACAGACTCAGGGGAGTAATCTCCAAAGCCTGAGCTCTGAACTACAGTTACTCAGAGAATTTATAGACAGTTGTGGATCATTCCAGATTCAATATGTCATTGGTGGGTGTAAATTCTTGCCTATGTGACTGTGGGCCATACACAGGGGTCTCTAATCTATGTGACTGGAGGCTATGCACTATGGTTACTAGCCTACACGAGAGTAGAGGATGAGGGAACTTATTGTGGCTTCACTTATTCATTTTAGATTCCCCGTCTCAGTTTAAGCATCTTTCTTTCTTCATAGTGCTTTTAAAAAAAGTGATCAGTATTATTTGTTTTGTATATTAATTGTGTGTATTCACTTCTCCTTTTCTGTCACATAGTCTGTGACCTCTAGAGATCTGGAGCTGAAGGTGAATGTAAAACATTTTTAAGGAGCTAGGAAGATGGTTCAGTCAGTAGAGTGCTTTCCATGAAAGTATGAAGGCCTGAGTTTGATATCCAGCACCTCCATTAAAAAAAAGGTACTGGGCTATTATCCTGCTGCTATTGAGGCAGAGACTGGAGGATTCCTGGGACTTTTTGGTGAGCTAGTCTAGCAGAATTGCTGAGCTCTTCAGGTTCAGTGAGAGACCTTGTCTCAAGAAATAGGGTGGAGAAGTGATTGAACAATGTCCCAGTTGCGTTTCTGTTGCCTTGGTAAAATATACTGACAGAAAGCAGCTTAGGGGAGAAAGCATTTATTTTTGCTCACAGTTCCAGGCTTCATCATAGCAGGGAAGTCAAGGCAGCAGGAACATAAAACATCTACTTGTACCAGTTTCTTTCTCTTCTTTTATTCCTAGGATGCAAACCCAGGAAATGGTGCTGCCTGCTTTTAAGCTGCCTGTTCCCACATCAGTTAATGTAATGAAGAAAACCCTCCCCTAGACATGTCAGCTCAACCAAGTCCAGATTCCATTGATCCTCCCTTCCCAGGTGAGTCTAGATTGTGTGACTAACCAAGATAAGCAACGACATCCACGACGAACAAGAAGCCTCCACGTGTACATGCGCACATGTGCACACACATGAGCATATGTATACGCAAACAAATATGTTTTAAAAGTTAGGCTTGTCAGTGTCTGGCCCAGATGCCAACTAATTTTTCAGCTTTTCACTTGGAGAAGGTCTTAAGCTCCACTACAGACTCTTCTAAGATGCTGCTAGTGTGCAGGGTTTCTTTATGTGCATGCTTTGCTCTCTGAGAGTGGTGGGTTCCATTTTGCAAGGGGTGTGGAAGAATGACCACACTTAGGAGTGAGGAAGTGTGCAATGGAATGAAGGGATGAACACTAGAGCAATGTTGCTCCTTTTGTTTCGGGGAAGATCAGCAGAGAATATCCATTTGGGCAGAAGCTGTACACTGCAGTGTAGGAATGCTTAGGTTGAGTTATGTGGAATGAGAATTTGATCAATTAAGTCCTCTTAATGTCTAATTATCCCTTCTTGTTCCTGCTTAACAAATTCCTCCTCCTCTTTTTAGTGTAGGACTTAAACATTTGTAAACTGTTATCACACCCCTGCTTAGCAATCATTAACAAAGTCACATTTTAAATTCCTTTCATCTTTTCTTGTAAATCAATCCACATCTTCCATGAACCTTTTTATTTCTAGTTTTTGCTGGAGGCTTTCTCTCCTACTTGCCTCCCCCTTCTTCCCTGCCTTCTTTATCCTTTCCATTTCATTATGGAGTTGAAGTACTGGAATGAAGTGCAATGTGATGGGGTCTAGAGCAGGTTACTTCCTTTCGTGGAGCTTTTCTTCCACTCTTTCATCTTTTGTATATATATAGCACTGTTAACAAGGTGAGTACCATCTTCTTTAATACTTCTCATGATAAACCTCTGCTTTTCAAATTTTGTTGTGCATCAAAATTACCTGGAGTTGTTTATAAAAATGTAATTTTCAGATTTTAGTCTCTTTATATTATATAGTGATTCATTAATTATCTCCCCCAAATTTTCTGAGATAAGATTCTGCCATGTAGCTCAGGCTTGCTTGAGATCACAGCATTCCTCCTGCTTCAGCATTCTGAGTGTTGTGATTACAGGTATGAGCCACTATTAGGCAGGAGGTTAGCTGCAGGAGGGACTGACCAAGAGGCCTCAAAAATATGATATAAAAGAACAATAAATGAGCTTGCTTGGGACCCAGAAACAGGATATAAAGAGAATGGTGGTGGTTGACTTGTGATCAAGATAAAAAAAGATAGGGCTGGGGTGATAGCTTAGTTGGTAAAGTGCCTACCTCACAAGCATGAGGACTTGGGTTCAGATCCCCAGGTCCCATGTCAAACTGGACACAGTAATATGTGTCTGTAACTTCTGCATTTTTTATTTGTTTATTTTATTTTATTTTAAAATTCCTTATTTAATAACCACATGATTAGAAGGAGCATATCATTACAGCATTAACATATTCAATAAAAATTTCCAGAGCAAGGATGCATCTCTTTCAGTATTTGCTGTAAATTTTTAGGTTCACAGTTGAATTAATACAGTTATACAATATTGAACTCAGTGTAAACCCTATAAGACATAAAATTGAATGAAGTTTTAACCTTTAAAAAGATCTCCATTTCATTTTAAAATATACTGTTTCATAGAGAAAAACTCATTTTTTAATGCTAGTAACACTTAGATGTTTGCACATGCATCTCTAATCTCTATGTATCTGATTATTACAAGTCACAGTCAGTTACTTTCTGAGATCCACCTGAGCATGGGTATAAAATCATCTGGTAGATTTCAATGCTAGTGTTTCACCCCTACTAATTAACGTGGAGTAAATTTTTATGCTTCTTCCTCAAATGTAACAGTTTTGTTTCATTTTTTGTGTGTATTTCATACAGAACATCCCAAACAACCTTATTCATCTATATACCCACATCCCAAACGGCACCCTCCCATATTATCCCCCCTCCACTGGAGCCTATATACTCTGTAATCCCTGTTATTGTCCACTATGTTGACAGAGCCCCCAGCTGTTCTCCAGTGCTTGTCCATCTGCTGAATCTAATCAGCCTATCTAGAGTTCCTTGTTTAGGAAGATCAGCTCTTCCTCATCTAGCAGCAATCAGTTGCCAATATTCCTTTAGATAAGATTGGGGTCTGCTGTTCATTTTCCCAGTTCTATGCTGGGTTACTGTATGGGAGTCTCTTGGGCCACCCTGACCAACAACTCAAAGGAAGGTATCTCCTGTCTAGCCTTGTTTCTTGTTATGTACCTTTTAGCTATACACATGGACTCTGAAAGAGTTATATTGATCCCTTTAATCTTTGGTTATACTTTTTTGGGGGGTGTTTAAGACCATACAGCTGGCCCAGATAAACCAATTTATTTTTATTCTTAAGGTCATTTGAGGATCTGTTCCTCAGGGGTCACATGGGCTTGGGAGGAGCCCCTGGCTCCTTTCTTTTACCAGTTCCGCCT
>NW_008351466.1:5133369-5167022 GCF_000622305.1 Nannospalax galili | reverse complement strand
CTGGACACTGGTTCAAGTCCATTTGGTGGGGTCTCCATGGCCTCCTTGATCAAGAGGACAGGTAACATACCACAGTTACAGGACATTTTAAGAGATGTTCATAGTCCCCTGGAGCTTAGTTGACCTAGGAGGGCAAGGAGCAAAAAAACTGTCCTTTATGTCTCTCAGACCAAATTAATATAGGCCTGAAAGTATGGCTGTTAGACATCCAAGAAGGTTAGTTCCACCAGTCTGGTACTTTTAATTACCAGGTACTTACTATGTAGATAAAGCCTGGGCAGAGACCAAACATTTACAGATAAACCTTGCCTAGACATGTATTATATTCCTTGAGCTAACTGTTTGAATAATTTGTCAGTAGGTTGTTCGAATAATATGGTTCCCTCTGGTTTTTTAAAAATAGCTAGGCATTATTTATTTTTGGCATTATCTAACCATTCCACCATGGTTTTCCCATTTAAAGTGCCCCCATTTTTCCCTTTTCTCCCTTAACAATACCCTTCTCTTATGGTCCCAACTATCTTGAGTTCCTTCTTTCCCTTTATCCCCAAGTTTCCTTGTATAATCCTCCCTCCCCCCACCCCTTAAAATAACCCCATTTTTATCTATATCTCCCTTATTAATGCCCATTTCCTAATGTTCTTTTCTTTCAGATTCTTTCTTTTCCTTTATCTTCCTGTATCCTTTTCATTATCCTGGTTCTGGTAGTTATGTTTGGATACATACTGACTTATAAGGATTTGTTGCTAGGATCCACATATGAAGGAGAACATACATTATTTTTCTTTTGAGTCTGTGTTACTTCACTTAGTATAACAGTTTCTAGTTCTATCCATTTACCTGCAAATTTCATGATTTCATTTTTTTTTAACTTCTGAGTAAAACTCAATCGTATAAACGAACAACATTTTCACCATCTACTCGTCAGTCGAGGGACACTTAGGTTTCTTCCATCTCTTAGCTATTGTGAAAAGAGCAGCAAAAACCATGGATATACAAGTGTCTCTGCAATAGCATGAGTTCTTTTGGTATATGTGAAAGAGTGGTATAACTAGTTCAAGCGGTAGGTTCATCTTTTAGTTTTTTAAGGGTTCTCCACACTGCTTTCCATAGGAGTTGAATAAGTTTTCAATTCCACCAGCAGTAGATGAGTGTTCCCCTTTCCCCACATCCTCTCCAACATTTGGTATCATTTGTTCTCTTAATCTTAGCCACTCTGATTAGGGTAAGATGAAATATTAAAGTGGTTTTAATTTGCATTTCCCTAATTACTAATGATGTTGAACAACTTTTAAGATGCTTCATAGCCATCTTTATTTCTTCTTTTGAGAACTCTCTGTTTAGCTCCTTAGCCCATCTTTTAATTGGTTTACTCCCTTTCTTGATTTTTTTTTTGAGTTTGTTATTTGTTCTAGATGTTAAACCTTTGTCAGATGTGTTGCTGGTGAAGATTTTCTCCCATTATGTGGGTTTTCTCTTCACTTCCTTGGTTACTTCTTTTGATATACGGAAGATTTTTTAGTTTAATGAGGTCCCATTTGTTGATTCTTGAGCTTGTTTTCTGAGCAATTGATGTTCGGTTTAGAAAATCCTTTCCTACACCTGTATCTTGTAGGTTTTTCACAATGTTTTCTTCTAACAGTTTCAGAGTTTCAGGCTTCACATTGAGGTCTTTGATCCATTTGGTGTTGACTTTTCTGCAAGGTGAAAGATATGGGTTTAGTTTCATTCTTCTACAGGTGACGATCCAGTTTTGCCAGCACCATTTGCTGAACATGCTTTCTTTCTCTACTGAATGGTCTTGGCCCCTTTGTCAAATATCAGGTTACTGAAATTGCATTTACTCATATTTGGGTCTTCAATTTTATTCCATTTATCTATGGGTCTATTTTTTTTGTCAGTGCCATGTTGTTTTTATGACTGTAGCTCTGTAATACAGCTTAAAATCTGGTATAGTAATCCCCCCAGCATTGTTCTTAGTGCTCAGGGTTGCTTTGGCTATCCGAGGTCTTTTGTACTTCCATATAAATCTTACAATGGTTTTTTCAAATTCTGTGAAAAATGTAGTGGGGATTTTGATTGGGATTGCATTGAATCTACAAATGGCTTTTGGTAGGATGGTCATTTTCACAATATTAATTCTTTCAAACCATGAGCATGGGAGGTACTTCTAGAGGTCTTTAATGTCTTTGGTCAAGTTTATTCTGATATATATTGCAGCTATTGTGAACGTGAGTGTTTCCATGTGCTCTTTCTCTGGTTGCTTGTTATTGGTATATGAAAGGCTACAGACTTTAGTAGATTAATTTTGTAACCTGCCACTTTCCTGAAAGTGTTAATCATTTCTGATGGAATTTTTGGTGTTTCTTAGATATAATATCATATTGCCTGTAAAAAGGGGATAATTTGATCTCTTGTTTTCCAGTTATTACTCCTTTAATTTCCTTCTCTTGTCTTATTGCTCTTGCAAGAGTTTCAACCACTGTGTTAAAAAGGAGTGGAGATCTTGGACAGCCTTGCCTGGTTCCTGATTTTAATGGGAATGCTTCCAGTTTTTCTCCATTTAGAATGATGTTGGCTGTGGGTTTGTTGTATATGGCTTTAATTATGTTGAGGTATATTCCCTCCAGTGCAATTCCCTCTAGAACTCTGAGCATAAATGTATGTAGAATTTTGTCAAAGGCCTTCTCTGTATCCATTGAGATGACCGTGTGGTTCTGGTCTTTGAACCCATTTATATGATTTATGATGTTTATTGACTTATGTGTATTGAACTATCCCTGCATCACTGGAATAAAGCTGACTAGATCATGGTGGATGATCTTTTTGATTTGTATCTGTGTGTGGTTTGCAAGTATTTTGTTGAGAATTTTTGCATCTATGTTTATTAAGGATATGGGTCTCTATTTTCTTTTTTCATTGTACATTTACTTGGTGTTGGTCTCAGAGTGGTGCTGGCTTATAGAAATTATTTGGTAGTTATCCCTCTATTTCTATCTTTTTGAATAAACTAAGTAGTATTGGATGTAGATCTCCTTTAAAGGTCTGCTAGAAGTCTCCTGTAAATCCATCTGGTCCTGGGCTTTTTTTAGTCAGGATGTTTTGCATTAAAGTTTCAATTTCCTTTTGTGTCATGGGTCTGTTTAAGCTGTTGATCTTTTCTTGGTTTAGTTTTGGTGGTTCCCATGCTTTTAGATACCTGTCCATTTCTTTTAGGTTTTCAAATTTAGTAGAGGATAGGTTTTGGAAGTATTCCCTTAATAGTGTTCTGCATCTTTTTGGTGTCAATTGTGATGTTTCCCCTTTCATCCCCTTTTCTTTCTTTTGGTTAACTGGGCTAGGGGTCTGTTAATCTTGTTTATGTTTTCAAAGAACCAGCTCTTGGATTCATTGATTTTTTTTGTATTGTTTTGTTTCTATTTCATTAATTTCTGCTCTGGTTTTTGTTATTTCTTCTTGTCTGCTGGGTTTGGATTTCATTTGGTGTTGCTTTTCAAGTGTCTTGAGTTGCAATGTTAAGTCATTTGTTTGTGTTCTTTCCAATTTTTTAATGTAGGCACTTAGAGCTATAAACTTCCCTCTAAGGACTGCTTTCAACAAGTCCCAGAGGTTTTGCTGTGTTCTATTGTCCTTTTCATTTAGTTCCAGGAATACTTTTATTTCTTCCTTAATTTCTCCTTTGACCCATTCATCATTCAGGAGTGTGTCGTTTAATCTCCATGTGTTCATGTAGTTACTGGGGATTCTTCCGGTGTGGATTTTAAGCTTTATTGCATTGTGGTCTGATAGAATGCGTGTGATTATTTCCATCTTTTCGTATTTGTTGAAGTTTTTTTGTGCCCCAGTGTTTGGTCAATTTTGGAGAAAGTTCCATGCAGCACTGAACACAAAGTATATTCTTTGGTGCTTGGGTGGAATATTCGGCAGATGTCTCTTAGGTCTATTTTACATATATATGTATATATATATATATTGTTTAATTAAGATGTCTCTCTGTTAATTCTCTGTCCTGTTGGCCTAGCTAATGGAGAAAATGGGGTATTGAAGTCCCCCAATATTAATGAGTTTGATTAATCTGGGCCTTAAATTCCTGTAGTACTGATTTTATGAATTTGGGTGCACTAGAGTTTGGTAAATATATGTTCATGATTGTAATATATTCTTGATCAATTGTTCCTTTGATCAGAATGAAGTGGCCCTCTTTATCTCTTATTATTAGTTTTCATTTAAAGTCTATTTTGTCAGATACTAGAATTGCAATGCCTGCTTTTTTCTTAGTACCATTTGCTTGGTATATTTTTTCCCATCTTTTCAACTTAAGGTAGTGCCTGTCCTTGAAAGTGAGATGAGTTTCTTGCAGACAACAAAAAGATGGGCTTTGTTTTTCAATCCATTCAACTAGACTGTGTCTTTCGACTGGGGAGTTCAGTCCATTGATATTTAAAGTTATTAATGAAAGATGAGTATTGATTCCTATCTTTTTTATTTCTGTTCACATTCTTGGTGTAGCTTTGTGTTTCTATAGTTATACCTTCTCTAAGTTTCTTTCTGTAACCCCTTGGGTATAGTCGTTCCTTTCTTCAGCTCTTTGTATTGCTTCAGGAACTCTCTGAAGGGCTGGTTTTGTGGACATGAGTTCTTTCAGCCTATTTATGTCATGGAAGATTTTTCTTTCCCCTTTGACTTTAAGAGACATTTTGTCTGGGTAAAATAATTTGGTTTGGCATCTGTGGTAATTTAGAGCAGGGAATACTTTGGTCCAGGCTCTTCTGGCTTTCATAGTTTGAACTTAAAAGTCAGCTGCAATTCTGATGGGTTTTCCTTTATATGTGACTTGTTGTTTTTCTTTTGCAGCTTTCAGCAGTCTCTCTTTGTTCTGCACGTTTAGTGTTTTTACTATGATGTGCTGTGGAGAGTTCCTTTTCTGGTCCTCTATGCCTGTGATTCATAATTTTGTTTTTTTTATGGTGTCACCCAATTCCTGCGTATTCCATTCTTTTGTTTTCTTAAATTTTCATAATATTTGCTTGAGTGGTCCAATTCATCCTCTTTATCTTCCAGTCTTAATATTCTGTTTTGCATTTCATTCTTCCTATTGGTGAGGCTTTCTCCTGTTGTTTCTAATTGGCTTACTGAGTGTTTCACTTCCTTCTTCATTTCACCCTGTGCATTCTTCGATATTTCTAATTCTTTTCTGAATTCATTCAGAAGTTTATCCCTGTCTTGTTTCAGTTCTTTGATTTCCTTCTTTGTGTGTTCTTTTAATTCACTGAATTCTTTTATAATGTATATAATTGTTCTTTTGAATTCCATGTCCTGTGTTATCCCTAGCGAGTTCTCATTGTACTCCTCTAGAGGACTGATGGGACTTGGTGGGGATATATTATTTTGATTTTTCATGTTATTATTTTTTCTCTGTGACTTTGACATGTGGATTTCTTTTGTAGATTCTGGTTCTTGTGTGAGACTCAAGCCTTCCTTTGTAGAGATTTGGTCTGCTTCTTTTTGTAAACTTTATGTGCCTTTGTGGTTTACTTCTTGGGCATGAAAAGCTGGTTGGTCTAGGCTTCAGGTTCTCTCTTTTGATTTTGTATTGGAGTGGCCAATTTACTTTCATCTTGCTGCTCAGGAGTTCCCACAGAGGCCCAAGTCGGATGAAGATCAGGTGCTCTCAGGCTTTCTCTTAAGGTCTGCATCCCTCCAAAAAAGATGCTGGCCTTGGGAATTTGAGGGCTGGGCTGGCCTGGGAGCAGGGCCCAGGAAAGATGATGGCCATCTGGGATGCAAAAGGAGGTGGGGGTGAGAAGAGGCCCAAGGGCACCTGGGGTCTACGAGGAGGAATTGGGTTGGTCTGGACACAAAGGATCAGGAAGGAGTGGATAGTTTGGGCCTAGAGGTCAGTCCAGAGGTCTGGGGTGCCAAGACAGGAAATGTGCCAGTCCCCTTGCTAGGAGGAGAGATGGGGTGGGGGAGCTGGGAGGGTGAACGAGGCCTGGAGAGTCAAGGTGCAGTGGGCACAGCAGCCAAACTTACCCAGGCAAACTGCTGGCTCTAGCAACTTCTGCATTCTTAAGGCAAGATGGGAGATGAATACAACAGAAGGCCTGTAAATTCATGTGCCAGCTAGCCTAGAGTAAGCAGCAGCAACGAACAGAAGAGCTTGTCTCCATCAAGGTGGGAGGAGAAGACCAAGATACCAGCTTGTCTTCTGACTTCCACACGTGTGTCATGGCATGTGTGCACCTGAGTGTGTGCACACACACACAGACACACAGGCAGACAGACAGACAGACAGACAGACACACACACACACAATTAAAGAAAGATGTAAAGACAGTGGTGGTGATTGGTTTTAAATAGGTCAGGAAAGATCTTCAAACCAGGATGGAAAGAACAATAGGTCAATAGGTGGTAGTGGTGGACTGGCTAGGTCACATCAAAGCAATTTCAGGGACTACATGAAGATCAATTAGTCATTCTCTTGGTAAACTTTTCAACTTTGAAGGTACTTAAAACCGCATACCCATTGCTGAATCTTATACAACTACTCACAATGGACTGAATTCTGTTTAACATGGAATTCTAACAAAAGCATGCCACTTTTGTGAAAACACCCACTCTGGGTGAGACACAAGGAACAGGTAATGGAAAGAGATAGAAGCCCCATGCCTGCTAGCACTGGGGCTATTGCTGCTCTATGCATCCTGTTCTTTTCTGAAGATTGCCATCTTATTTCCTTGCTGTCTTTAATTAAATTCTTGACTGCTTGCTCTCCTACTGTGTCCTGTTTGGATGCTTCTCTTTAGTGGGCATGAGAACTGAGATGCCTGCAGGGCCCAGACCAGAAGAAATCTGGAGACTCCCCATAACACCACCAAACTGTACTCCTGCTACTGTTTTTGAACAAGCATTCATGGCTGAGTCTGAAGAAAGTGATAAGACACTATCCCCTGGGAAATACTGTGTGCCATGATACAAACCATTCTTTCTTTATATTAAAAAGATCTTATTTTTGTTTTTGATTATATGTACATGTGTATGTCTATGCATGAGTATACATACATGTGAGTGCAGTGCCTGGAGTCCAGAAGAAGGTATCCCTTCCCTTGGAGCTGGAGTTACAAGTAGTTATGACCTACGCAATGTGGGTCCTGGGAACCAAACATGAAGCCCCTGGAAGAGTAGTAAACGCTCTTGACTGCTGAGCCATCTTGCCAGCCCCAAAGCATTTTTATTAATCACTCATGCCTATGCTTTACACAGAATCACATAATGAAGGCTTTTGCCTTTTGAATTCTTTTTCACTTCTTTGCTGCAAGTTTATCTTGATCATTTATCTGACACATTCTAATTAAACATTTTAATAGAGAAAAAGCAGACCTCAAGGCCACAGGCTATTTAACTTGATTTTGAGAACATTGTTTTCTTTTCATTATATTTATATTTTACACTTGCCTTCTATTTATGGCAAAATATACTGGTTTCATTACCCCAATGAGATAAAGTCTTCTATTCAAATAAATAAATAAATAAAAGCAATTTAAGGTAATTTAAAGATAAAATATTTTAAAAAAACAGTAAATGTTGTATGTATATAGAGCAAAAATTGTCAAGAAGTTTTTAGTGACATAAAGATATAATTTGTGAAGATTCACAGTGATCTAATTTGGGAACTCCCTAAGTTATGGCTTTAAAACTTAGTTTGGCTATTTTTAACTTTTTTGGAATCAACTATTATTAATCATCAATGTTTTCATGTCAGTTAGTAATTGCATTGTTGTCTCTGTGTCCATAATGCTGTTTACTTGTACTATTTACTAGTAAATCATGGAGTTCCCTTTAGGTGAAGACAAGCCATTATGCCTTCCCTGAAGAGTTAAACCAGTTGAATGGGTTCATGACCTGGTAAAGGGACCACTTGGGGGAAGGTGGGTTCACCTTAAGTAAGCTAAAGAGAGGCAGACTAATTACCCTTTTGATGAGATACTGTACTTTTCCTTTCTGGAATTTCTGCCCCCTAGCTCAGTGTCTTACAGGCCCTCAGCCTTTTTCCTTGGTAAGTCTGACCATTTTTCTGAATTACTCAGAAAACTGTAACATTTCCTATTCGTCTTTGGCCTCTGTTCTAAGCACGCTTTTCCTAACAATTTAGTTTTCCTAAAGTCTCCCTCCCAGCTATGTGACTGCCTTCCCTCCATGCTGGCTTCACTCTAGTAACACTTTTTTTTCTTTTTCTTTTTTTTTATCGCCCTTCGCTTCTCCAGACTCTTCCTCTGGGAAACTGCTGAGACTTACATCTTGCTTGCCCTGGGGTGTTTTTCTTTAAACTCTAATAATAAAATTGTTCTTAAGGTTCTGTTTGGGTTCATTCTTAACGTCTTCAACGAATGAGAGTAAGAACCCCCAAAAGGGACTCCAATTTTCCTGCTATCAGTTGGTGACCACAAAGGTAACCCAAAATTCAGTAATACTATCTATTTTTTTAATAAACCTAAACTTTTCCTGAGCCTCAGGCTTGATATTTGACTTTGTGCATCTGTATGAGAACTTGTACCTTCTTCAGCTGACTATTCTTGAATCATACCCATTTGCAAAGAACTCAGTGATAGATATTTTGGTATTGAGAAAGAAATAAAGATCCATCTTCTAGGACCATAATTGGAAAGTCAAAAGGAAAACAACCAGTGGAAGCTAATGATGGGATTAGAGTCTGACACTTCAAAATATGCTCCTTTGACATAAGAGATATTTTTAACTGAAATTGAGAGCAAGTAGGCAAGAAATCAGGCTTGAGGTAACCAAGGCAACTGCAACTGTATTTTGGTAGCTGTACCTCTTGACGTATAGAACGGCCCTTTCTGGTTAAACATCCTTGAGGCTGCAGTTATGTTCCCACTATGTCAGAAAGTAAGGTGCTTAGGGGACTTTCCTAATCGCCACCCATGCATACTGTTAAAAGATCAGCATCCCTAAGAGGTCCTGAGATCATTATAACATCATTTGCCATGTAAGATTTTTTTTGCCAGTTTGTCCCCTGTGGGCTTTTCAAGAGGTTCATGAGAAATAGCTTTAAAGGAAGATTTGTTTCCTTATTATTGGAGAGGGAAAAAGGATCACTTTATCCCCATGAAAATGGTACTCATCTCATAAATACTCATACCCCATTACAAAATAACATACTCCAGCTCCTGCTGCTACCGCCGCTTTGGTCAGCCCACTACAAGCTCTCTAGAGTTTCCTTACTATTGCACTGTTTCACTTTCCTAAATAAATCTTTGCTTAAACTGTCTTTCCACTGAATTCTTTCCTTTGAAAATACAAAACAAACAAACAAACAAACAAACAAAAAACCGAGGAGAAACAATCATTTGGAAACAAAAGTAATTGAGTTTGAACAAACACAGTAATAGTTCTCTGCCCTCCCTTACGTGCCTAAAAGTAGGATGTAACCTTCTCTTTGTGAATGTGTTTCTCTCTTGTTTCAGGAAGTAAAGAGCCACTCATCAGTGCAGATGGAAAATCATTGAGACGAGTTTGCATAAATAGACCTTACAGATCTTACTAAAGTAACCTTTATCATCCATTAGAGTCTTATTTATTTCCTAGCCATTTCCCCAGGATTTATCTTCCCTTAAAACCCGAACCTCCTTTCGTTTGTTAAGATGGCATACAATTTCCCCATATGCATTTCTTTGAGTTCCATTTCTTTGAACTCTGTGAAGAACTGTGTACATAAGTATTAATAAAATGTGTGTCGTTTTCATCCTGTTAATCTGTATTTTGTTATTTTAATTCATATACCCTGGATACAGAGCAACATGATGCAGGAAATCTTTTTCTTCCCTCTACTAGCATTTATTGAGCATGTAATACCCAACGCTTATATACTGAGCTTGGGCCCTTTCATTTATTATCACAGTTCATCTTTACAACAACCACTGAGGTAGATGTTGATGTGTTCACTGAACCTTTACCACATATGTTCTATTCTTTGCACAATGACCCTGTGAAACTGCAACAATGATTAACCCTATTTAACTGAGTAGAGAGCTGAACTACAGAGAAGTTAGGACATTTATGTTACCAGTGTTGTAGGGGCCAGAACTGGGGCCCTGGCAGTCCTAACAAGCTAAGCTTGGCCACTCATCCTGAATAGGCCAATTAAACAGACAAGTAATACTGTAAGGGAGAAAAAGGAGATTTATGCAGTATGGCCACATTTGGAAGAGGAACACATAAAGATTCCCAGGGACCCCTCCAAGTTCGTCTTTCAGGCCTTGATATACAGGTTCTGAATACAAGGCAAGAAGATAAATACTTCTCAATCCTTGTCAAGGCATGGTTCTATCCATCATCAACCCATTATTGTCTCTACTAAGTGCCTCCAGCAAAGTGGTGGAGAATGTTGTCAGAACTGTGTGAAATCCCTTCCTAGAAGACATGTTTCTCCTCTGGCTGGCACCAAACTTTGGCTTTTTCACTCTCGTAGCATGAGAGTTCTGTAAAATTCCAAATTCCTGTTGATCATTTTTCAGTAGTTTGATAATCAAAGGGAGGAACCCAAGTGTTTGTCTAGAGTGCTTTCATCCCTGCCAGGGTGGTTACATTTTTCTTGAGGTAATACTCTGAGTATGTGATAGAGCACAGAATCTGAACCCACAATTTTTGCCTCCAAAGCCTGTATTTGTAGTTGCTTTACTGTCATCCCAGTTTTGCAAATGATGGGACTGTGTCCTAGACAGGAAAAAGTAACCTGCTCCAGACTACATGGCTCATCAGTGACAGAACTGGGATTTAGGTTGACTCTAGGGCACATGCTTTTAGCCTTTAAGCTATATTGTCTCATAAAACAATGGGCTAATAATTTAAAAGAACAATAAAGCAAAGTCACATGGAAGGTCACTGCAATGGCAAGTTTAGTAGAAGAATTTTCAGACTTTGGCTTTTTTCTAGGAGAAAACTTTGGAAATCTGCATTGTTTTCAGTTTCTCAGTATTTTGTTTTATACTTTAACAACTTTTCCTCCCCCTCCTTTTTTTTTTCAAACACAAGGGCAAATAGTTCAACACCCAGGCCCCTCAGCGCTCTGGGCAAGTTGTCTTGCTGCCTGATGTTATGGATATACTCGATTTTCTTGTGTTCCATTTGCTGTTGTATTGACAGAGTTATTGATAAAAGAAAGCCCTTTGCCCAGATGCATTCTTTGGCTTTAAATTGGCTTGACCGGTAGACATTACCTTTAGACAGTTAACCCCTTTGGCAGCTAAAACCTTTCTAGACGAGTAATGCTCACATTCTATTGATGTTAAAAATCTCCAATAGCTCCAAATTAATAATTTCTCCCGCTTTTAAGTTGTTGCATCTTTTGGATTCTGTTTTTGCCCAAGAGAACAGTTACATCATAGCTGTTTTCATTTAATTTTTTTCACTACTTTCTGTTATTTGTGGTGAAGACTGGAGAGTTTTCAGAGGTAGATGAGATTGAGACCTGTACTTAGGGTTTCTGGGTTCTTTTCATTGGTAGAGAGTGAATTGAGAAGCAGTTTTACTGCAGGGTGAAAAGATACATTCCTCAGGGAGGGTGAGTTCTCAAGAATCATATTGACAGGACTTTGGACAGCTTCTCTTATGAGAAAACTAATGGAAGGAGGCATTATTCATGAATACACTCTGGGGATTCCAAGAACAGGTGAAGATTTTCTTGGAATAGAGCTTACTTCCCTTTTCTGTCCTTCGGTGAGGTTCTCAGATGTGTCATGGAGTCATGCAATTTTGCAGAGCTAATGATGTGGAGATGCCATTGCGAAGAAGTTAGGCACCATCTCAGTTGGTGATGTAGGTCCCAGCTGGTTGTGAGTGATCATGTTTTCTTGCCAATTGGGTGGTCCTATGATGTCCTGCTATAATACAGCTTGGCAGTTACATCAGCTTGTAGTCATCATGTGATTGGCCTCTTTCCCCTTTGTCTACCTAGACATCCTAGTTTGTTCGCTTTTCTGTGCTGTGACAAACACCTACCAAAAGCAACTCTTTGGAGGAAGAGGTTTATTTCATCTTACATTTCCAAGTGATAGTCCATCATTGAGGGAAGTCAGGGCAGGAATTCAAGGCAGGAACCTGGAGGGAAGAACTGAAACATGGATTGCTCGCAGGTTCATATTCTTATACAGCTCAAGTCCACTTGCCTAGGGCTAGTACCACTCACAGTGGACTGGGTCTTCTTACATGAGTTAGCAATCAATAAAATGCCTTACAGATACATTCACAGCCCAGTATGATGGAGAAAATTCTTCAACAGAGGTTCCCTTTTCCTGGGTATGTCAAGTTGACAACCAAGATTAGCCACCACAGTAACTTTACTTCTAGCAAACAAACTTGTGGCAAAAGATGGCAAACGTCCCAAAAGATGGCCCTGAATGATGAAAAGCATTCTGACTGCAGAAATGGTGGGCAGTTTGTGGATGCATATACATCAGAGAGAAGTAGGAATAAGAAAAATTAAGTGATATGGCTCAGCAAGCAAAGACGGACGTATCCTGTTATATTTGATCTGTTTCAGTTCTCTTTATGTGTGCTATCCAATCTAGATCTTTTCTCAGAAAGAGGCATTGTCTGTCTGGATTACTGTATTCCACACTGTTTTGGGAGGGAAAATATTCCACGAGTGGTCTTCTGATTGAACATCAAACCATGATAGTCCCTGGTTTCCAATTCTGAAGAGCTTTTAGGTTCCTGCTCTTCTTGGAAATAAAGCGCATATTTTCCATTTATGTAATAGGTTATGCAAATCTTCTTAATGAAACTAAAAAGTACCAGCTGAATACCGTGTGACAGTATTCCTTTAAAAATGTTCTTTCAGAGTCACAAAGGACAGGATAATTAAAACTCCTGGCAGAGTTTAGTTCTTTGACCTCTCATTAGTTTCAGCATTATAAATTGCCATTTGTTAGAAGTCTAATTTGATTATTAGCCCCTCTGAGTTTACAGCATGCATGCTGAAGAGTGGACTCTGCGTGACTCAGAATGCATGCTGCTGCTAAAGACTAGGAACAAAAATGGAGAAGCAAATTGCCTTGCTGCTATGTATTCATGAGTTACTTATACTAATGTACTTGAGCCAAGGGAAAGGCCCTTTCTAGCATCTACTGTTAGGAGTTTAAGAAAAGAAACTCAATGGACAGTATGATTAGTTCCTTCTGGAAGCAGCTGTATTAGGTGTCATGGAGGGAGGAGGACACAGAAGGAATTTTAGTCTCTTCTGTTTAGTTTTTAAAATTTATTATAATTTTTAAAACTTTTCTGGATTTATTTATTTTTATACTATGTGTGTGTTTTTCCTGCAAGTGTCTAAGTGCACTTGTATCATGTAATGCCCACAGAAGCCAGAAGAGGGTGTTGGATCCTCTAGAACTGGAGTTAAGGATTGTTGTTAGCTGACATGTAGGTTCTGGGAACCAAGCCAAGGTCCTCTGCAAGAATATCTTGTACTCTTAACTGCTGAGTCATCTATCCAGTCCTTGATTTCTTTGTTTGATCTCTACGTGAACGAGTGTTTTGCCTGTATGCATTTGTGTGTACCATATGTGTGCAATGGATGTGGAGGCCAAAAGAAAGTGTTGAATCTTGTGAAACTGCCTTGAAAAACAGTTGTTACCTGCCATGTTGGTGCTGGGAATGCAGCCTGGGCCCTCTGTAAGAGCAGACAATGCTCTTAACGGCTGAGCCATCTCTCTGCTCATTGTTCCTACAGTTTTATAATTAAAGATATTAGCATACTGTATCACCTTAAGTTACCCTGAATAGTGAAATAAAAACTAACTCACTTTCTCAAGGCATGTCAACAAGTGCTGGCAGGAACTTGCAGCACAGACTACTGGACTACTAGCTCACCCTTTCTTTTCTTTCTCTCTGGATATGTACTCTGGTCTCAGGGTGTTAATCAATTCTTCCCTCAGTACTGCTGCTGGAAGCTTAGTGAGTGTATTCAGGCTTCTTGCCAAAGTCAGTGCCTCTAAAACAGACTACTCCTACCTTTTTAAAAAAAATAAATAAATAACATGAGCAAGTTTAGTAAGTCTTGTGAGAAAATACAAAGCAAAATAATAAGAATATTGAAATTACTATCTCACTCCATAATTACCAGATACAAGCAACTGAAAAAATTGCTTTCTCTGCTTCCAGTGTACTCCAGATTATCTGAGGCAGCATAATTGTATTCAACATTCCCAAGTTTGATACTGTGAAAGAGAAGTACATGGATTCAGTTCAATTGTGAAAAATAAGGGGAAAATATACAATAATCCTAACACATTATATAGGAAACTCTTTCTTAATAAACTTCCATTTAACCACCTTACTGAATTTACAAAGGACCCAGTGGCCAATAGACATGGTCCACTCACAGCTGATCATTACTATTATGGTTAAAAGGAATGTGATTGAAAGTGTCTAATTTTCCCAGACACTTCTGCTTCAGCTGTTTGAGTTGTACGCTTACCAAAAATTCCTTGAGTTTGTTCCAAATCTATTTATGTCAGTTGTACATAATAATGTGATTGTGTGATTTAATTAAGTATTATGTAAACTGATGAAATATGAATACAAAGTGAGGTGTTGCTTGAATGGAATCTAGAATGAGTGTCTTTGTAAGATTCAGAAAAAGTAGGGTATTAAAAATATCTTTCAAGTAACCCAGCATAGAACTGGGGAAATGAACAGCAGACCCCAATCCTATCTAAAGGAATATTAGCAACAGCTTGCTGTTGGATGAGGAAGAGCTGATCTTCCTAAAGCAAGGAACTATAGAAAGACTGACTAGACTCAGTGGATGGATAAGCACTGGGGAACAGCTGGGGGCAATGATAACACTGTGGACAGTAACAGGGATGACAGAGTATATGGGCTCCAGCAGGGGGTGGGGTGGATGGGAGGGTGTCACTTGGGATGTGGGTATATAAATGAATAAGATTGTTTGGGATGTTCTGTATGAAATAAACACAAAAAACTCAATAAATAAAAAAATGAGTTCTATTTGAGGAAGAAGCATAAAAATTTGCTTCATGTTAATTAGTAGAGGTGAAAAAACATTACCATTGAAATCTACCCAATGACTTTATGTCCATGCTCAGGTACCAAGTATCTCAGAAAGTAACCAACTGTGATTAGACACATGTGCAAACATCTAAGTGATATTTCATTTATATCTTATTCTTCAGCCTCAAATAAATATTTTAAAACAAATCTGAGATGTCATACTACTTATCCTCTAAGATATTCATTTTAGTTCTCTTTCTACTTAAGGGAAACCAAGCTAAAAAATTATTGTGAAGCTAGCTTGCGTAAGAAAGATATCTCAAAACCAAAAAAGTAAACACATTCCTTAGGAAAATGTTGGAAGGCAGAAAAACACTCATGGAAAAATTGTTTTCTAGTTTATTCTGCTGCTCAGAAATATTAGTTAAAATATCACATAAATATATAACATAATTTCACTTATTGTTTTAATTGCTTTGTTTGGCTAGGTAGTGAACTTCCAAGTCCTACTTGTGGATTAAAGAGTGTCCAGCATAAAACTGATAGTGGGAATGATGTAATATAGTTGATATGTGGAAGATTATTTTACATGTGGTTTGCCATAGAGCAATTACTGAATAATGCCGTATTTTCAAGGTCTATTTCATTTAGGACAAGAAAAACTCAGTAGCTTGAGATTTGCTTCATTTATTAAATCATGACTTTGAGAACAGCAAAGACGTCATATTAACTAAGTTGCGTCAGTCCATATTTCATTTATTTTAGCATAACCAGTGTTTCTCACAATGTTGCAGTAACGAATCTCCACTACTCTTCAATGCACCTGATTAAACTAAGGATAGCCATCCCAAGATGCCGGTCTGTTGGCCAACCAGTGTCAACTGTGTTTTTTTAAGAATTCTATACATGTATAGATTTAGTGAAGGACTTGAATGGCTGCTTTTCCAAAATCGGGCATGAGCAAGAAGAGGAAGTAAGCTGAGAGAGAAAGCGAGGTAGAAATGAACGAGGCTTTAAAAAAAAGTGTGTGTGCTTTCTGATTTAGAATAATTTCCAATTCCTTGAGTTCTGATTGGACTTTGCTGATTGTCCTTGGATATCCATGAAATTGCTTGTTGTGACCTTGTATTAAATTTCTTTTTATTCATGATTCCTCAAGAAGACTTCTGTTTCTTGAAATACTTGCTGAGGAACAGGATGGCCTCTGCTACAGGATACAAGTAGAGAATCAAAAGTCATGGATGATGAAATAACTCAGTTTAGAGGAAATAAAGCATTAGGCTAACGTTGTTCATGACAAGTCCTTCCATGGGCATGTGTGTATAAACACATGTTCATGTGTCTGAGTGTATACATATGACAATATATTATCAACTAATGCCCATGCTGTCTATAAAGCATTCAGAACTGTAGCAGTTCAAGGTTCATAATTCACATATAATCTCACACTGGAAGAAATAATTATCTACTGGTCAAATGAGGCCTATGGCCAAGTTATACGATTTTATTTATGTTTTTACTGCCATGCTCTTTCATTATTCAAAAATTGCTCATGATTCTGAAAAAGAGCATTTTCTGTTTTTATTTTATTTTATTCTCCATGAACCTATTCCACATTGGTGCCAGAAAAGCAAGTATTTTCCCATACATTTATATTCAACTCATATATATTCAACACCTACTACTTGTCAAGTACTTTTGCATACTGATCTTATTTAACTGTTTTTTTTTTCAAACTCTTTTACACATGGAGAAGTTGAAACAGAAAAATTAAGTGCCTTCTCCAGAGCTGCACCAATAATGAGTGGCAGAATGTAGCTGTGCTTCTTGCCATTGAAAAGCTGTTACTTCTTCAACCATGAGTGTAGATGCACTGAGTGCAGAGAGTAGAATGGTGGGGTCAGGGGAGCTTGCTGCCAAGCTGATGACCCAAGTTGGATCCCTGAGAGCCACATGGTGAAAGGAGAAAACTGACTCTCCCAAGTTGTGCTCTGATCTCCACTAACTGAACAGTAGCACATACTTCTACCCCCACCCCAATAAATCAATCAATAAATATAAAAACATTTTTTAAAGTAGAATGGAACTTGTAGATTTAAAATATGATCAAGGGTACCATTCTTTCATGATGAAGGGTTATTAAGTGGCACTGTAGATGAAATTCCTTTTATTTAGCACTCTGTTAACTTGTCACTTGGGCTTTTCAATATGAATATTGCTACTTAGAAAAATGTTCTTTATACAAGACAGAAAGGAGGTGATGATAGCCTGGTGCTAAAAGTGGAAGAATGCATCTTGATCCATTTGGAGTTAGTTCTGAGTTAGATCTTGAGTAAGTATAAATCACCTCTGATTGACCACAAAGGTCAAACTTCATTTTCAACTTGACTAGATTTGAAATCACCTAGAAAACATAGTACTGGGTGTATCTGTGAGGGTATTTGCAGCCAGGTTTAACTGAGGAGCAAAAACCTACCCTAAGTGTGGTGGTACCATCTCAACAACTAAGCTGTCAGAGTGAATAAAAAGGGAAAAAGAGAAAGCAAGGTGGACATAAGCATTCATCTCTGCTTCCTGACTGCAGAAGCAAAGTTCTGGACACCATGTCATGATGGACTGCATCTCCTCAAATACTGAACCACATGGCTTCTTGTTAGTCACCATATGGATGCTGGGATTCTAGTCTCGGTCTCCTGCAAGAGCAGCCAGTGCTCTTAACTGCTGAGCTACCTCTCCAACCGTCTAACTCCAGTTCCAGTTCCAGGGGATTCAATGCCCTCTTCTGGCCTCCATGGGCATTGCACACACACAATGCATTTATAATATGCAAGTAACTTACTGATACACACAAAATATAAATAAATAAAAATTTAAGTTGCTTCTTTTCATGCCACAATGAGAAAAATAACAAATAAATTAAACTTAGTTTCTTTTATGTTTATCTCTAGTGCTCTTCTTTTCTCATGAAATATCTTGAGTGGAAATGTGAGCGAGTACTTTTGTATTGTAAAGTCTTTGGAAGTGTATTCAGGAAGCATGGTTGGGACAGTTCACAAAGTTAGCAGTAGTGGTCAGATACACCTTTGCTTCTCCTTGAGAAAAATCCTTTCCTTTGCTAAAATATCACTTATCTACTTATAAATTGAACAACTTGATCTATACTCGCTCTCTAAGTCTCTCCTAACTTGGTAATATTGCATTTCATGAAATGTACTTTCCAAAAGTAATAATTCACTGAAACAGAATTAAAATATTCCTTTTCCTTTCAGAAAGGCACTTAATTGGATGGCAATGCATTTTCTAGGCTGGTGAATCTAGAGTCTGATGGATACCAGCTTAGTTTGCACTGACATCTTGTGTGTAGCTTTCCTTAGACATGACAAAATGTGACATGACTCTTCCATACAGATCATCCGGCCTAGAGGTTAAACATGTTCATTTGCTTATTATCCGGGCACTGCATACACATCTGCCAACATTACAGCACTTTGAAAAAGAGAAAGAATTTCAAAGATACTTGGCATTTTAGCTTGTTGTGTGTGTGCTCTTGGCAGGACTGCTGTTTTCCCTTTGGAACTTCATGAGCATTGTATGGTCTTTACTGAAAAGCAAAAATATATCAGTTTTTACAGCTTGACCTAGATCTATCATATTCTTTACAATAGAAGTCACCACCACAACAACATCCAAAAGCAGCCTGTCCAATTTCTAAGGCTGTTACTTATTCAGAAATATTAAATTATTTTACAACAAAGGAGTCTTCATTACAGGTAAAGGTAACTTCCAGAGAATTCCGTGTGACCAACTTCAAGTTTCCATTAGGAAATATAGAGTCAACTACTCCTTCAAATTTGTTCATCATATGGTACAGGTTTTCCCTGAAAATTCTTTAACCATCTATTTGTTCACTCTGATTACTCTATCTTCATAAATATTCATTTAGCATCTGTGACAGAAGTGCAGGGGAGATTGTGGAAAACCAATCAGATATGTGCAGTTTTTCCTTGAGATTTTCCATGGCAATGTTTTACTTGTGGAGTCTTGAGAAAAGACAAAACAAGAAGTTGGGTCATCACTAGTATATTCATCTCCAGGGGTAACACTCTCAGTTTCTGTGTCATTCTATTTTGTGTTCTGACTTTTGAAGCATTCCCTTATTCCTTTATATGCATTACCTTTTCTCATACCAGTTTTTCTGAAACAAATCCTCAATGTAATATCTATGTTCCCTTGGGTCTTCTCTAATAGTACATATTCAATTAGTTTATAACATATCATAAGCCAGTGGCTGAACTGAATACTAGTCATATTCTGAAAAAAGAGTTCATCCATGTAACTGACTATGTATGGAAACACTCTACCAGTGGAAATATAATTATGAATTTGCTCAGATACTGATATCTTGCCTTGAATAGTTTTCGGAGACATTTCTTTGCTGTCATTTTTTTTAAACAACTGAAAACAGCTAATAAATAATGTTTCACTGTCTGCTGCTCTGAACACAGTCTCCTTTTACTTTTCAAACTCAGAGTTTTAAATGAGAAATGCATCAGTTTATTTGTCATATATACATTTTCAATAGTTACTAAGAGATTGCTACCTGCTAATCCTGTAGGGAATGAAGACATTTGGGACATATATGGATGTGATATATGTGTCACATTTCTGACATTTTGATTCTCATGATTGTTTCAGTTATTGAAAAATTTAATGTGTTTTGAAAGGGCTAAAATTAGTCTTAGCCATTTCCAGTGTATACCATATTCTAGACAATATGCTAATGTAAGATGTAGGAAAATAAAGGAATAGGTGACTTATTCTTTTTCAGTAATCTAGGAGTGTAAGCAAAAGTAAGGTATTGTGAGGAGATTTTATAAAGTATTAATGATAACAGCTACCAAGAACATGTGACATATGTATATCACATATGCAATATATTACAAGAAATAGGTGGAAATATATTTTGAAGAGAAAGATTGTTCTTTAAATACCAACAATAACATAGTTTGTTAGGAAAAAACAACCTTTGGGCTGGGGGTATAGCTCAGTAGTAGAATACTTGCCTACCATGTATAAAGCCCTGGGTTCCATCTCTAGCACTGAAAAGGAAAAAGAAGCAAGTCTTTGCCCACAGGATGGTTTGATTGAATTTAATTAAGTTACAGAGCAGTTACTGGAGGAAGCAGCCAGTTTTTGACACCACTACAAGTAAACTGACACCTGACTCTTCTGTAAAGTTAAGATGAGCACCTTTCTACATCATTTCTAATACCGAAAAATTTCTGAGCTGTGCTCTGCTCCCAATTTTTTCAATTTCTGTTATAAGCAAAATACAGTGTTCATTAATCATTGCAGTGCAGGCAAAGCTTTCATCAACATGGCTGAATGGAATCAGTGAAATCAGGCACTTCTGGGGCATGAAATTGCATAAACCAAAATGTTTGGGGTTTCTGCCTTCTTCCCAGGAGAAATGACCTCAGTATTAAAGAACAAACTTGAGTAAGAACTAAGCCTCCGCCATAGCACATCTCTCACTTTAACTCAGATGTAAAGTTTCTCTCCTCCCCTGAGGACTGGATTGCATGCATCTCCTCACCACTATAGAGGTAACAATTATGTGACTCTATTGCCATAGCTGATTCAATGGTGTCTTTACACCCTGGGTATCTAGGAAGAGCAATTAAGGCAATACTCCAAGAAGGAGTGTAAAAAGTATTTATGCAGCTCAGACTTAATGGGTAGTTGAGGGAGACAAAGTTGGAAATGATGTTTGGCTTTCCCTTATGTACTCATTTGTAAGAATTTTCTGGTCTGACTCCATCCTGGCTTTACCAGGTTAAAAGGGTATAAAAATTTTAAGTATGCTTTCAGATTCATATTTGATGTGGAAGGCATGAATACATTTGCGTGTACGCCTAGTTCTTCCCACAGACCATGAAATTGAGATTGTGGATGTTTCCTTTACAGAGCTTCTTCTCTCTGTGTGACTGAAGCATCCTTTCTAAGCCATTGAGACTTAAACTTTCAGTCAAACCGATCAGCTGTTGTTCTGTTTAGTGACAGGAACAGATTTTTTCCACATGTGCAGCTGCAGAACAGGATCTTAGTTAATCACTTCTGTCAAAAGCACAACTGATGTGATTCTACAATGATTTTGACCTAATATGTGTACAGATATCCTACATCCTTGAATTACTTAGATTATAAGCTTCCGGAACTTAAGAAACTTTCGTTTTAATCATGAACCGTGCCTGCTATATAATTATAACTGTGTGTTATTGGCTGTGTATCACAGTAAATATAATATTAGCTGTTTTCCCAATTGAGTGTAACTGACATTCAAACAAATCTGAGTGTATCTGGTTAGCTAATAGGAACAATATACAGGGTCTATTTACAAAGGTCTAGTAACTTGAGAAGAGGTATGGCAGAAGTCAAACATAAGGGGAAAGAGGAGAAGAAATATCAGAAAGTGTTTTGGACATGTGTAATTAATTTGCAATGATGAGACAGAAGAGAGGATAGCTCAGTTCTATCCACTGGACAGGATTGCAGGAGGGTAACACATGAGATCATATACCATAGTCACGTTGCATTAATGATTCAGTAAGCAATAGAACACTGAAGTATGTAGCTATGGATGCTGAGAATCTAATTACCAGTGATGCATAGAGTTTTGGAATGCTGATGTAGGCCCTCTCCAATGTTAACATCATATAACGGATAGCGAGTTCGTGGTACCTGAACACTTCTAACCTTGCTGATCTCTCCTTTTTCATAGGATGTTTTCATCATGGACTTTCTGGCATTTTCATAAGAAATCTGGGTAGCAACTGGGAGCTATGTATTTATAATCACATCTTGGATATATCAGTTCCAACCTTGATTGGTAGTTTGGTGATAACACAAAGGGAAAGTAATCTTGAGCAATTCAAAGTACAATTTTCTCCAGTCTTTCATGGGTCATGGGTTAGCAATTGTGGTAACATGACCAAGCATGACACAAAATGGACAAATAAAGCTATGTAAGTGGATACGCTATGGTCTAACTTCAATGAAGCTGAAGGAACTGCAACATCTCCTTGGTAGATGTAAGGTGACCAGCTTTAGAAGCTTCAGGAGAGTATGGTATAGGTATGAAGGGTGTCATACCAAGTAACAAGACACAAGATGTTGCTATACAGTAGCAGCTCAGTTTAATGAGGTTAAGAAAGGTGTCCAGAAAAGTATACACTAGAGGATATTTGATAAATTCACCAGTAATCTTGAAAGATGCCCATAAACAGCTGGTAAGGCTTGAGGGGAGGATGGAAAGATCCTGTCTCCCTTTATCGCTTATTATTTACTAGTTACTGTTACTCTTTCAAAATCCTTTATATTTATGTAGTCTTCGCAGTTTATAACATGCTTTTAGATCAATTTCTTCATTTAATACTGTGTTAGTTACTTTTCTGTTGCTGTGATAAAACACTATGACCAAGGCAATTTAAAGAAGAGTTTATTTTGGTTTACGGTTCCAGAGGGATAAGAGTCCATCATGGCGCGGGAGGTATGCAGCACTGACAGGCATGGAGGCAGACCTAGGAAGCTGAGAGATAACATCTTCAACTGTGAATGTGACTGTGAACATGAAGCAAGCAGACAAAACAAACTGGAAGTAGGGCAAGGCTATGAATGCTTAAAGCCCCCAGTGACCTGCTTCCTCTAGCAAGGACATACCTTCAAACAGTTCTATGACATCCATAACAGTGCCACCAACTGAGAACAAAGTGTTCAAATACTTGAGCCTATGAGAGACAAACAATTCTATAATACAAGGGAGGAAATGATACCTTCCCTCTACCAGACAGTTTAGGTTCTTTGTCTAGTCTATGAATTGAGTTAAATATTTACAAAAACAGCTGGGCAAGGTGGCACACACCTTTAATCCCAGCACTCAGGAGGCAGAGGCAGGTGGATCTCTGTGAGTTCAAGGCCAGCCTGGTCTACATAGTGAGTTCCAGGACAGTTGGGGCTACAGGGAGACCCTGTCTCAAAAAGACAAAAAAATTTTTACAAAAACCAATGTTAATTACATTTTTGTACATTGGAGTCTCACAACATATGAGACTCAGAAGGGACAGTTGATTGAAAATTTGCAGCATCTTGAGCAACAAAGAGGGATGTTGGAGAAAATATGGCAAGAGGAGGGGAGGAAAAATATGATGAATAAAGATTACTTTGTTAGTTGATGTATGTAGTCTTTGAACAGCTCTCTTCCTGGTACAGATACCATTACTAACGAAAATTTCTTCTTAAATGTAATTCATTTTACAAAAGAGGAACTTTTCGGAGCTACTCTTTGTTTTCAGGTTCTCAAAATAACAAGATAGAAAAGCCACAGAGGTATATTTTAGGTGACATATTCTGCTCTCCTACAATCATCATAATTTTGAGTGGTATTGTTGAGCTTCAATAATAGCAAATGTTTTAAAGAATTAATATTCTTGGTTTTTTTTAAAGAATTTCATTCAATGTAAGAAATTCAATGTAAGAAATTCAATTTAAGAAATTCATTCAACTTCCCTCTCCCATCTTCATTCAGATCTACCCCTACCTCCTTTCCCTCTCCCAACTTTATGCCCTCTGTTTTTTTGAAGCCCATCAAACGCTCAGGGATCATCTCAGAAGAGGGGCTGGAAAGACTGTAAGCCCCAAAGGTGGTGGATGACTATAACATAAGAGTGTTTGCTTGACATAACGGGGCACTTGTACGTATGGACCCACAGTGTTTGTGGCAGCATGCACAAGATGTCCACAAGCCCAAGTCAGGCAAGGTGTTTTAATAATTTTGAAAATAAAGAAAAAGTCTTCAGGGAGTCTAATTATAATAATTAAAAACATTTTAACTTAGGTGTATGTGTGTGTCTATAGGTGTGCCTGTACACATGGGTACAGTGCCCTCAGAAGCTAGAAGGGGGCATCAGATTCCTTGGAGCTGCAGTTACAGGAGGTTGTGAGCTCCCTGTGGAGGGTACTGGAAACCAAATTCAGGTCTGCTGCAAGAGCAGTATGTGTTCTTTACTTCTGAGCTATCTCTCCAGCCCCCATGAAGCATCCTTTTTCTTCTTTAAAACATTTTATTTATTATTTTTTTTTACGTGTATTAGTGTGTCCCTGTATGTAAGTGCACCCATGTGGGCAATGCCTGTAGAGGCCGGAAGAGGGTGTTGGATCCCCTAGAACTGGAGGTATAGACAGTTGTTAGCTACCATGTAGGTACTGGGAATTGAACCCAGGTCCTCTGGCAGAACAGTCAATGCTCTTAACTGCTGAGCTAGCTCTCCAGGCCAGCAGTTTTTTTTCCCCCTGAAGTAACATTTCTAGAGGGTTGCTGAACTATTTATAGAATCTGAGCCTTTTTTCATTAGGGAGAATAATGGCCTCTAGATGAGGCTCATGTCCTAATCTCTGAAATCTGTGAATGAATTATTTTCTCCAAATAGACTTTGAAAATGTGAAAACAAGATCTTGGTATGGGATATTATACTGGGTTATCTGGGTGGGACCAATGTAATCATGTCAGTACTTAAAAATCAGAAAAAAACTTTTCCAGCTGAACTAGAAAGAGATGGGATGATGGACAAAGGGCTGGAAAGAGAGCCAGCATTGCTGACTTTGAAGATGGAGGAAGTAACCAGGCTCCAAGAGATACAGGTGACTTTTAAAAGACAAAATAGGCAAGGAAATGAATTCTCCCCGTGGTCGTTTCCTATTCTTAAACAAATTGCCACAATCTCAGTGGCTTAGAACATAAATTTATGAAGTGTACTAGTTACTTTTCTGCTGCTGTGATAAAAACACCATGACCAAAGGCAACTTATTAAAGGAAGAGTTTATTTTAGCTCATGGTTCTAGAGGGAGAGTACATAATGGTGGAGGAGAAATGGCAGCAAGTGGGAGGCATGATGGCAGGAGCAGGAACCTGAGAGAGAGATCACATCTTCAACTGCAAATCATGAAGCAGTGAGGGCAAACTGGAAGGGGAGGCTATGAACTCTCAATGACTGTCCTGGTGACATACTTTCTTTTGCAAGGCTTCACCTCCTAAGGATTCCATGACCTTCCTAAAGAGCGTCACCGGGTGGCGATCAAGTGTTCAAATACTTGATCTTCTGGGGGACATTTCTTACTCAAACCACCACATGAAGCTTGTGTCAGAAATCTAATATGGGTCTTAAAGGCTAAAAACAAGATGTTATTGCTGCTAGGTCTTTTCTGGAAGCTCCACAGGAAAATCTATTTTTTTGCCATGAGAAAAAGAGGAAAGGGTTTACTTCAGTTTAGAGTGTGGAGTGTATCACTGAAGGAAGCCAAGGCAGGAACTCAAGGAAGGAGCTTGAATCAGAAAGCACCAAGGGGCCTGGCATTGTGGCACATGTCCTTAATACCAGCACTCAGAGGCAGAAGCAGACGGTTCTCCACGAATTCAAGGCCAGCCTCTTCTACAAAGCAAGTTCCAGGCCAGCTAAGGTTACAGGGAGACCCTGTCTCAAAAAGACAAAAAAAAAAAAAAAAAGGGAAAATGAAAGAAAGCACCAACCAAGGAATAGCTACCCTTCTTGCTGTCCCTGGTGCACCTATTCAGGGATGGCACCTCCCACAGTGGGCTAGACTCACCTCCATCAGTTAGAAATGAAGAAAATGCTTCACAAATATAGTCACAGGCCAATCCAGTGGAGGGAATCCTCAACTGAGGTTCCCTCTTTCCAAGTGGCTCTAGTTTGTGTCAAACTGACAAAAAACTAATGAGCACACTTGCCTTTTGAAGCTTCTAATGACTGCTTATATTCCTTTCCTTATGAGTCCCTTTCTCTATTTTTAAAGGCTATCACTTCAACTTGAATTTTGCTTCTGTTGTCCCATTTCTTCCTTTGCCTTCTGTTAACATTAAGACTCTTTGACTACATTGGGCCTACCTGGATTATCCAGGTTAATCTCCAGGAAAAGAATACATCTCTTTACAATTAGCTCAGAGAGACCAGTGTCAGACTTCTGACATAGAGAATCAAGATGATTCATTTGCATTCAGCACCCACATTTTCAGTAGTTTTCTTATACATCTTCTACTTCTCTGAATCAGAGAGTTCAAGTGTCATATCTTACATTTTCCTTGGGTTTAAACACCTTTTGTGTGTTTGAGGAGTTTCATTTTGATATCTACTAATTAGCTCAAGGAGGATAAGGGCTTTCTAAATTCAGCAGTTTTACACGTAGTGTTGTAGGAATCAGGCCATCAAGGGATTGATGTAAATTCAGTAAGTAGACCAATGAGCCAGAACAGAAAGACTAGAAATAAATGCATACATTTGTACTCGGTGCGTTTTTGTTGTTGTTGTTTGTTTTGGTTTGGTTTAGATAGGGTCTCACTACATAGCCCCAGTGGGTATAGCTGACCTAGTACTCAGAGGTTTGCCTTCCCCTGCTTCTCTAGTGTTGGAATTAAATACATTGAAAATGTTTCCAGATACTTGGAATGGGAAGGACTTAGGGAGAAATTTGAAGAATTTTTTGGAAAGGACCCCAAAAGTAAAGCAAAAATAGGTGAATGGGGCCACACAAACTAAGCAGTTTCTGTTCAGCAAAGGAAATGATGAACAGAGTGTAAGACAACCTGCATGTTCTAGTTTCATTTCCATTGCAGTGATTAAAATATTCTGACAAAAAGAAGTTTAGGGGAGAATGGGTTTATTCAGCTTATAATTCCAGGTTATAACCCTTCATTGCAGAGAAACCAAAGTGGGAACTTGAAGAAGCTAGTCATCGTAGTCAAGAGCAGCGAGAGATGAATGCACGCTTGCTTAGCATCCAGCCATTTGAGTGAGTGTTATGCCTGCAAGTAAGTGCACTCATGTTGTGCAATGCTCAGGGACGTCAGAAGAGGGCATTGAATCCCTGGGAACTACAGTTATAGATGATTGTTAGTCATCAGGTATGTGCTAAGATTCGAACCTGGGTACTCTGGAAGAGCAGTTAGTGCTCTTAATCACTGAGCCACCTCTCCAGGCCCCTCCTTTTATTTTTGGTTTTTGTTGTTTGAGTTTTGTTGTTTGTTTGTTGTTTCTGAGACAGAGTCTCACTATACAGATCAGGCTGGCTTCAAACTTGTGGTAATCCTTCTGCTTCAGTCTCTAAGTGCTAGGATTATAGGTTAGCATTCCCACCCCTGACTTGTGTTTAGCTTTAATAAAACCCTTCTGTGTTGTCTGATTCCCACATCTCTTATCATCATTCTTTGTTACAGCAAGGAAAATAAACACACTTGAGTAAAAAGCATTTCCTAATAATTTATGTTTATGGGAAAAATGTTTTAAAAAAATTCTATTGTCACTCAAAATTAGGATGAATATCATCACTAGACCTTTTTTTCTACTTTTTATTTTGAAGTAATTTCAAACATACAGGAGAGTGGCAAAAATAATCTTCTGATTGCACTTTACCTAGATTCACTCTTCACAAATATTTAATATCAAGTTTGTCATGTTTATTTTTATTATCCTCTCTTGGTATATGTGTGTGTGTGTGTGTGTGTGTGTGTGTGTGTGTGTGTGTACGTGTATGTGTGTAGAGGTAGATGAACATTTATATAAACATGTTTTCTCTCTATAAGTCTATGATGATGTTTGTGTGTGTTCACATAAACACTTGTAGGAACATTTTTTTCATGAACTATTTGAGAGTATACTCTATTACCTATTAATTGTTCAAAATATTTTTCCCAAGAACAGAAAATTCTTTTGTATAACCATGGAATAATTATTAAATTCAGAAAATTTAATAAAGATAAAATTCTTTCATCTAATTTACAGTCCACATTCTGCATTTATCAATTGATTCATTAATGCCCATTTACAGCGTTTGTGACTCATGCACCGAATTCAGTCAAAGCATAAATATTGCATTTATTGGCCATGTCTCTTTAGTCTCCTTTAATCTATTATAGTTTCTGTACTTTGTTCTCACTATATTGGCATTTAAAATATTTTTGATCTGTTTATTTTTATTTTACATGAATACATGTATTGCTCGCATGAATGTAAACATACCTGTATCATGCAATTGCCCATGGAGCCAGAAGAGGGTTTCAAGGTCTCTGGAACTCAAGTTATAGTTGGTTGTTAGCCACTAATTAGGTGCTGGCAACCAAACCAGGGTCCTCTGCAAGAGTAGCCAGTGCTTTCTTTAAAAAATATTTTGTTATTTTATGTGTATGAGTGTTTTGCCTGCATGTACATAACTATACCTGTGTATTGCAATGAATATGCTCGAAGATTTCAGAAGAAGGCATTGGATTCCTGGGAACTGGAGTTATGGAAGGTTGGTAACCACCATGTGGGTGTTAGGAATCGAACCAGGTCCTTTTCAAAAGTAGCTAGTGCTCTTAACTGCCGAGCCATTTCTCCAGTCCCACAGCCAATGCTTTTAACTGCTGAGCCACCTCATCAGCCCCATGATATTAGTATTTTTAAAGCATACAATTCTTTTTTTGTAGTGGAATTTTCTTCAGTGTGTTTCTCTGATGTTTTTTATAATTAGAATCAAGTGATACATCCTCCCTCCATCCTCCAAAATGGTATATGTCTGAGTCAGTAAAACACACCCAGAGGAATATGTTGTGGTGCTGCTGTCTCTTACTGATGAAGTTGTTTTTAATTTTTTTTTGTTTTTTTTTTTTCATTTTGTGTGTGTGTGTGTGTGTGTGTGTGTGTGTGTGTGTGATGTGTACACACATGTGCACAGCATGCATATGGAGGTCAGAGGGAAAGTTTCGGAAGTTGGTTTTCTCTTTCCATGATATATGTCCTTGAGGTAGAACTCTGGTTGTCAGGCTTAGTGGCAAGCACTTTTATCTCCTGAGCCATCTCACCAGCCCTGATGAGGTTAATTTTAATGAGCAGTCAAAATTAATGTGTTTCTTCCCATTGTATACTCTTCTCCTGTAATCAATAAATAAAATGTAAGGGAACATTCTTAAGACCACAGAAATATCCTATTTGCCATTTATCAGCCTAAGGTACATTTAACTACAGTTGAGAGTCTTCCCTAAGCTTACTTTTACCATGACTACAAAATGTTTCCTTTCTATATCTATTCATTTTTTTCATACCTCTCACTTGCCATTTTATCAGTTTCTTTGTCCCTCTCTCTGAATCATTCCCCCCCACACACACACTTTCTCCCATTTCTCCTCAACCCTTTCCTTTGCCTGACTATTTTATAACATTCTGGCAATGATACAGGAGAAATCAGTGTTCCGTCTTCGGGTTCTTAGTCTCATTAATGACAATATTTAGGCTTGGATTTTAAAAAAATGGAAGCTTAGGAGCAATTTTATTAGCATTAAAAGAAAAATCTACAGGGCAGGCAAGCTGTAAATTTAAGCAGCTGTGGGGAGGAGGAGAATGGAGTAGAGAAGGAAAAAAAAGCCTGCTGTTTAAGTGGACCTGGAAATGAGACAGATGGCAGACAGACACATGGCAAACAAGTAGCCACATAGAGGACAGGGGAGTTTTAGAGAAAGAGTAAGGAAGCTCAAAATGTTAGGGAAGCCCAAGTTTTAGGGAAAGCATGCTTAGGAAAGAGAAAGAAGAAAAGAAGTTATGCTTTTCTAAAGAATTTAGAAAAGCTGGCAGACTTACAAAGCCACATGGCTCTGGCTTGGTAAGACTCTGTGCTAGAAGGTAGAGAAAAGTTATAAGGACAGCCTGCCTTGCTAGGGGAAGTCCCATGGCCAGATGATCAATCTATCCTAAGTAGAATGTTAGGTCTCCATCCAGGCTAGAGAATCTATTCTATTGACCAGGAGTTTCCACTATTTTTATTGAATTTTCGTGTATTTAATACAAAAAATCATCTTTTCATACAGAATATAGCCTTTCCCTTTGGTGCCCAGCCATAGCCACCCCATTCCCCAGAGTTCATACATTCTGTCCTTTGTGTTAAGGCCTATCATGTAAAGTTAGTGTCCCCAGATGTCCCTCAGTGAAAGTTCATTCATTGGGATCTAGTCAGTCTATCTAGAGTCCTTAACTTTAAGAAGATCAGTTATTCCTCACTCAATAGTAATCAGCTGGTAATAATTCTTCAACTAAGATTGAGGCCTACAGTAAGTTTACATGGATCTTGTTGCATGCTGACACTATTGCTGTAGGTTCATATGAGAAGAGTCCCAGGCACCTATAGGACTATTTCTGTATAGTCATGCACCTCCTCCCTGGCTCTTACAATCTTTCCTTCCCTTCTTCCGCAATGGTCCCTGACCCCTGGGTGGGTGGATTTTAATATAGGAGTCATGTCAAAGGACCCTTTAAAAGGCCTTTATTATTACTGCAATATACAGCAGCAATGCACTTGATTGCTCAGTTCTTTAGTGTGTATATGATATTTTACATTTTTATATAAAAAATAAACATATTAAGAAAAGAGCCAGCCAAATTTTGATACTTCATTTTAGATATGGGTATTCTTACAGGAATTCTGAAAATGTTTGGAAGAGCACTCCGTTTTCCTTTGTGACTTTAAGTGGCAGGGCCATCAGGATAGCAATTGGCAGTGTGCTGCTTAGTGGCATTTCATGCTTGTCCTTTTATTAATAAAAGTTGTGTTGGTAGTTTTAAGCAACACATTAAAACCCCTTATATAACTAAAGAACTCTGGGATTGATTGTACTGGGACTGCTTAAGCACCATTTGGACATTCATGTGCTGAACATTCATAGCTTTTATTAGAAAAAGCCAGAAAAGATTAAGCTTTGAAAAATGAAAACATACAAAGAAAATTTTGCCAAATTCAATTACTCAAAGGAGGTCTACAGTAAGTAAAGTAGGACAGAAACACCACCTTCTGAAGAAATAACCTTAGAAGAAAATTCTGGGGTCATGTCTTTGAATGCAAAACTGGTCTGTGGATGCATCACCACCAAAATTTTCCATTTTTTGTGGCAATTCAAAGAGGTTTCAGAAACTGTGAAACAACCTACAGCCTTGTGGAATCCTTCAGATTATATTCCTTTGGACTGTAGGCTGTATAGTACATGAATTCAATAGCTTTGATGGTCTTCACTCTGGGGCAGGATTGCTGAATGTGCTAAATACTACTGAAACACACACATCTATCATCTATCTATCTATCATCATTCTATCTATCTATCTATCTCTATATTCCATGTACATATATATATATATGTATATATATTGGACAGGGTCTCCTGAAGCCCCAGCCCACCTGGAACTCACTATATAGACCAGGCTGGCCTTGATCTCACAGAAATCCACCAGCCTTTGCTTCCTGAGTGCTGTAATTAAAGGCATGCACCACCATTCCTGGCACTGAATCACATATTTTTGGAAAAGTTGCAGTTATACCAGCCTTCCTTCTAGCAAATAAAGTGACAAAAGTACATAGAGGGGAAATGACTTGTCTGAGGATGTAAAGGCTGTGGAGGAAAGAGCCTGGAGGGTTCTTGTTACAGGAGAGAATTCAAGCATAGTGAATGATCTCAGGTTCCATTTCTAGCCTGAGATGCTGTAGGTCCATTTTCTGATTGACAGAACAGTTATCTTTCTGTTTTATCCACAGGGGGCAATGACATGTAAAGGGATAGAAGGGGGAGCTATAAAGAGAACCGCTATCATTTGGTATTTTAAATAATGTTCTTCAGAGAAAGAATTTTCTTGATGTAAAAGATTTGTGAACCATAACATTATTCAATTGTAATGCTACCCAGGCCTATATTAGAGTCAGAAGGACTTGCCATATGTGAGTACATTTTTCAAAATATTGAAGTATCTTTGTGTCTAGGAAACTCAATGGATGCCAGAACTTGGCTGAGAATGTTTGTCAACTTTTGGCAGACGTATCACTGCTGGCCTTATATGCTTCCTTTGATGGCCAAGTCCGTTTCTGGTCAGACAACCCACTAATGTTTCTAATTGTTTCTGAAATTCCTCTGAGCAACACAGCTTATTACTCTCCCTTACAATGGTGTGTAGATCTATGACATTAATTGTTCTTAGGAGAGAGCCATACAAACACTTCTTCAATAAGTTGGAGTACAGCTAGGGACCTACTTTAGGGTAGGATGCCAATATCTCAGCCTGCATGATAGCTGTTTTTTTTTATTTTTAAAAAACCCAAATACCATTAATTACTCTTGTGAGTCTTTATTCAAAAGTCTTTCCATTATTACAGAGCAGAATGACAGTAAGTGTGCACAATTACAAGTTCAAGTAATAGCTCCGAGAAGTCTCTGTACATACTAAATACCAGGCAATGGTTCCCAATAATTATGAGAGATGTTGAAGAATTTTCTTTTACAGAATGCAAGATATATAGGTAACCATCAGTTTACGTGTAAGTACCCACCCTCTTAAACCACCACCCAGTGCTATCATGGCAAACGAGTCTTTGGAGTTTCTACTACCTCCCATTTTTTACAATATATGTGTCCAGTCAGCATGGGTTAGACACATGTTTGACATGGGTCAAATGCTTGTAAATAAGACCTACAAGCTGGGCATGGTGGCGCAAGCCTTTAGTCACAGCACTCAGGAAGCAGAGGCAGGCAGATCTATGTGAGTTTGAGGCCAGCCTGGTCTACACAGCGATTTCCAGGACAGCTGGGGCTACAGGGAGACCTGTCTAAAAAATACACCCCCAACAAAAAAATAAGACCTAAAAACTCCACATCTTTTGGAGTTTAGTATATTGGGATGTATATATGTAAACAGATAGAAATGAGCTAAGATAAGGGATGTATAAGAAATAAGGGGAATGCCATCCAGTTATGGCAATTTTGGGAGTTATTTTTAGGTCAAAATTGAAAGAAGAATTAGTTATATAGTCATTTGAGGACTGGGAGAGAACGTTTTCTGAGACTGGTAGAACATGGGAAGATGCCCAGAGGAGACGAAAAACAGCATGAAAGGCAGCATATAAAGGGAGGACAATAGGACAATTTAGAGTATGAGTTTGTGGGAAGAAATGTGGCTGCATTGTAAATCAGTTCACCAAGGGTGGTAACCTTGTCCATCTTGTTGTTGTTATTATTTGCTGTAGATCCTATCACATAGTAAAAATTAACAAATAAAAATAAGCCTTAATTATAAGACAGCATTCTAAGTGCTTTACTCATGTTCAAACTTATTAAATCCTTATCACACACTACTAGGTATATCTTACTGTTGTTTTTAACCTTTTACAGATAAGGAAACCGTTTAGCTCAAATTCTCCACATGGTTTGCAAATGCCAAGCTTTATATACCCAGGTAACCACAAACTCCCCAGAGAATTTTCAATTCACCCTAATACAGTGGGAACCCACCAAAGGGCTTAATTCTTTGAATATTACCAAGATGCCCCTGACATGATTGTGAGGAATGGATTTAAGTTGGAATAAGACTAGAGGTATGGGATTTTCTGATAATCCATGCAACAAATGATCAGATTTTGATGGTAGCTCTGATTATGATTATGGTATTGGCAGAGAGAGGGAGGGAAGGAGGGAGAGAGAGAGAGAGAATATGCTTAATGGACAGGGTTATTAATCAGTGTGCAGATGGGGAGAGGATAAAGTACAAAGT
>NW_008351466.1:5127616-5133350 GCF_000622305.1 Nannospalax galili | reverse complement strand
ATTGAGATTTGCCCCCTTTCAGGGAATCCACTTCAATGATAATAGCATTATTATACTCAGGAAAGTAGAGCAGACATGACCTGAATAATTCTTAAAGATTTCACCCCTTAACAGCTCTGTATTGTGAATCAAGTTTTCAGAGCATTAACTTTGGAAACCACACTCAAGCCATACTAGTGGGCAGTGGTAACCATGTTAGAATTTTGGCTATGTTGATAAAAGCAGAGAAGCATAAAACAGTCAACTAGGCACCAAGAGCTAACTGATTAATAGAGGCAAATACAGCTTATAAAGCAGATTGGAGGGGTGTGATCAGAGGAGTTGGAAGAAAATCAGAAGAATGAGTCTAAGGGAAGCTGAGGGAAAAGAAAGTGCTCAACAATGCTAAATACTGTGGAGACAGAGTGAAGAAAAGACTTCCACTGTGGTCACTAGCAATATGAGGTGTTTGATGACATTATAGCAATTCCGCTGTGAAGGGGTATGTGGGCCTTGGGAGGGAGGGTAAAAATGCTAATTACCTGTATAAGTTACTGGTAAGGAAGTCAAATGAAAAGTCATATAACCAAATGCTAATTGTTTTCATGGAAACAAGATCTAGAGGTGCTGGAGGATTTGGGGAGAAAAGTGAAATTGGAAGTCTTAGACTGACTTTTAATTGTTTTATCAGAACCTAAGAGGAGATGGCACACATAGGAGGTAGTATTAGGACGGAGGAAGAAGGCCAAGAAGTTGCAGGGAATTTCAATATACACATGGTTCATTGATTATTGGAATCAGAAAAAAATCAATCAGTGTATACTCAGTATTCTGAAAGAAACTCTCTGTCCTAATTTAGCTAGAGCTAAACTCCAGAAGCAATGATTACAGCGAGACTGGTGTTGCTGTTGGCTAATAGTGGCTCCATCTAGCTCTTCCTCTCCTTAATCCTCCTAGAGAGAGAGAAAGCTCCATGTTGTAAGCATCTGTGTCTTGAATACAGGCTTTTATATTACCCATTGGGGCAGAGAGCAAAGTCAACCCCAAGGACAAGAGCAGTACCGCGTTACTCCACTCCTTAGGCTCTACAGGACCCTTAGGATTTCTTTCATTAAGATGAAGTCTGGAAGTTTCTCTTTCCAGATTTTGGGTGCAGACCTCTCTGTGCAGGGCTGACAGCATAAGTCTCCTCAAGATCAGATACCAGGAAGCAGTAACAACACATTTGCTGTAACGATGAGCTTTGGTGGTAATCCGGAATATGAAGCTCAGCTGCACCACTTAGAGATATGCAAAAAATAGACTGATTTATAAAGGCAAAGACTGATAAATTGGACTTCATTTAAATGAATATTTAATATAATTGTGGCTATGTTTGCATTTAGGAGGACCTTTGTATTATTTGTGTTCTAGCAGTCATTTCTGTTGTTGGCACCTCTATTCTCTCTGTCTGGCCTTCTTTTGGATTTTTGAGTATTTTCAAACTCCATTTTTCTTTACCTATTTTTTAAGTTTCATCTCTGAATTATTTTTAATGATTTCCCAGAGATCACGATATACATCCTTAACTTCTCAGTTTACTTAGAATTAATATAGGGCCACTTCATGAAAAATGTAGAGCTTTCAAACCACATAGGTCCATTAAACTCCCCTTCAGCATCCTTTGTGTTACAGTTGTCATGACTATTACATCCACATACATTTTAAACCACCAGACAGTGTTATCATCTTTTTTTTTCTTTAAGTAGTCACATGTATTTTAAAAAAATTAAGAGGAAAATGTGGTCATTTATATTTACCTAAAGATGCACCTATCCTGAGAAATACATAATGGCTGGTAGAAGGGAAGGTACTGGCAAAGCAGACCAAGAGAAAACAACTAGAGCCTTAAGAAGAGAACCAGGAGAGTGCTGTTTAATGGAGGAATAAAAAGGACAGAGTGGTAAGCAGTGTCTGCAGATGTTTAAAGGTCACATAAGTAGAATGAAAAGAGTGGAGGATTTAGTTATAGAGGGTAATTGATAATAATAAAAGCTGATTTTGCAGAGGTGGATGCAAATTAAATAGGGCAAGTTGAGTGAGCAATGGGGGAGAGAAAATAGACACAGGGAAATTTGACAGTTTACAAGAAATTATAGAGAAGAGAGAGAGAGAGAATAATGGATAAAGGGAATATGATATGATGAGAGGTCAAGTCAAAGTTTTAGTTCTTTTAATTGGACAGTCTGAAAAGATATAAAAATTAGTAGGCAGTCTGGACATGGTGATACAGAAATCCGAGCACTCTGAGGCGGAGGCAGGAGGAGCATGAATTCAAGGCAAGCCTGGGCTACGTAACAAGACCTTTACAAAACACCAAAACAAATTATTAAACAAAAAATTAGCAAGGATTCAGTTGAAAGTATGAAGTTAAATAAATGGAATGGAAATGGGGTAGTTGTTAATGAAGATTATTACAAAACTAGAGAGAAGATCTGTGTGTACCTGCAGTCGCATGCACATGCCCACATATATACTTATAATTAAAAAATTGGGGACTGGGGGGCTGGAGAAATGGCTTAGCAGTGAAGAGCACTAACTGCTCTTGCAGAAGAACCGTGTTCTGTTCCCAGTACTGACATGGTGCCTAACAACTGTCTTTAGCTCCAGTTCCAGGGGATCTGACACCTTCTTCTGACCTCTATGAGCACTGCATGACACAGATGCACCTACATACCTGCAGGCAATACTTATTACATAAAAATAATAAATAAAATATTAAAAAGTAAAAAAAATACTAGAAAGAAATGTTTGAAAAAAGAGATGATATCCGCATACTTTAAGAGGTAAAGGGAGAGGAGGATGTGTTCGATGCTTAAAAGGATTGGAGAAGTTTGGAAGAGGTGGTAGTAGAGTGAGTTTGACCAGAGAAATGCTAATAATTCCTCAGGCCACACTAAAAGGATTTTACTACATAAGCTATTAGGAGACATATTTTAGTTTTAGTTTTAGAAGTTGCTGGGTGATTGATTACAAAAAGTAAAAATCAAAACCCAAAACAACTATCAAGTGGCCAGCTTACCTGTGTCGGCACATTTCAGTATCAGACCTGAGCTAGAGTTGCATTTCTTGAGTTTGAATCCCAGTATTACCACTACCTATTCAACCTTGCAAAAGTAAGTTAAACTCTGCATAGTGATTTTCTTATCTATAACATAGGACAATTCTATCAGTCCCCATTTCAGAGAGAAGTTGTGAGAATTAGATTGTGTATGTAATGTACTGGTCTTTTATGTAGTAAGCACTCAGTAGTTCAAAAACTGGCAGTCATTATTTGCTTAACCTCTAGATTCTTACATTAGTACCTAATTTATGAGGGCTACTAAAGTACAATAGAAAGGTCATTTAATGAGTGGCTTGAAGTCAGAATATGGTGTTAGCTGGATTATTAAACACCCTTGTGTCTTCAAGTTATGAGAAGCTGGTGTGTCCAGTTCAGCTACACCTGCTGCTCCTGATTATTTCTCATGTTTGTGGATCAGACCCTTTAGGAAGGCATTATAGAATACAGCATGTTAATGAGTGCTTAACCATTGACTGATGTGACGAATTTGGATAGAAATAAGTTGACATATATCAGAGGGCAGATGGAAGACAGAATGTCTACATAATTTCATCCGGTGATAGCCAAAGTCATGAAACTGAATCATCAAAATTAAATCAGAGAATTAGAGAATCTTGTATTTGGAAGGGTCCTTTAAGGCCATCTGGTCCAACCTTCCACTCAGCATTGGAATCCTCCCTACAGCATCTGTAAGAGAATATCAGGCCAGTTGGGAAGGAGATTATGGCAAATGATGTAAAGCCAAATGGCATTTCAAACAAAATGTAGTTGCTTAGGCTTTGGGTGGTTTACTTTTAAAGAAGATCCATAGCAGAGCAGAAAGAGTTGAAATTGGGAAACTGTTACTTTTTGGGTTTTAGAAGAAAGGGAAAGGCCTCAATTATTGCTCCTGTTGCTGACTTTTGTCTGCTGATAGTGGTAGTATATTTTGAATCAACTTACCCATCCGTGAACAGGAAACACAGTGCTTTGAACTTCCACAGGTGTTCCCAGAAAAGGAAGTTAATAAAATGGTGGATTTTCCAACATGGAAGATGACAGCAAATATAACTAGACTGTCTTTATATATCTGCAGGCAAAGTGACTTTGGGCTAGAATCCAGGCTGCCACCTTGTCTATCCAATCATAGGGTGAATTTTTAACATGTTTGAAGCTGTAAAGAATTTGTAACAATTTGTTTGACTAGGTTAAGTTTGGTTTTATACAGAACTGTGTGATAGCAAAGGTACTGGAAAATCCTTTCCCCTACTTTCTTTAATCTGGTGTCAGAATTTTGAAGTCTCCCATTAAAGTTTTAGTTTTTTTGGCTAATGAGTTGATATATGTAGAAGTCACAATGTGCCTAGAAAATGTAACACTTTGAATTTATATGAGTCATTTACTGCTCAGCAATGAGGAAGGTTGGTAAAATTGGAATAGGATGGGGAAAAGAATGAAAAAAAAGAAAGAGGAGGACAGCCTGAGAGGGTGAGTTTAGACCTCCTCTATCAGGGAAGCTGCCCAGAACTCAGCAGACCACCAGAGAGTGCGGGGTTCTGGCCTCCCTCTGGTCTCCAACTACCAGAGGGCCTGAGAACCCAGGGGACAGCCTGATAGGCCCCGGATCCTACATCCACGTGGTGGTGAGCTTCCCCTAATTGCGCCATACCATCCCCCTACCTGGGATTTTGTGAGGCCCCTCCCAAGGCCCCAGGGCAGATCTGGTTTTGGTAGGCTAAGGCTGGGATCTCAGAAGACCACCAGAGAGTGCCCCCCTCTGGAGGGTTCTGGCCCCCCTCTGGCCTCCCTCTGGCACAGGGGCTGAGAACACACAGGACTGCCTGAGAGAGCCTGGATCCTGCCTCCACATGGTGAAGGAAGCCTGAGTGTACCTGACTGGAACCTGAATTTGGCTTCTGTGGGTAACCCTGAGTAGCTGATCTGAAGCCATCAGTTCCCTCCAAAATAAACCTGAGAGAACCTGAACCCTGTACCAACCAGCTTTACATAACTAATTAAGAGAGGATCTAGGCACCCGGATAATACAAACAGAAGCATACTTCAACTTAATTCTCATATCATAAGCCTAAACAACAAAAGAAATTCACATGCTAAAACCACAACTAAAGAATAATAAAATGGAAAGCCAAAACACTATGTCCCTAGCAATGCCCACCAATCCTGTAGAAGAGTTCTACAAGGAGAAACCCCTAGAGATAGCCCAGGACACTGAATTAAAAAGAACAATCATAAACATGATCAAGGAATTCAACGAATTTAAAGAACACACAAACAAACAAATCAAAGAGCTAAAAGAAGACAGGGATAAACTCCTGAATGAATTCACAAAAGAGATAGAAACACCGAAGAAAACTCAGGCAGAAATGAAGAAGGAAGTGCAAAGCTCAATAAGCCAACTTGAAACAACAGGGGACAGCCTCACAGCTAGAATGAATGAAATGGAAAACAGAATATCAACACAAGAGGATAAAGTTGAAGAATTGGACAACTCAAGCAAAGCGTATGGAAAATTTACAAAAACACAGGAATGGAATATGAAAGAGATGTGGGACACCATGAAAAGACCAAATCTATGGATCATAGGAATAGAGGAAGGAGAAGAATTTCAGATTAATGGTGTTAACCAGACCTTAAATAGGACTGTAGAAGAGG
>NW_008351466.1:5126120-5127441 GCF_000622305.1 Nannospalax galili | reverse complement strand
AATCAGAGCTGACTTATCAATGTAAACTATGAAAGCCAGAAGAGCCTGGACCAAGGGATTTCCAGTTCTACATGACAATAGATGCCAGGCCAGAATACTTTACCCAGTAAAAATGTCTATTATAGTTGAGGGGGAAAGAAAAATCTTCCACGACATGAATAGCCTGAAAGAATACATGTCCACAAAAGCAGCCCTTCAAAGAATACTTGAGAATACAGAGAGCAGAGAAACAACTATACCTTGGGGCAACAAAAGAAACAAAGATATAATCTAGGAAACACAAAATTACACAGAGAGCACAAACAGCAATCAAAATGACAGCAACAAATACACACCTTTCAATAATAACCTTAAATATCAATGGACTGAACTCCCCAGTCAAAAGACACAGGCTAAGCAAATGGATTAAGAATCAAAATCCATCTCTTTGCTGTCATCAAGAAACCCATCTCACCTTTAAGGAAAGGCACTACCTTAAGGTAAAAGGATGGAAAAGAATATTCCAAGCAAATGGCACTAAAAAAGAAGCAGGGATTGCAATTCTAATATCTGACAAATTAGACTTCAAAGTAAAACTAATCAGAAGAGATAAGAAGGGTCACTTCATTCTGATCAAAAAACATTTAACCAAGAAGATATTACAATCTTTAACATATATGCACCAAATTCTGGTGCACTCAAATTCATAAAAACAACACTACAGGACTTTAGGACACAGATTAACTCCAACTCAATAATAGTAGGGGACTGCAATACCCCACTGTCTCCATTAGACAGGTCAACTGGACAAAGAATAAACAGAGAAACATCTGAATTAAATGATACCCTACATCAAATGTATCTAACATATATCTTTTGATTATTCCACCCAAACACCAAAGAATACACTTCTTACTCAGCACCTCATGGAACTTTTTCAAAAACTGACCACATACTGGGCCACAAAACAAACCTCAAAAAATACAAAAATATTGAAATAATTCCATGCATTGTATTGGACCACAAGGTAATAAAGCTCAAAATCAACACTGGATGAAGCTCTAATCACTACATGAACTTGTGGCAATTGAGCAACATGGTCCTAAACAATGAGTGGGTGAAAGGAGAAATTAAGAAATAAATACAAGAATTCATGGAATTCAAAGACAAGTACAGTACCACACAACACAACCTCTGGGACACATTAAAAGCAGTCCCAAGGGGGGAAGTTTATAGCTCTAAGTGCCTACATTAAAAAATTGGAATGAGCCCCATAAATGACCTAACACTGAAACTCAAGGCACTGGAAAGGCAAGAACAAATGAAACCCAAACCCAGCAGA
>NW_008351466.1:5118485-5125841 GCF_000622305.1 Nannospalax galili | reverse complement strand
ATCCAGACCATTATAAGGGAATATTTTAAAGACCTATACTGCTACTAAATTTGAAAGTCTAAAAGAAATGGATGGATATCTGAAATTATGGGATCCTCCAAAGTTAAATCAAGAAGAGATCAACAGTTTAAACAGACCCATAACATATAAGGAAATTGAAACAGTAATACAAAGCCTCCCAGCCGAAAAAAGCCCAGGCCCAGATGGATTTACAGCAGAATTTTACCAGACATTTTAAGAAGACCTCCAACCAATATTATGTAAATTATTCAAAGCAATAGAAACAGAGGGAGAACTCCCAAATTCTTTCTATGAAGCCAGCATCACTCTAATACCCAAAGCAGGTAAAGACAAAAAAAGAAAAACTAAAAAAAGAAAACCAAAACCAAAAAAGAAAACTGTAGACCCATATCCTTAATGAACATAGATGGAAAAATTCTCAACAAAATACTTGCAAACTGCATACAGACACACAGCAAAAAGATCATTCACCATGATCAAGTAGGCTTTATCCCAGAGATGCAGGGATGGTTCAATATACACAACTCAATAAACGTCATTAATCATATAGATGGACTCAAAGACAAAAACCACGTTGTCATCTCAATAGATGCCGAAAAAACTTTTGACAAAATTCAGCATGCATTTATGTTCAAAGTCCTAGAGGGAATTGGACTGGAGGGAACATACCTCAACATAATTAAAGTTGTCCTGGGGCCCTCTGGGCAGGGGTAGAGTCGTCGTGGAGTCATGACACAGACTCTGGGACTCAGGTGAGAAGCAGGCAGTGTGAGCAGCTGCAGACTCGTTTATTGCAGATATGGGGCTCCCTTATATCCTGCTTCCTGATGTCCCACTGGCCCCAGTAGGCTTTCTCAATCATGTCTGATCCTCATTGGCCCTCTCCAGTTGAGCCATCTTGTGTCAACCATCTCCATGTCCTTTGGCAGAATACAGGTTAGACTCAGCCAGATGTTTTTGGCACATTTTCAGTGCACATGCACAGGTTGTTCTGGCCACACTTCCTCCTACATATCCACCCTTTTTCTTTTTGTGAAGGTCTAGTGGGAGCCAAAATTCTTCACCTTGGCATTGTTGGCCCCACCTCAGGGGGTCCCCAGTATTATGGGCCATGCCTGTCTTAGGTTGGCTTGGTTAGCAAGCTCTTACCCGTCATTGACTACCGGCCCTCAAAGGGGACCTCCCTGGGTATGAGCCCACCAGGGTGATTGGGGAAGGCAATTATACAGAAGTCTCATGGATTTCTGTGAGCCAGGCCTGTGGATCCTCTCGGGGAGGATCATGGGCCTGTGTGTTGAAGTGACAAGAGGACCTGGAGTGTGGCTTTGTTGATGCATTTTTGCCATCCGGCATGCTGAAAGAGACACTTGACAAGGATGAGTAAGACCAAAGAAATTAGGCTAGCTATGATGACCAGGAGAATGGGGACAAATGAGGCACATGGGATGGCACCTGAGGAGACCTCGCGCTTCCTAGCAAGGAAAAGAATGGGCATCCAGAGGTCAGGGTCCTACATGTTCTTGGGGGGTGACCAGTGGTGAGAGGATGGTAGCCTCGTTCCAGAAGACATCCAGGTCATTGGATTTAACCTTGAGACCCTGAGTGACTAGGAGGAATTTAAGGGCCCGAATTTGGGGCTCCCTACAATGAAGGGGTAGGTTGCCCATGATGGGAGGGAGCTAAGACAAACCAGAGAGTGTATCAGACCCAGATGTCTTGTGGTCAATGGGGACTTCCGTGGTTCATTAGGCCATGGCCGTATGCCCACACAGTGTCTCTGGATGAGGAGTGGCAGTTGGGGGCCGATCCTGGGTTCTGCCTCCTAGGGGGTCAGCCTTTATGTGGAGGTGCGAGGTGAACTGAAAGCAAAAGGTGTACCTCCCTAATAGACAGACAGGATGAGGGAAAAGGGAAGGTGGGAGTTCTCATGCTCACCCATGGGAGAACCGCAGACACATGTAACATGTAGGGGTCGACTTACCCAAACTTCAGGCAAGGGGTGTCTCGCAACACCGAAGAAAGTGGGGGAGAGGCACCCAGGCAGTCACAGGTAGAGAAAGCAAAACTAAGACTGATCTCCGGAGCAGTCAATGCACAGCTGGCAGAAAAGTGCAAAGAACATGGTCCAGAAGAGAAAAGCTGCTACCACAACGATGGCCAGAACCCAAAAATGTCAATGCCCATGCCAGCATTGGGAACCCACGTTGGGAGCCAGATGTTGCGGGTTTCCTGGGGCCCTCTGGGAGGGGGTGGAGTTGGTGCAGATTCTTGACACAGACACAGGGAGTCAGGTGAGAAGCAGGCAGTGCGAGCAGCTGCAGACTCGTTTATTTTGGATATGGGTGTCCCTTATATCCCCCCTCCCAGTGTCCCATTGGTCATTGATAAGTTGTGTCTGTTCCTCATTGGCTCTCTGTATCAGGCCATTTTCGCATCAGCTGTCTCTATGTCTTTTGGCAGAACACAGGTTTAGCTCAGCTGGATGTTTTTGGCGCTTTTGCAGTGCATGCTGGTTGTTCAGGCCACACTTCCATATACACAAGTCAACAAACATCATTAATCATATAAATGGACTCAAAGACAAAAACCACATTGTCATCTCAGTAGATGCCGAAAAATCTTTTGACAAAATTCAGCATGCATTTATATTCAAAGTCCCAGAAGGAATTGGACTGGAGAGAACATACCTCAACATAATTAAAGCTATATACAACAAGCCCACAGCCAATATCATTCTAAATGGAGAAAAACTGGAAGCATTCCCATTAAAATCAGGAACTAGACAAGGATGTCCACTCTTTTTCAACATTGTGCTTGAAACTCGTGCTAGAGCAGTAAGACAGAAGAAGGAAATTAAAGGAGTACTAATTGGAAAAGAAGCAGTAAAACAAACACTTTTTGCAGATAATATGATACTATACCTAAGAGATCCCAAAAATTCCACCATAAAACTCCGAGATCTGATCAACACTTTCAGCATAGTGGCAGGTTATAAAATCAATCTACAAAAGCAGTAGCCTTTCTATATACCAATAACAAGCAATTGGAGAAAGAATACAGGGAAATGCTCCCATTCACAATTGCTGCAAAATAATTAAAATATCTTGGAATAAATCTGACCAAAGACACCAAAGATCTCTACAATGAAAAATTTAAATCGTTAAAGAAAGAGATTGAGGATGACACCAGGAGATGGAAGGACCTCCCATGTTCCTGGATTAGAAGAATTAATATTGTTAAAATGACCATCCTACCAAAAGCAATATATAGATTAAATGCAATCCCAATCAAAATCCTCATGACACACTTCAAAGAATTAGAAAAATGGATCCTTAAATTCATATGGAAGCACAAAAGAGCCCGGATAGCCAAAGCAACCCTGAGCAGAAAGAGCAATGCTGCGGGGATTACTATACCAGATCTTAAAGTATATTACAGAGCCATAGTCATAAAAACAGTATGATACTGGCACAAAAAACAAACACATAGATCAGTGGAACATCATTGAAGATCCAAACCTGAGTACATGCAATTTCAGCCACCTGATATTTGACAAAGGTGCCAAGAACACACAATGGAGGAAAGACAGCATCTTCAACAAATGGTGCTGGCAAAACTGGATCTCCACCTGAAGAAGAATGAAGCTAGATCCTTATCTTTCACCTTGCACAAAATCCAACTCCAAATGGATCAAAGATCTCAATGTGAAACTGGAAACCCTGAAACTATTAGAGGAAAATATTGACAGTAACTTGCAGGATATAGGTTTAGGAAATATTTTCTAAATCAGACGGAAGTTGCTCAGGAATTAAGATCAGCAATCACTAAGTGGGACGTCAGTAAACTAAGAAGCTTCTGTACAGCAAAAGAAACAATTAAAAAGTGAAGAGAAAACCCACAAAATTGGAAAAAATCTTCACCAGTGACACATCTGACAGAGGTTTAACATCCAGAATATATGAAGAATTCAAATACCAAAGGATCGAGAAACCAAATGACCCAATTAAAAGATGGGCTTAAGATCTAAACAGAGAGTTCTCAAAGGAAGAAATAAAGATGGCTAAGAAACATCTCAAAAAGTGTTCAACATTGTTCATAATTAGGGAAATGCAAATTAAAATCACCCTAAGGTATTACCTTACCCCAATCAGACTGACTAGGATCAAGAGAACAAATGATACCAAATGCTGGCATGGATGTGCAGAAAGGGGAATGCTCATTCACTCCTGGTAGGATTGCAAACTCACGCAGCCTCTATGGAAAACAGTGTGGAGCACTCTTAAAAAACTAAAAATGAACCTACCATATGACTCGGTTTTACCACTCCTTGGCATATACCCAAAGGACTCATCCTATTGTAGAGACACTTGTACAACCATGTTTGTTGATATTCTTTTCACAATAGCTAAGAGAATGAAGCAACCTAAGTGTCCCTCAACTGATGAGTGGTTAACAAAAATGTGGTATATTTACACAATGAAGTTCTATTCAGCAGTAAAGAAAGATGAAATATGAAATTTGCAGGTAAATGGATGGATCTAGAAATTGTTATACTAAGTGAAGTAACACAGACTCAGAAAAACAAATGACATATGTTCTCCCTCATATGTGGCTCCTAGCACCAAATCCTTTTAATTTCCTGGTCCTTTTAAATAAGATGATACTATATAGCAGTCCCTCCTGCATGAAATAACTACCATCAACACGACTTCAGCTGATCCTTATAGCTAAACATAATCACAATTTGGCTTGTTTACAGATGTGCTCATTCATTAAAGGAGTGCCAAGCAGGGTCACTGGACCCTCACCTGAGTATCCAGCCACTCTTCCAAGTCAACTAGTCCAGCCTTGGAAGACAAAATAAAAATGAGAAAGGTGCTTTTGGAAGCCCTTGTCAAGAAATTCCAATGAACTCTCCTTTGAATATTTGAAAATTGCCCTGTTCTGACTTTTTTCTAGTCCCCTGTCTAGAACTTGTAATGCTAATTACTCTTGCCTTTACTTCTCCTTCACATCTCCCATTTATGATTCAAGGACTTTCTTCTCCCTTTAGAGACAAGAGTTATGCAATTTGGGGGTATTTTAGATAGACCCACTGAAAGGGCATTGCAATTGCTTCACCCTGCGTCCCTGTTCAGCATGGAAGAAGCCTGAGAGGTAGGCATCCCTATTCCCTATTGGCAATTTGGGTAACCCTTTCAGAGGATGGTGTGCTAAACATATGAGGTAGGAACTGGCTAGGCAGTTAGGGTAAAAAGACCCCGAAGAAATGTAGCCAGTTTCTTGGCTAAAAGTCAAAATGTCCTTGGGCCTGTTGACAATGTACACTCTTCCAAGGCCAAAAAAGTCAAAAGTATTTGGGAGCTTGTATCTAATCCTTAAAAGATCTTAGGCTTACCTCTTGGGGTGGGGGGATGTTGGAGGGGAAGGAGTGGGCATGGATTTGATCAAAATACCTTATATGAATGTATAAAATGCTCAATAAATTTTTTGTAAAATTTCTTTTTAAAGGAAAGAGGATATGAAATGCCTGGAGAGGGGAGAGTATTGGGGAATGCGAAAAGAAAACATTGCACAGAGTTCACAATTTACCCTAGGGCCAGAGGTAGAACAGCTGCAGGGCTGTACTTCAGCCTTTCTGCCTTTACATCCCCCTCATTCCATTCCTGTGATCCAGCTATTTCCAAGTTAGAAAGTGAATGAATTTTGTTTTAGATTTTATTTTACAAAAGTATTTTAATTAATTTGCCTTCCCAGGGCCAGTGATAGGGCTCAGGGGGTAAAAACACTTGTTCCAAATCTTGATGACCTGAGTTCAATCCTCAGGACCTACCTGGTAGGAGATAACTAAATCCTGAAAGTTGTCTTTTGACATCTACATGTGTGTGCCTATATGCATGGGTAAGTATGCATGGGCACACACACACATGCACACTATATAAATATGCATATATGTAATAAAAAGTTTTAAAGTAAAACAAAAAAATTGCCTTTCTCAAGTTTACTTTTTCCTTAGTCTAAGGGAGACACTCAGTTCCATTTATCTCCAACCACTCTGGTCTATTTTCAAGTATGTAAGTGGCCCCCAAATACAAATTAGAATGCATTAGACATTGTGAAGCTCTAAAAGTTCATTCATAACAACAGCAGGAGAATACTTCAAGAGTGAAACATATGGTTAAGTTTATATCTTCACTTTCAATTTGAAAATGTATGTTTCTCCCTGAAATTTCATGATGATGACGTCCACTAAAGTAAATCAACACTAAGAGCAGAGAAGAAAAAAGTTAGTATGGGCACCTGTTACTGGGCCTAATCTAGTAGCATCCTTCTTGGAAACTTTCAACCTCTTCATACCAGCAGCAATGACAACCTATTCTGTCAGTGAGAATGACTTCTTTCTGATTCATGCCATCAATTTGTAAGGCATTCTATTAACCTCAATGCAAATATCTTGGTACAAGTATCCTTTAAAATTTCTTTTCACTTATTTCAACTTTTTGTTTCAGGTTTTACAGACAAGTTGTGAAAACAATAGAGCAGTCCCTTTTTACACATGGTTTTGTTTTTCCTTGTTTTATTTAAGCATAGTCAACCATGTTCTGGAAATATAAAATGCAGAAATCCAGAACGAAACCATTTGTAAGGTCCATCTTGCCTAGGATTTTCCTTTATCACAGTGCATGTATTCAAGTAACCCTTTATTTCCCTAATAATGATCTCAGTGCACAAGGGTATAGTGATGCAAACGAGATAGTAGAGCATAAAATACAGAAGAATATATTAACTATGTGTCAATGCTGCAAAGCATATATAGGACTAGGTATGATTCACAATTTTGGCATCCACTGGCAGCCTTAAGCTGTAACCTCCATGGACAAAGAGGAACTACTATAAAACCAGTTATCCAGATGACCATATTCTCAAGTATTTTGCCATCATTGTAGTCTGTTTATGCAATTACAAAAGAGTATATTATGTAAATTCATAACATGTATATGTATTTTAATGCTTTGGCTATCCAAAACACCTTTGTGGTTCCAAAAGTACAGAATTCTATGAAAAGCATACTTAGAGCAATGATGTCCCTGATTCTGTCCTCTACTGTATTCCTTTCTCCCCATCATTGCTGTCCCATGCCTTTATACCAATCCAAATCTTATTTGTTTTTGTGAAATTCAGAATATTTATATGCATTTAACTTTTTTTTTGGTCTCCCTCTAACTCCAGTTTGCCTGGAACTCACCATGTAGACCAGGCTGGCCTGGAACTCACAGAGATCCGCCTGCTTCTGCCTCCCAAGTGCTGAGATTAAAGGTGTGTGCCACCACCCCG
>NW_008351466.1:5100330-5118438 GCF_000622305.1 Nannospalax galili | reverse complement strand
GTTTTGCCTGCATGCCATGTACCTAAGTGCACCACATTCATGCAATGCACATGGAGGTCAGAAGAAGGTGTCAGATCCCCTGGAACTGCAGTTGCAGACAGATGTTAGCTGCCATGTGGGTGCTGGGAAGCAAACGTGGATCCTCTGCAAAAGCAGCCAGTGCCCTCAACCAATGAGCCATCTCTCCAGCCCCTATATATTATTTCAATGAATAGAGAAGAGATGGTAAAATTTTATTTCTGGTTTTGCCAGAAAAATGGAAAGTTTACTAAAGCTTAATTGAATTGTCCCCATTTCTGGTTCCTAGCCCTGTTCCATATTTTTATCTCATTTCATCTATTTATTTAATTGTTGATTGATTGATCGATCAGCCTTCTTCTGTAGCAAAGGCTAACCTCAAGTTATTCAACCTCCTGAGTGTTGGGATTACAGGCGAATGCCAGCACAGCCAACTCTCCTGTCATTTTTCATTTCCCTTCCTTCTTCTAGGCCTAGGTTTGATCTCAACATTAAGACCAATCTCCTTCTTCTGGGCTTCCACACCTTCCCAATTTCCATATTATTAACGTTAGGTCACACATGTAATTATAATGAAAAGAAAGAAAATCTACTTGTCATTTTCCAATGTACAAGAAATGGATTCTCTCTTAAGTAGATTCTCTGCTGGATTTTCAGTAGTTTCACTCTTTGCCGGTACCTTTAGGGCTTTCACACATGGGCATGCTCTAATCTACTTTTTGTGGAAGGCTTAGGCTGTCATGCAGCTTTCTATCTTGGCTTCACTTAAGACTAATGTCTTCAGTACAGATGTACAAAAGCCAACAAAGAGTGGTCTGAGACAGAATTGTTTAAATTGCAAGAGCTAAGCAGAACAACAAGAAAAAATAAAACTCCAACTTTAACTTCATTCATAAAGAGAGAGAGAAAATTATATAAGGAAAATAAAACAACTCATAAGAAATGAAACTGCTTTAGACACATGTCAGTTTACTTCTATTGAAACAAATCATTTATTTTAGCAGTGGAAGCACTTATTTCAATATTAGAAAAATAATGCTATTTGTTTTCAGCATAAAATAACCCTCAGGTGGAATAGACACATTGATTTTTTTAAATGGATTTCAAATAAATCCAATGTCTTCATAATGAAAACTTACAGCATTCACCAGAATACAGTTGTTACATAAGCCAGTGGCTTCCCAAGGAAAGAGAAAATTGCATCCCTTCCTTTCATTGGTTTTTGTTAAATACAATTTGTCCATTCCGTTTGACTGGCCAATTTGATTGCAGCATTCTAAAACTCAGCAAGGTGCAATATAGATCCACAGGCTTGACTTAGGAAAACCAAGTCTGAACAGCACAATATTTGGATCCACACATTAATTAGATCCAGAGATAAACCTTGGTTTATTGTCACAGGGTTTCTGCGTTGAAGGAATCTTGAAATAGGGTGCTCTGATATTCTGGTTGATTTTCTATGATATTTGGTACTGAAGACCAAGGAGAAAAAAGCAGAACAGCTGTGCAATAACCATAATCAAATGCAAATGCCTAAGAGTCTCCACAGCAAAATAACAAAGACAACAGAATGATGTCCATATTGATCGGTAAGAGCCAGTCTCCCTCCCCTGAAAATTTTCACGCACAATAATCTCTATTAAAGCCATTCCTCTTTTGCCAAATGGAAACATTAGTGTATAGGTAAGCCACCCGATGGCATGCAGGCACCTGATAAAGTATTAAAAATGCAGCTAAATGATCTGAGTCCCCAACCGAAGAATGCAAAATAACATCCTGTCTTTAAAATTAATTCACCTTTAAAAGGAGATGTGGGGAACAAAGTAGTTTATGCTGCTGCACGGAGACCCAGTTATGACAGGTTCACATTACAGCAGTATAAAATATAAATAATACTTTTGGTAGCACAAGTTTTGCAGGGTGCTAACAGGGAGTGTGCTTCTGATTCCTTAGCTAGTAGCTAGATCGATTCCTTACTTTATGCCCTAGTTTTAATCCATCTATTTGGCAAATATCTAACCAGGAACCTACTATGTGCCAGCTGCTTGCAGCATTTACTGGACAAGACTTGTTTGACTAACATTTCCTTTTTATCCTGCATTCCAGGCATGGCTGCCTGATCAATATTGTCAAAACACACTTTGATTGTTTCATAAATGTTTGACAACCCATTGCTCAAAAACATTTGCTGACTCCCCATTGCCTACCAATGTAGTCTCGCATTTTTCCTTGACATTTAGATCTCTCTGTAAAATGTTTCTCTCCAGATTTAGCTTCCACATTTTCCCCACTAGACTGTAAGCTCCTCGGTTGCAGTTTAGTTCATTGTAATAGACATTTATTGAGTATTTACCATGACTAGTGACTGTGCTAGACAGGGGGATAACATTGAGAATAAGACAGGAAGAATTCTTGTTATAGTGGAGGAGCCTGCCACAAGAAATGAATACTTTCAATACACCATGGTTAAGTGCAATAACAAGACTTAGCACGGGGTACTCGGCAAGCACAGAGGAAACGCTCATGACTTACACTGGAAGCTAAAGGAAGGCTTCTTAAAGGGGTGCCAGCTTTATATTCTTTACAACTTTCTATTCCCAGGGCATGGCATGATTCTTGGTGCATACAACCTTGAATAAATATATAATCTTTATACTATATTCAATTTGGATGACTCCTCTTTCCCACATTTTTATTTGTCTCTCTCCCCTTTGCCCAGAACATCTCATTTTTCATCAGAATCTTTGTCTTTCATAGGTCCTACATAAAATGGCACTTCCTCCGTGAGGGTTTTCTTGTAAGTGAAACCGGTAAGTTAGCATGAAATAAGATTATTCTCAGTGAAAGAAAGCAATCGTCCACAGGAGGAATGGAAACATTGTCACAAGTCTGCTCATTTCTCTTAGCTCCATAGCACAGACCTCCATTCCAAGGCCTTGATCTCTATAGTCAACTGTCAGTCTGGTGTTTCCAGTTGGAAGTCAAATAAATAATTGGAAATGAAACAGCTTGCAAACAGAGCTAACATTTCCATTCCACAAATCTCTTTCTGTTCCAATGTTGACCATACTGGTGATCAGTGTCAATATCCACCCTGTTGCTCAAGGTAGACACACAGGATTCCTATATGCCTCACACCATACTCTGTATTCAAAAAGTTACTGAGCCATGTGTATGGTTATTGCCACTACTGCCCTAGAGAAGAGGGAAGAGCTGTCTGTTTGACAGCTTCAATCTTGTTTTCATTCAAATACCATTCCAATCTTCAGCAGAGTGATTCAAGAATCAAATATTAACTAGGTCAGACCCATCCTTAAAATCATTTAGCAGATTGTGGTTGTCCTTAGAGTGAAGTCCAAAAATCAGACAACAGCTTACAAGCTTTCTCCAATTCATTCTATTTGTCTATACTCTGTCCATCACTCTTCCCTTGTCATATGCTAAAATTCTCCCAGTGCCCCCTAAAGAAGTTTTACACCATGGCCTTCAGCCATGGTGTGCCCCCTGCCTGTTTCTATAGATCACTACATGACTTAGTTTGCCCTTAGAGATTACTGTTTCTGAAGTTTTTCTAATAATTTCAAGGTTGCCATTTTCTTAGTCTACTGGAACCACTACAGCAAAATACCAGAGATCAGGTAGCTTAAGAGTAACAGATTTATTTCTCAGAGTTTTAGAGGCTGGAAATCCAGGTGCCTGGAGACTTGGTGCTATTGTTCATGTGTTCTTCCTGATTTTACCCAGAATTGTGTCTCAGAAGGTAGAAGGCACAAGGAAACTCTATGGGCACAATTTTTCCCTTCGTAGAGGCACTGATTCCATTTTGAGGGTACTGCCCACATGACCTCATCACCTTCCAAAGTTCCTACCTCTTAATATCATTGCTCTGAGGCTTAGAATTTCAACATATGCATTTTGAAAAGGACATGAACATTTAAATCAGAGCAGATGCTAATAAGATAATACAAGTAGTTCTGATCCTGGCTCAGCCCTCTCTGGCTCCACATTCTCCTTGCAATAATAACAATCTTGCCTTGTTATATTTTTCTTTATAAGACAGACTATGATGTTGTTGTGGTCAAATTAGACAACTTCTCTGTCTTGCTTCTCCCTAACTGTCCCGATCACTACACCTGGAAATCATACTCCTTTCTCCCCACTTCTATGGCACTTGGCTTACACCAGGTCTTTCCTTTCCTCCAACTTAAAACATCTTGTGTATGTGCCTTGCTCATTCCTGTATAAATAGAACTCATGGGTTTTCGCTAAGAACTTGTTAACTACAAACAATGGAATAAAAAGAAATGACATATCTTACTATGTTGATTTTACATCTTCATTCTGTATTCAATATATTCTCACCTCTCTAACGCAATTTCGACTGCTTTCAGGGTTTACGGCTTATTTGTGAAATAGCCTCCTTACCTAGTACACATGTGCTATAATGCTATGTGTGTTTTCCTCCCCAAGGTCAGAGTGCTTACAAACATCAACATGTTCCTACTCTCTTCAGAATAATAAGCACACTCAATACCAATGGTTTTCAAGAATATTCATGGCCTGGCCCTTAGTTAGTTTTTGGGCTCTTTCCCAGCACCCTATTTTCCCTGCCTCAGTCATATTGATTCACTGTTCTCCATGTTCTCTGGGCTTTCACAATCCATGCCTTTGTATGTTTAGCTGGATCTGTCTGGAATAACTGCATATACTTTAAGACACAGCAGTAGAGATGATTCTTCAAGAAATTCTTCCCTGACCCACCCTCCCTACCCTATCTCAGCACATGCTGCTAACTTCTGTTATGTTACAGCACTTGCTAAATCACTCTCTATTTGTTCCCACTTTTGTGCTTGTTAACAAATAAGACTGGATTCTTCAAGGCTATTGGCCATATCTGTCCCGTTTAGCAATTGTGTCCCCAGGATACAATGCTTGGTGTATACTAAGTGCCTGTGACATATTTAAAGAATGAATGTTCTGGGACTCCTGGTACTCTAGGCAAAGGGTGAATAATTTTCAGGGAATAGAATAGGACGTATTCAAATATATGTTACTGAGACAATGAATAAGCAACCCTCCAAGGCTTAAAAAGTTGATTGTATGCTGTGTTCTATAAAAAGTCAGAAATTTTTATTACCTACTCCTCCAACACAGTATGAAGGAGATAGGAAAAAAAGAAACATTTTATGTTTCTAGTGATAAAAACACAATAACTGCAGCCACCAAGGCAATAACAGTCATTCCTTAACTGCTCTTCTTGGGCACAAGAAGCATAATACATAGTATGCGGGGTTATCCCATTTAAAATTCCCACTAATTCTATAAGATGAGAACACTAAAATTCAAGGTGGCTAAATATGTTTTCCATAGACTATATACATAGTAAATAATGGAGGCCTGGGTCAGTATCACATCTGCTCAACTTAAAACCTAAGGCCTTTAGTTGCTTGCCCTGTATTACCTAAAAACAGGTTTAATCTCAAAACCCCCAAACTGACACATAGACATGGAACCGCTGAGATGCCTGGACAGAACACCCAGAGCATCAGTTCCTCAAGCAGCCTTGTTCCTAATGCTTTCTTCAACTGTCAACATGTCTCTGAGAAGATACGTTGGTATGGAAAGTCAACAGTTTCTCTTTTAACATTTGCTGAGAAATTTACCCTTAGTTGCTTTTATAATGCTTTTTGTTTTAGTTATGTCAGTTGGTAGAAGAAAGTATGGAGGGTAAGCCTGCATGCTCTCAGTGCCAAGGCAAAGAGAGGAGCAGGAATGGGGTGGGGTTCTCCACATTAAGCTGATTCTTCAAAGTGAGTGTTTTCTTGGCTGGTCCTTAAAGAAGACTTGGCCGAGAAATTTGACAGGGAAATTGTAGTTCAGTCTCCTGTCTGTGTGTCAGACTGTTTGTCTCTTTCTCCCTCAATTTCAGTATGGATCATCTAGGTCAGGGTAAATTGGACAGTGTTAGTGTGAGGGCGGGCACAGTTTTTGTTCCTTCTTATCCATTCAAATCATGCCTCCTCCTGCATATTCAACTCCCATCTTCCCTGTTTTAATTACCCACTTTCCTTTATGATTTCTCACTTTTGTATGCCAGTAAAATACCAGCAATTAGATATTTATGCCATTGTTTGAGCTACAGGATTTATTGTACTGGAATGCATTTGAATGTAGGGAGGACTGTGAGATGACTGTTCTTACCTGGGAGAGAGATGACCAGAATTCAGAACAAAGATTGGATTCTGGAAGAGAAGAGGAAAAAGTGGGCTGCAGAGTACTTTTTCTGGAAAGCTTGCGCCTGTGTTTCATATAGCCTATGTTGTACATGTTACCACTGAACAGAAATGAGGTGACCTTACTTGAGAAAAGCTGCTCTTTAGATTATTGGCAGGGAAATCTATGCACTTGTGAAATCTTGCAGGTTGATGCTAACCTGCAGAAGTGTTTCTAGCTTGTTAGAGGACGTCATCTGTGATCTGACCATCTTTGTGCTTGTCTTCCTACAGAGATGGTATTTTGATAGTACTCAGTGTACCAAAGTTTCTCCTAAAGCAATTAAAAAATGCATCTGATGATCCTGGCTTTGCATTTTACAGTCAGTGTCTTCATGATGATCATTCATTTATTAATGTGCTAAAGAGGGAAGACTTTCCCATTAACAGAAGAAGATGGAAAAGAAAGGTTGTGACACTGGTCAATCAGACCTTTAATGGAGATAGGAAAGCATCAACTATTTTGCTTTCATTTGTCAGAGATGAATTCATTTTCAAAAATATAGTGCTCGACACTACTCACAGGTACTGAAATATGGATTTTCTCACAGGCCATTTTCAGTGCTAATTGCATTTAAACATTGGGTATGAAAATACTTAACCTGACCCATATTTGTAGACAATGTACAAACACATTTCCTCTCCAGAAAAAAATGTAAAAAGAAAAATATGTGTAATGATTTTTTTAATGTATTAGAAGCAGTGACTGAACACAGGAATCAAAACCAGAAAGATAAATCCAAAGAAATGAAAAGAAACAATTAAACCTTTAAATAGCTGAATTATTGAACTTAGGACTTCCTATTTCAGAACGATCCATTCAGCTACCAAATGCTAATAATTCGATATCTGCCTGCTCACAGTTCTCTGGTACCTGTGACCAGTCATCATTCACATATAGACAGAAGTCAGATTCTGGCTTTGCCCTCTTGGCTGTCTTAAGCGAATTACTGGCAAAGTCTGAATGCAGAGACTACAAATGACTGGAAGAAGAGATGGCTGGGGAATGACAAGTCAGGAGAGGGTAAGATAATTGTACAAAAAAGGAAGAAGAAACAGGGCAACATTTCTTATTCTTCTAAAAATGTCTCCATGTACCTGGATTTTACCCTTAAGCTCAAACTAAGAGACACAATAAATATGTATCAAAAAGACTTAAAAATGTGCATGCCCTTTCTTTGATCTACAAATTCCACTTTAGATATTTATTTGTAGTAAATTGACAAAGATATAGGGCAAAAACACAGCTATAATGAAGTTCATTGCAACGTGATGCACTATGAAACATCATTGGAAAAAAATTATGAAAAAGAAATCGATTAGATAAATTATGACATATTAATAGCATGGACTATAATGCAGCCAATAAAATCGTGATGTATTCTATTTTATCATAATTCTATATGATCATATCATATAATTAAATATGAGAACAAAAGTTTCTAAAACTATCAAGTGTCTTAAAAAACTATCAACTTAAAATCATACATAGGAAAATTATTGGAAAGCATATGATTTTTATTGTGCTTGTTTTTTATTCATTTACCTTCATTTGCCTTTCCAGGTTTCTATATACATTGATTTTATTGACATAAAATGAAAACAAAGTTTTAGAATAATGGTGCATTTGCCAAGGCAACACTAATTCTAGAAACTTGGAATGCACCTTTGCACGAGTATGCACAAATTACATATTTCTCCTTCTTTGTTCACTTGTGATATGGAATAAAATCACCTATTTCATGAAATTGTTGAAAGAATTACATAAGGCCAAATATGTAAAGAGCCTGGAACAGTGCTGGGCATGCTCATGAATTCAACAGATGCTGAATCTCCATCTGAACAAGAGATCAATAATCTGCATTTCACATGAAGACTGATAGAATAGAATATACACAAGTATGCCATGGTGGTATTTTGGGAAATGTACTTTTCAAACGTGAACAGAGTGTGCTCCAGCAGGGGGAAGAGTAATTTCACTCTTTTTCACTGTGGTCTGGAGGTTCAGAGAAACAGAAAGTTTGATCCAGGAATCGACCTTCACTGACAGACCCCAGAATCCAAGACCTTCCTCACATGAGGGCAGGGAGAGTGCGATAAAAAGTCGTTTGCTCATTCCTTGTTAAAATGGAAAATGTCAACTAAAAATAGTATTCTTTAAATACTACCATTAAGAAAACCCAAGAGTTTGGGGTAAACGGATGTCTAAAAAAATTTATTTTCTAAAGTGTAACTGGGGCAATGCAGCTTGTCAAACTGCTATATATTCAGTTTCCAAGATACCGAGATTGGCAAATTCTATATTGCTCTCTCTCAGTAGCTGGGAGAAACTCCAACGAATGAAGAACAAATGGTACTTCTGAGCTGGGGCCGAATGGTTTACTGAGTCATTTAATAAATATTTATAAAGAATATACTGTGTGGAATACTGTGTGGTGTGTCTTAATCGCTATCAGATTAAGTCTCCTGCCCTCAAGGAATTGCATACAATAAAGACAAATTAAAGTAGATTAGATACCAGACCTCAATTCCATTTCATGTTCTCTTAAGAGTGACTTCCATGTACAACATAATAAGGCAATGCTTTAATTTCTAACGTTTTAAAATATGCAAAGCAGTACTTTATTGATGACTAAATATATGGATAATTTGAAATTGTTTCAAACGTTTGTTGGAGAAAGCAGTCTTTTGAAAATACTTGAATTTTTTCAGCAATGCTGTAAAAGGTGTTTTTTTCTTCATCATTGTTTCCTTCCTGGACAGGTGTTAGAAACAAATATCACCAACAAAAAACTAGAATGCTATAATTTTTAAGTTCATTCATCTTCATTTGAAGGTTTTCTCTTTACTTTTGTTTTCATTTTACAGTCTGTTAATCTTGAGCCCCCATGCGTGTGTTTAAATACATCATTGCGGTACTGAAAATATGCAATTTCTTTGTTTCTTTTTGCTGTCAAGTTGTTCCCTGTCTCCCTTATTTCTCAAAACTAATTTAAAGGTGCATCTTTCAACTTGTTAATCTAGGCAAGCTGTTTGTTGGTTCCATTCTCTCAACTGTTGAGAAATGGTTATTGGATTCAAAAGGAAGAGAGCTGGCCTGTATCAAACACTGTGGGCAAAATTCTCTTCTCACGTGGTTGTGCCAGTGCACCTGAGATCCCACCAGCAACATATTCTGTTCTCCATATTCTGGCACCTCTTGGCTACCATCTGCCAAGCCAGGTCCAACACACTTCATTGATGACTTATGAAGATCACGGACTTATATTTGGATAAAAGAGAGGTAAAACCTATCCTTTAAAATCTAAAGTAAGAACGAAGCTGCAGTTCACAAACTAATGAAAGTCAAACATTTTAGTTCATACGTTCATTATTGCTTGCAAATTTCTCATTGTGGTCTATAGGCTCAACTCCTTGACTTCCTCCTTCTGGCTCACCTCCAGCATGTTTCAGGTTTCTGCTTATCCATTATAATTAAGCCATATATACTCACAATTTCTGGATCATAGAAAGATCACTTTCTGTACATGGTATTGGCTCCTTCCAGTTGTTCTCCTTTACTGGGATAGTCTCATCTTTCCTGAGTCCTCCTACCCACACCCCGTTATTAATTTAACACCTGCATCTTTCAGTTCATGCTTTGTTTTCTCTGGGAGGGGTTCCCTGAATTTTCAGAACAAGTTTTCCTCTTGCACATGTTTTTATGAATGGGAAGGATGGTAGGATAACTAAAGAAGATGGAACAAGAGCGACAGTGGTCCAGTGTGTTGTTGGAGAGGTAGGTGTGGGGGTGCAGATGAAGCAGGGCCCCATTGACAGATGGCATGATAATGTGGTTAATGGTAGTGTAAGAGCAATAGAAAGGCATACAGAGAGTGACAGAGAATACACTTGGGTTTTGAAAACATGGTTCTGTCTATGGAGAACTGTGAAGAATATTCACAAAAGGGTTGCAATCCTTTTTTCATAAAAGGTTAATTGTGAGGCTGTTAGTTATAATCTAGGAAGGAGGAAATGGTGACTCAGCCCAGGATGATAGCAATGGAAGAGATATTGGTTAGTATGCCAGACCAACTAATAAAGCAAAACAGTAAACCCTCTAGAAGGATTAGATTTGGAAAGTAAAGGAAATAGTAAAAAAAGGAAAGTAAAGGAAATAGTGTCCAAGATAACGCCTATCTCTAGCTTATACCGTTAGATGGATAATACAAGAGCAACTTTAACTGATATGCTTGGGTGGGGTGACAGTACGGTTGAAAGTAAGTCACGCCCATGGTAAGGTTGTGGGCTAGCTTTAGATTTGAGTTTTAAACTGAAGTTTGTAAAGTGTTTAGGAGAATGCTTTATTACACGATTACAGTGTCATAATAATTATAGCTTATAGTTAGTGAACATGCACTTGCACCAGGCACTGTCCTATGTGCCTCACATATATTAAGTCGCTTAGACATCAATAAAGGATATGTTTATGATTCTGCAATTATCATTATTGCAATATATAGAGCCTGTCTTTCAGGACAGAGTTAGTTAACACAAGCAATTCCTTTCTAGGCAATTCTTCTTTATATAGGCTTCATGCAGGTAACTACTATAGAGCATAGACACATGGTTCAGAAATTTGCAAGGTGACAGACAAGACAGCCATTGCTAGTTCTATCCTACTTCTGAGGGATTTTGCATTTTTCGTGTATGTAACACATTTGTAAACCTGTACTTGAACTTATTTATTTTCATCTGTGTGTTGATTCTTATTAACTTCACTTTGTAAAAGTAACTATATCTAACCTCAGATCTTCCTAGTTATTTACCAAGACTACATATATTTTGATGAAAAGCATTCTTAATCTAGGAAAAAGAACTTAATAAGGTTAAAAATGAAATGTTATTTTTTTTGAAAAGTTAGCTCAACTGAGAAATGCAACATGAAGACTCTTTATCTTTCAAAATTTAGTTTTATTTTTTATTTATTTATGTGTATATGTGCCTGAGTATGTGCTGCATGAATGTGGGTATTCAAGGAGACCAGAAGAGGGCATTGGATCCCCTGGAACTAAAGCTATAGGATGCTGTAAGCTGCTGGCCATAGTTTCTGGGAACTGAACTCAGGTCCTCTGGAAGAGCAGTAAGCACTCTTAACTGCAGAGGCATCGCTCCAATCCTGTTTTATCCTCTCCAATTTTAAAATACAAATTTATAAACTAGAGGCAGCACTTTCTCCCTGTTTATATACTGACAATTTGAGGATCTCTAAATATTTGTTTATATTTTGGGGGAGGTACCACAAGATAGCTGGACCAGTCTACTTCAGTGAAATATCAAGGTAGGAGAAATTTGCCCAGGTATTGTGGAAAATGAGCCAAATTGGCAGGTCATATGTTAATGTCACTTGTGATCATCAGCACAATTTTTGCTTCATTTTGGAGTAGATTATAATTTACCTAACATATGGATAGCAAAATGTCTGTTATTTTATTGCATGAATAAACGTAATCATAGGGCAGATGATATGGTTTACTGGGTAAATGTGCTTGCCACTAGGCTTTACAATCTGAGTTTGATCCTTGGGACCAACATGGTGGAAGGAGAAAACTGACTTCTGCTAGCAGTCATTTGACCTTCCTTCACATGGCACACCTCCTCATGAATAAATACCTATGAAAAATAAAGCGTCAGGAGAGATCCATTACTTTGGGCTGGCAACAGTGCTTTTTCTTTTCTCAGCATGATTTTAGGTGGAACTGAGCAAATACAAACAAAAAAGTCAAAGAGATGTGGGCTACAGACATAGTACTACAATGGCTTATGATGATTTTTCTTGGTTTCTAAGTCTATTGTAGTGATCTTAGAACTTTAAATTTTGTCAAGGATAATGAAACAGTAAATAAGGGTTGCCTGAAATAACTGATATATTAAAGTAGTAAATGAGATTTCAGATACAAAACAGTCCATGAAGCCCAGCTCAGGCTCACTAGCCACGTTCACATCCATTTATAAAACAGTCAGGAAATCCCTCTTCTGAAGAGGGATTGCCAAAGAGACACTTGTTGGGATTTATATGCAAGGAAAGTGCCTGGATTCACAGAGGGAAAGATGATGCAGGAAGCTGAGTAACTGTTGCTGCCAAAACCCAGGATAAACAGCAACTCACAATTGGGTGATTTGCAACTTACCATGGCAGGAAAAGCTTCCTTAGTCTCTTTGTGATGGCAGTGGCACCTTGGAGCTATCCATACTACTAAGGAAGAAAGCTGACGGAACCAGGAGGCAGTCTATGCCCTTGCTCCAAAGTTGATTTGCCCAGTCAGACAAATACACGTGGGAGGTTTGACTTTGTCATTCACACTGGTCCAGATGGTGCTGTCCAAAGCCAGAATCTCTGGGCCACCGGAGCAGCATGGAGAAGCTTTCAGCTCCTCCTGAATCAAATGCTGGCTCTTGCAGCAGGCAAGCCATGGAAGTGTGCCAAAGTTTTCCAGCCAAAAAGCTACTGAATTTTCTTTCTTATTTTCATCCAAGTCTTGAATTGAAATATTAGGGTTGTAAAATATGAGTTAAGAAGAAAGTTGGCGGGTTTTTTTCCATTTAAAAGACTATTTCTGAAGATTTGAATCATGACATCACCAGAAATTAAACTTTGAGATATAGGTACCTCTTCATTTACATTTTTCTTCAAACCACTGCTGATATAAAAATAAATATCCACTTCAGAAATACAGAATATAAGTTGTACGTGATTTTCATTAACTGTGAACTCCACCAGAATTTTATATGACTTGCCAGTTCTTACTGGCTGATCCTTGTCACTAAACTGAGTTTAATAAGTGACCTATACCATACTATATGGGTTTGAATTCACACCTTTCAGACTGCCTTTATTTGCTTTTGACTGATCCTGTGTACTTTACTTTATACCATGTCTGATCTGTCATCTCCACCAGACAATAAGCTACTTTGTGGGTAGGGTCTTGTACCCTATTCAGTTTTGTTGCCTACTGGTCTCCCTTCCCCCGGCCTACCTATTGCTTTGAAGAGTAAACACATTACATTGTTTGCTAAAAGTAGACGAAATTTTACTCCAGTCACTTATTTTTGTCCTTAAGGCAGCACTTAAAAAAACGTTTCCCATGTCACAAACCAAGACACCTAAACATTTTCTGTAGTGCTGCCTTAAAGACGTTTCTCAGAAATGGAGCCATGTAAAACAGATAGAGAAGAAATAGAAAAAGTGTTATTGACTGGTTCAGGCTGATGCCTAATTTCGATTAAGTTCATTGCCACATTCCGTTTTCATTACTCTAATATCTTTGGGTCTGTACTTAGGAGGAGAGACTCATTTTTAATTTATTTTATAGGAAAAGACTCATGACTATAAATTTACTACAATTAAATTGCACAATGTTTATCGTTATTTTGATGTTCACTGTCATGGTGAGACACTTCACCAGTCACTTCTTTAGCTAAGATTAAAAATCACCTCTTTCAAGAAGCCTTCATTGTTTGTTCTGATTTCTGTATATTTTTCTCTTCTCTATATAAAGCACTGTAAAACAGATGTTAGTATTTACTATACTACTAGGACTGTCAGTTCTTGAGAGGAGAGCTATCTAGTTTTTCATGTCTCAAATATCTTCTAGAAAAAAAAGAGATTCTACAGTAGCCAGTACTTTATGCATATGACTCTAGAATCTATTTTGTCTGTCTTACCTCTCTCCGTCATTCACTCATCTGTCTGATGCTTCTTGCTGGATGGCCTGATGTAGTCTCTAATTCAAGATGCTTATGCCTTACCTCATGTGTTTCCTTAAAATTAACTTTCTTTTTTACCTTTTTGTAACCTTCGACTTGCTTCTTCTTTCCTTCTTCTTCATATCCAGTTGTATGTGTCATATACTGTGTTTCTCAAAGTTTTTATTGTTCCATCCATGTTCTTGCAAATTTCATGGTTTCATATTTATTTACAGCTGAGTAATATTTCATTGTTTATATGTACCACATTTCATGATCCATTCACCAATTGTTGGGCATCTTGGTTGATTACTAGCTAGCTATTGTGAATAGAGCAGCAAGAAGCATGGGTGTGCAGGTATCTCTGTAGTAAGAGAAGCTTTTCATTGCAGTGTATAGTGGTTAATGTAGGGACTTACACTGTTCAAAGTGCTGAGAATAAGTGGCTGCAAGTACTCAGGCATAGATAGGACATCTATATCAACCTATATGCCCAATGTTCAGGGAACATCTTTGGAGAAAGGGGACAGAAAGAACATAAGAACCAGTTGATTGGAAGGAATGCTGTCCTCTGGACATGGCATGGCTGTTGCACATAAAAACTCAGAACAGCAATGGCTACCTAGACATGATCAAGCCAGGTGAAGATTTCAGAATCTCTGGAAGCCCCACTCGTAGCTTTCACGCTGTTGTCTATTGATGTCATGCCAGGAAAGAAAGAGTCACTTTTTGGTGGTGGAGATAGCTAATGGTAGGTTGTCCGTGCCCCAGTGAATGGCCCCACAAGCATCTGCATATGAGAAGGAGTAACGGAACTTTTGGTTATTAAATAATAGGAAAAGAGGAAATTGAGTGGGAGATATGTTGGGGGAGCTGAGGTAATTGGAGGTGGGGAGTGCGGGAAGTGGATATGATAAAATATATTGTATGTATACGAAATTTTCAAAGAATACATTTTATCCTTTACCATCTGTTTTTTCTGCTAATGTCCTAATCTAGCACTTATCATTTCAAATGTAGACTGTTGCAGTGGTCTTCTATCTTTTGATTTCGTTTTCAAACTTGAAATGATTACCTCTTCACCATTTGATTTGTTTTCTGAAAACTATGATAATATGTATTTTTGTTCAACATTTTCCTTGTGATGACACTTCAAGTACTTTGTCACTGTTTGCAGAGGTTCAAGTCCAAACTGTCATGTCATAGGTCTTCTATATCTAAGTGAGACAACTACTCTCTCTCTCTCTCTCTCTCTCTCTATATATATATATATATATACACATATATGTATGTATATGTATCACATAATTCTCATAATATTGCAAACAATATTTTTTGGTATTTTTTTGAGACAAGGTCTCCTGTAGTCCCATCTGACCTGGAACTCCCTAGGTAGACCAGGTTGGCCTCAAACTCACAGAGATCCACCTGACTCTGCCTCCCAAGGGCTGGGATTAAAGGCATGTGCCATCACGCCTGGCTAAGAGTCCAAATAATGTAACCAGTATCTCTAAAGTCTTCTCTGTGTGTTCACTTGTTTCTGTCGGTAATTCTGTTAGGAGTGCCATTCATCTTCCTTTGTGCTATTGTGAGTATTGCATGTCAGCTTAGGTGCAACTCCATAGTTGAGCATAATACTTGGAACAATACTGACTCACTGAACAGGTATGTGGACCCAAGATCCACTCCACCTAGAAATCACTTCTTTTTAAAAATATTTTATGTATTATCTTTTATTTTATGTGTATATTTCCTGTATTTATGTAAGTGAACCTGTCTAGTGCAATGCCCATGGAGGTCAGAAGAGTGTGTCAGATTCCCTGGAGCTGGAATTATGGATGGTTGTTAGCCACCATGTAGGTCCTAGGAATTGAACCCAGGTCCTCTGCAAGAGCAGCTAGTGCTCTTAACTTCTGAGCCATCTCTTTAGCCACTGAGAAAACACTTCTACTTACTTGAGCCCATAGCTTCTGCTCTTGTATCTTGTTAGCGTTTTACTAATTACACTGATACCTTTATAGAATAATTTGTCAGTCAGTAAACTTTCCTCGTATTACTAAATTTGAATCTATTATCTCTAGCCAGTTATATCATATACTTCATTTGGGAAAATACTTTAATATTTTCTATCTTTCAGCCAAGTACAGATTTGTACATGTCAGCTGACAACAGACATGTGTAGATTTCTCATAGATTCTCAACAAATCCTTGTTATCAAATCCTATGTGGAAGTAGGAATTGTGATACTGATGCTTTTTGTCCTTCTACTTCCAGTTGATTGACTGACTTGATGTCCTGTAGGGTCTCTATATTTTTATGGTAAAACTTGATACTATTTAACATCTTTTATGAAGCCTTTAATTGTGGTTTCCGGCTGTGGCTGCTCTCCTCTGGCTATGGCCACTCTCCTGCTCTATTAGTTCCTTCGATCAGTGTCTGGTCCAGACCCCAGGGCTGGTGAGGAGTCTGCGCCAGCATCGCTGCATTCAGGCACAAGAGACCAGGTTCAGTGACACAGATCTGCTTTATTGCAAGAAAGTACAGGCTTATATAAGGGTAATAGTCCAATCCCAACACAGCATATGGGATCCCTTATTAGCATGGCAGACTAGTATCCTATTACACTCTAGCAGGCCAGATGCCCCATTAGAAGCAATGCATTCCAGCATGATAGGTATGTAAGGCAAAAGGCAAAATCACTCACAAGATTTTCCACATCTCCCCCTATTTTTTTCATTTTTAAGAGTGAGGCACAGTTCAGAATATATACTGATATCAGTCCAGGGGCTGTATGTGGCGGCATAGGCAAGGGATTGATCCCTATTGTGGGCCCCATCCTTTAAGATGGTGAGTTCTCTCAAGAGCAGGCTGGGCCACCTCCATGCCAACCAGTGGGAGTCGAGGTTCTTTGCCTTGGCATTGTTGTCCCCACCTCAAGGGTCACCCAGCATTATGGACTGTGCCTGTCTTAGGTTGTCCCATCTTTTGGGATCTTACCCATCATTGACTACCAGCCCTCGAAGGATGAGTCCCTTGGTATGGTCCGGCAGAGGGAGAGGCAGTGTATCAAGCTTTGGCCTGTGCAAAGGCCTCTTAAGGGGCTAAGAATTCAATAAAAACCAATGGAGCAGAGTTGTCCCATCTGGGGTAATGATGGGGATTAAGGAGTGGCAAGTTCTAGGCATCAGTCTCACAGTCTGCCAACAGGAGTATATACCGCAAAGTGTTTCCTGTGGCTCCGGCAGTCGGGCCATTGTCTCAGGTCCATTGCATGGTTGTTCCGTAAGATTTTACACCTATGCTCAAGCCTTAATTTTCATATCTCTATTATTATAGGTGGGTAAGAGCAAGGAACAGCGGGCCCTTGTTTGCAGAGACATGCCTGGCAAGGTCTGGAGGAGGGGCAACAGCTAACCAAACCAGAGAAATATGAGTTTTAAGAAAATTATCAAGACCCTTAACAATGCAGGGTCCAAAAACCAGGACTTAGCAGTAATGATGGTACACATAATAAGGAACACAGACAAAGGTTTTCCTCTGGATTGAGGACTTAGCTTAGCTAATGTCTCTGTTTGCAGAGAGAGAGAGATGTTCAAGCTCTCCCCAGGTTGGTGGCTTTTGTGGTCTGCGAGATTGAGCTCTTGGTGGTTGAGAGGTGTGCTGCTTCCTCCAGGGTCAGGGCTGCCATTTCCAGGGGCCGGGGTTATGGGGGGAGGTTTTCCGTCACAGGCAAGTCTGATATTTTGGGCCGGGATCCAGATGGGGGCTGGACGATTATCTGGAAAGACACAAGCATAGCCTCGCCCTTGTGTTAATAATAGGTGTGGAAATTTCCATTCACTTGTGAGAGGGTCCTTCCATCTCACCATGGGGGCAGGAGTGGGCTGAGTGAATGCTTCCCAATGCTTTATTGCTGGTGGGAGGCCATTGGAGTCAAATTTTAGAAAATTTAATATAAATAGAGCTTGTTGTATAATGAAGTTAGGATCCTTATAGCGAGGACCCTTGTCATTATTTCCCCTGATAGACTAGTAGGAGAGTTTGGAAGCCAGGGTTGTCAAGGAACAATGACTGGAGTATGTGAAGTAGAAGG
>NW_008351466.1:5088440-5100249 GCF_000622305.1 Nannospalax galili | reverse complement strand
CCCATAAGGACCATGGTATAGTTGACAGTCCTTATGGCATGAGAAGCCATCTCACCAGAGCAGGCCAACACAAAATGGACATTGGAATGTGTCAATATATGATGGATATACTTGAGCTTGCCAACAGGAGAAAAATGAGTGACGTCCATTTGCCATATCTTGTTGGGGCCAAGGCCTCTATGGAGCATCTTGGAGGGTTGTAATGGTTCCAGAGGTAAAAGAGGGGCACAGAGGAGCATGCATGGACCAAATGTTTACAGCTCTGAATCAGCAAGGTAGGGAGGAGCCTATGTATAGCTTGAGGAGAAAGGTGGAAGTGGGCATGTAAGTCTCTAGCTTGTTGAATTAGGGTGGAGTCTAGGGTGGCACTCAGGACCAGTTTGTCAATGGCGGCATTGCCCTCTGCCAGAAGCCCAGGGAGCTTACTACAACTAGGGCCCTGGCATGGCTGTGTTCTTCTCGGGCGCTGGGCGGCAGCTCGTGAGGCCCAGGCCACACAGCCTCAGCATGGCCTAGGGTGCATCACACTTGCAGGGAGGAGCTCACCACCCCAGGGCTGCTGCAGGTACCCGAGCCTGCCCATCTCCACCCAGCCTCCCGCCCTAACCCGGTGCCACCCCCATGCCTAAGCACAGCCGCCTTAGGAATCTCTGCCTTCCCTTGGTCTTGGGCATCTGGAGGAGTGGCTGGGGGTCTGCTTCCTTGAAACCAGTGCAAGATGGCGGAGGGTAGCCACCACCCTATAATGGCAGAGCAGAGGCGATCCTGACTTCCTGTTTTTCATCAGGGGAGCTATCAAACCCCAATTCCTCATTTTTTTATATCATCATTAACAGTCAAAGTTTCATCAGAACAAGAATCTGTTAGCTTTGTTTTAACTGGAAATGCCTGGGACAGGCTGTCCCCAGCGTCCTGTTGTTGTTGTATTTGTTCATTTATCTCCTTTAATAGGAGATTGTCCTCTTCAGGGGCTTCGGGGTAAGTCCCTGAAGCGAGGCCAGAATGGCAGTCACAATGGGGTAGAAAAGCCCAGACTCTGGGCGGCCCTCCCTGACTTCTCTATGCTGGGCCAAGAATAAAATGAAAGCCCATTGTTCAGGATCCCAGCAACAAGAATCTGTAAACCAGGGGGCAAGAGCTAGTACTTCGTCTAAAACCTTAGTTACATCCTTTTCTGTTACCCTAATTTGCCTACTCCTGAGGAGAGAAACCAGTGCAGCAGCTCAGGGGCTGACAGCAGCTGGGTGACAATTCCCCATATCAGAGGTCACTCACCCTGCAAGACATACCCAAAGGGACTCAGGAACCCTTCAAGGAGACTGAAGACAGGAGCGGCACGCCCAACCAAAGATCGTGAGCCAGAAGAAAAAGCAGAGCCCAAGGTGTTACAGCTCAGAGTGTTACAGCTCTGTGGGGAGGGGATCCCAGCCCCACGTTGGGTGCCAGGTGTGGTCACCGGCTGTGGCTGCTCTCCTCTGGCTATGGCCACTCTCCTGCTCTCTTAGTTCCTTTGATCAGTCTTCTGGTCCAGACCCCAGGGCTGGTGAGGAGTCTGCACCAGCGTCGCTGCATTCAGAGCAGGAGACCAGGTTCAGTGACACAGATCCGCTTTGTTGTATGAAAGTACTGGCTTATATAAGGGTAATAGTCCAATCACAACACAGCATATGGGATCCCTTATTAGCATGGCAGACTAATATCCTATTACACTCTAGCGGGCAAGATGCCCCAATAGAAGCAATGCATTCCAGCATGATAGGTGTGTAAGGCAAAAGGCAAAATCAGTCACAAGATTTTCCACATTTAATATTTTCATATTTTCATAATTTTAAGATAACCTTATGAGGTGATATTATGTGAATATTTTTGTTATGGTTTGAATGTGAAATGTTTCCCATAGGTTCATGTGTTTGACCACTGGATTCCCAGCTGGTAGTACTGTGTGGGAAGACTGAAACCATTTTGGGCATGAGGTCAACCTAACTGGAAGACATAAGGCCATAAGGGTAGGGATTATGGCTTATAGCATCATTGCAGTTCCAGACTGATCTCTCTGCTTCCTGATCCATTGAGCTATGAGGCAGCAGCCTCGTACTCTTGCTGCTTCTGTGGACAGGACCTGGTCCCCTCATCATGCCTTCCCCTCTATAATGGTCTACATCCTTTAAACTCTGAGCCAAAAGACATCTTTCTTCTCTAAAGTTGTTTCTGTCATATATTCTGTCACAGAGACAAGAAAAATGATTAATATCATCTTCAAATTATATTTGACAAAATACAGCAAGAGTCAGAGCTATACTATTGGAAGCAACATTAATAACCACAATAATGGAGCACAGCACAGCTAACTGCACTTCAGCCATCTTTAATGACTGAATAATATACCGATTTGATCACTTACAATTAACTGTGAAAATGGTAAAAACAAAAGCCAAAGAAAATCAACGCTATCTAGTGTGCAGGGCTTGCAAACTGTAAGACAGCACAACCCATCCAACCTTAGTGATATCTGAGGAAAAGGTGGCATTTGGTAGTTCATTCCTAAAGTCCTTTGTCTACATGTTAGAAGCATGAAGATGGAAGGCAATGCTACTGATCATATGTAGGTGAGGGGATACTGCTTCAAGGTATAATCATTCTTCACACTGGAACACAATGCTATTTATCTTAGCAAATATGTAGGCTTGCTGAACAATTAGAAATATCAATAATACTAAGTCAGGAAGGGTCTTCATTAGCAGAAAGCTTAGTGAGGAGAGAAGAAATAAAGACAATGTACTTCAAACATTTTGGGTTGGGTAGTGTCCACAATCACTTTTTTTTTTCATTTACAGACCCATAAGGAACACTTTAGTGACCAGGTGTGGTGGTGCACACCTTTAATCCCAGCACTAAGGAGACAGAGGCAGGTGGATCTCTATGACTTCAAGGCCAGCCTAGTCTACATAGTGAGTTCCAGGAGAGCTAGGGCTACAGGGAGACCCTGTCTCATTAAGACCACACACAAAAAAGAACACTTTAGTGAGTGCAAAGAATAATAAACGTATAGTGTGGCAGAGTTTAGAGCCTAAACGTCAATTAGCATATGGGAATCTAGATTTCTTGGCTTAGGATTTAAATAGGTGTGTCTATGTGTGAATATATAAGGGTGTTGATTTGTGTAAAAAGTTTGTTTTCATGTTTGCAAAGAAAAAAAATAGCCAAAGGGTCCAAGTTGTCATGCATTTGGCTGTAAACAACATAAGTTCACTAAAATTAGCATAGGTAAAAAAGGATTTATTGCAAGAAACGCAGGATCTCAAGAAAACCCAAAGTAGGCAGAACAGTTTTTCCTTCATAAGTAACTGGAAGGAAACATTCACCAAAAAGCTGTGGAGGATCTGAGCAGTACATCCTCTCTCTCTCTCTCTCTCAATCTCTCTGTCTTTCCCCTCTCCAGGTTGAATTTCATGATACCAGAAAATACAATATCATAACATTCACATAGATTTTGGATTTCTACATTCTCCATAGAACTTAACATCAGAAGCCAAGTCAAAACTACATACCACAAGTCCAGATTCCTAGGAGAAATTCTCGTTGGCACAACTTGAGGTAAATATTTATTCTCATCTGATCAGTTATGGGCTAAGTGAGGGCCCAAGAGAAAAGTCACCTCAGCTGAGGTCAGATGTTTCTTCATGTCCAATCATCTGTGGCTCTGTGGGAGAGGTTATATCAGTTACACGGTACATACACAGAACCTGGGGCCTATGCCTGTTGGGAGATAGTAGGGAATGGGGTCAAGGGATTAGCAAACAATCTAAAAAATGAATAGTATGGATATAGGCAGGTCATAAGGATATAGAAAAAATAAAGCCAAAACAAGAAGAAATTTAGCTATCTTAGTGTAATATAGTCATTTTCTTTTGATATATTTAATATACAATTCAGGGCAATTGATGTTTCTCGTTGTTTTATTATGTATTATTACCATTCTGCTTTTATTATCTGATAAAACTTTTTCAAGCTTCATCATTTGAATGATTTATGTGCGATTATAATTCAATGGCAGCTTACTACATACCTAATCTAATTTTCCATCTTAAATAAAACATCTAAATGAAAATCTAAATAGGCCTTTTATATATTCATTAGCACAATATGTAAAATCAAGATTGTACCTAGAATTCTACATGCAATGCCCTACTTTGGTGAGGCTGAGTTTCTCAATTAATGTCCAGTTCTCTTATATTTCTTAAAGTGTACATATCCATTATCTGGAATTAAAATGACATATTTATAAGATAAATAGTTCTGCATATAGTCAGGTAGCATCTTTATTTTATCATGCTCTGGTTTGGAAATGCTAACTTTTTCCTTCAGACTCACTATACGTGTATTTTTAATCAAGCAATTTGTTTCATCATCTTTCAATTCTTTTAACAATGTCCTTGGAGAAGTCACTTAATTTTGACACTAGACATTGACATTTATTTGCACCATCAGTCTTATAGGGTAGTCAAACAGTCTGACCCACATGTGAGGTCAGTGTCTGTGAGATGTGGGGAGCAGACAGTCTTTGAGGCTGAGAAAAGTTAGATTAAGGGGCTGGAGAGATGGCCCAGTAGTTAAGAATACTGGCTGTTCTTATGGAGGAACTGAGTTCAGTTCCCAGTACTCACACAGTTACTAACAACTGCTGATAACCCTAGCACCCATACTTCCTGTGGTGAGCAATCGCTGATAACTTCAATTCAGGTGATCTGACATCCTCTTCTGACCTCTTTGGGCATTGTACACACATGGCACACTGATATACGTGCAGGCCAAACCCTTCACACATATAAAATAAAATAAATATTTGAAAATTAGATTAATATTGGCTAATAAAAAAATTTAGAGAAGATGGATGTATTTTGTGAAGCACATTCAAATGTAAATGTGTCCAGAAGAGACAGCAAATACACAAATGGGATTCTCTTGGGAATGGACACTGTGGGGACTCAAGGGGTAAGAACTAAATGACTGTATTTAAGCTCTATTTCACTTATCATATCCAGGTTGATGACATGGACAAGCCTTGGCCTGGTAGTTAAGAGACCTAGATTCTAGTTCCAGGTGAAATATCTATAGGGTGTGTCACTTTTGGAAAGGCACTTAGAGTCCTTGAGCCTTAGTTTCCTTACTGAGAACATGGAAGCACAGGATAATGTGGTCTTTAAGGCACTGCGGTAGACCATTTTGCATTACTGTACTGAAATACATAAGATAGTCACTTATGAAGAGAAAAGGTTTATTCTGAATCTCAGCCCATGATCATTTGACCTGATTGCTCTGAGCCTTTGGCACGGCAATATATCATGACACGGGCATGTGGTAGAGCATAATGACTCAACTCCTGGTCAGGATGGAAATGAGAGAGAGAGAGAGAGACAGAGAGAGAGAGAGACAGAGAGAGAGAGAGAGAGAGAGAGAGAGAGAGAGAGAGAGAGAGAGAGAGAGAGAGAGAGAGAGAGAGAGAGAGAGACCAAAATTCTACAGACCTTTTGGAAAAATGTCCCCATTAATGTGGGGAACTCTCATAAAGTTACATCATCTGATGGGTCCAAAATTTCCAAGTAGCACCAACCTGGGGATGCAAGACTTTAATATGTGGATCTCTGGAAGGCATTCAACATCCACTTTACAGCTGCTATCTTTCAGCAATTTGATGCTATGACCTAAAATAATTCTTCTTGATTCTACTAATGTATGTGATTTCATCCTATCGGGGATAGACAATTCCTATTAGGGAAGCAACAATTGATGTGATCATATGATTATAAAGGACTATTCCGTTTGCACATACCTTTTCTTTTTCTTGAGGATGCACATATTTTCCATGCTGCTCCTACTCCTCCTTGGTGATGAGAAAAGAATTTGATTTGCAGAAAGAAACTAAGGCAGGCTGGCTTCTTTCTGATGAATGAAAATCCATGGGAAGGGTAGCAAACTAGAAAATATTCTCTTCCATCTCTTTCTTTTGGAACTATCTCACTGTGTAGTAATGGTGCCAAACTGGAACTAATATAAGGGTGAAAAGTGTACAGAACTGAAATCTGAGCTAAAGGCAATGAGGTTATCAGGTGGCATGCTCTTCAGTCCATCTCCGACAAGCGTCAGGATCCGAGAAAAGGTTAAAAGTGTGAGGTAATTTGTAATTTGGAGATAGAAGTATTCATTTTCTAATAGGAAAGCTAAATTATATAAAAAAGAAATTTTATTAAAGCAGTTCCATCAGAGTGACTCTGATTAAGAAGTGGAGCAGCTTTCATCACGTAAATTATGTTTTCAAATTAGATTTAAATAACATAGTAATACTTTTATTCATGTTAGCTACCATTTAAAAGAAATAAATAATTTGGTTAACTCCCTGAATTTTCACTAGGTAAAATCCTATCAAAATACTTGAGTAGTTGAAACTGTGGTGATTTTGGGAGCCATCAAATCACAGGAATTCAGTGCAATTATATTTACAATAAAGTTAGTTTTCACTTACATGTGTCTGTCATTTTCTGCTGATGTGAGAATGTTTTAAAAATCTTTTGCTGATGAGCCCTGAATATTATTGTACCTAGAGAGGGATATTTATTGACATTGTCAGATAAATGTAGAACCCATAAAGGAAGGCATGATTGTAAATTTTAGCATGTCTATTTATCTTTGTTTTTCTGCCAGCATCAATGAGCAATTGTGAATGGTTTTCAGTAACCTATTGACCATAATACCTTGAGTGGAAGTCTGGAATTTTAAAAGTAATTTAATTGAAATATTAATGCAGACATGTTCTATTTAGATAGTAATGCCATAGCAAAGATAGGATTGAACTGGACCAGTGCCTCTTAGCATTCTAAGAATTATGGCCTTTCTTGTTTTGACAGAATGAACATTAAGGGAATTTGGGGCCATGTGGCTATGAGTCTTTGCCCTCTATTTACCCTTAACTGCAGTATTAGGATTGGAGAAACGTGCAAGTGCATCAGAAAAATTTAAAATCTGATGAATTATTTAACTTACCCTCTCCAGACATTTATTCAGTGAGCCCACACATGTCCCAGACACTATGAGAGGCTTTGGGGATGCAGTGATTAAGCGACCGGGTCTTAATATTCAAGAAGGTCATGATACCAATATTAATCTCCGCATAATACAGAGGAGGGGGGTTGTAAAATTTTCCTCAGACTGACTGTGTACTGGGGGTAGGCAATGAAGTAGGTGCAGGAGGGGAAATTGATGGGAATCATTTGTAACAATGCCTACCTCATCCAAGTCCATTTACTGACTTAGGCCCACAAGCAATAAAAGTTATTTTGAAAAAAAATGGCTCCTTTCTCCTAGAGTCTCCTGCTCTCTTTTACTGTAAAGAGTTAATTTGCCTCATCTTTCAGGAATTATAGATGAACAGGAAGTAGAGTGGAGCTTGGAAGCAGAGAAATCCATTTATTTAAGACCCAAAGCTTTCTTTTAAACCATGGACCCTATGTAGAGTTATTATAGGTCTAATATCACTGTACTGTATATTTAATATATTTAAAGGTTTGGATCACTTTTAGTTTAATGACAAAAAACTTCGTTTTGAAAGGTCAGCCAATGAATTAAACATGTGCCTGGCAGATTCTCCATCGTTCTACCATTTCAAAGATACAATCCAGTTGAGAAGGCAGTGTCCCTGACATACAATGGAATCGAGTTTTGTTATCTAGCAGGTTGACTTGAAAACATTTACAGTGGAAAAGAGAAAAAAGGAAACTCTGTTTTCTAAGCATAAATGTAATTGGCAGTTATGTAATTATGAAACAGTTGCCCGCTAAGAAAAAAGTACATTTAACTATGTAAAAATTACAGAAAAGAATGTGTGGGATATGGAAGCAAAGAGTATTTCATGGATACATAATCCAAATGCAGCTCTTTGAAATGAACTTTGTGTAGCTGGAAGGGGTTTGTGAGGAAGATTGGATTCTGCCAAGTGTGTTGTGAAGTGGATGAGGAGAGAAATCTTGACATCAACAGGCCAAAGAATCAGAATTGTGGGAAAGTCTTAGGCTGTAACAATCTGACAATGAAATGATTGCCAATGAATCAATCTGATGTCACCAAGAAAATCAGAAGAGTTCATTTAAACAATACCTGTTAAGTGGAAATGGGAGGTAATGTCAGAATAGTTTCAGATTACACAATAGTAAGGAGAGGATTTCCGTGAGGGGCCACATAGTCTGGTGAAAGGCAGCTTTGCTTTACTATCCTTGTTAATAACCAAGGGGCATTAATTATACTGATTGTTAATGCAGTATTCAGTCATGTTTATTGCAAACATCAGGGAGAACAAAATATTGCTAGGTTAGAAACACAGGAGAGAGGTAAAATGAAATGGTACCATGGGTGCAGCAGAGGTGCATGTAAGCATTGAGCAGGAAAGAAATACATGTAAGTGGGACTGAGAAAATGCCTTAGTTCAAGCATTAATACCTGAGTTTGGATCTCCATCCTAACTGTGAGGCAGGTGGAGACAAGAGGCAAGAGGATCCCTGGAGCTCACTAGCCAGCCAGTGTAGCCAAATAGGTGATTTCCAGGTTTGGTGAGAGACCCTGTATCTAAAAATAAGGTGGAAAGCAACTTAGACTGAGAAAAACACTTGCCATCAATCTCTGGCCTCCATGTGCAGCACACACATACCCACACACACACCTGGAGGCACATGTGCACACAGAAACTTCAATACACACATATACCACACAGAGAAAAATAAATATAAAAATATTTTCTTCTATTGCCCCCATCCAGTTTCATTTCTGAACATTATCTGCAATAATAACAAAACAAAAAAGAGTGTTAGCAATGAAAAGAATTGAAAGACTGCTTACTAAAATATGCAGAAATGCAATATTAAAATGAAAAAAGCCCAAGTAGAAAATTCGTAAGAAAAATATTTGAGAATGTCCATGCAAAGGTATCACTCTTTAAGCACTGCTTGGAGCAGTGTTGATCTACACAGAAAATATGTGAAGGGAGGCTCTTCATTAGCAATTAAAAGAACTGATTTGGGGGTGGTGGTATTATCTGGGTCTGTGTTGCTATTCTTCAAGGCATCTGAGAATGGAATCAACTAGCAAGAGTCAGAGCCACATCTTCCTCCTCTTTCTCCTCTTCCCTCTCCTTCTTGTGGTTCTCTTGACAGGGTCTTTCTATGTACCACGAGCTGGCCTGGAACTTGTCACATAGCTCAGGCTGTCCTTGACTTCATGATTCTCCAGTCTCAGCCACTTGTTTACTGGGATTGCAGACATGTGCCACCACAACCAGCCCAATGAAGAGTTCACTGACCATTTTTACCAGTTGGGCAATGAAGTGACTTCCTTTCATGAAAGCAAATCATTTTACAAGCATGCTATATCTCCTTACCCAAATCTAAATTTCCTACTCAAAGCAGAACCCTGTCCCCAGAGAGTTAACATTCCAATATGGCTATTTTAAGCAGGAAAACACTTCAGCTTTATTTTGAAGTGTATAAACACGTAGTAGACAAACAATTTATAGTGATGGATTCTTTGTGCAGGAGGGTGTGGGCAACTGAAGAATGGAGTTCCCGGAGCAAAGTGGTACTTTTTCTTTGAGGGAAAGTGCTCATATGTTTAAGGTAATTTACCTCTTCCAGGAAGACCATTTTGCTCTCTGAAAGAATAATTTAGTTCAAAAGGGTACCAATTCAGTATCATTAAGCCTTTCAGGAGCTACATTTTCTATTATAAGCAAATCCTGAGGAAGGCAATTTGCCTCAATTAGATGATCACTTTGAATCCAGGAGGGAGTATATTTTACTTACCTCACTCATAGGCATCAATTTTCTTCTGATTGCCCAGGTGTGTATGGAAATGTGTTATGTATTATATGCAAGCTTAATAAAATAAGACCCATCCCTTTTTCTAAGTAGCACGTGTTCAGCACTTGTCTATCCTCCTGGCAAACATGATGAAAATCCTCGGGACTTACCACCAGGTCTAATGAGGATACCTAGTATTTGGCCTTTCACAACAATGAGTTGTGAAGTTTTTATTTTTTGACAAGACGATCCCTGAAGTAGATGGAACAGAGCTGGCCTAACATTCATGGATGTAGTAAGCACTGACTTTTTTTTTAAACAACTATGAAAGTACTTTAAGTATTATGCCTTATTGAAACCGCTAATTACATTTATTATTTAAAAGGCATAATGGGAAGAAGTAAAGCCAAGAAAAATTTAGGGAAAACATCTAGAATTAGTGCCTAATAAGCAGTTCTCTGGACGAGTAAAGAGAAGGTAAAGGTTACTGGTAGGAAATCTATTACTGCAGTGACTTAAAGTGGGAATACAGGAAATGTGCTGGAGGAAGCAAAAATCATTAGGGTGCTGCAATTTAAACATTAGGCACTGACCAACTGGCTCCCCTCTTGGCTCCTTGGTATATAGCCTGTCAATAAATCTCCCATTAACACTTCTTGTGCTTTGTCTACAGAATGACTGAAGTAACTGTGTTCTTCTCACAGCCCGTCCTAACTTCAAGTACATCATTATGCTTCAGCAGCAAAAGACCGAAAAGCTGCTTTGTTTGTTTAGAACTCGTGTCACTTGCCAAACCCATTTTAGATATCTGAACATTGCAAAACAGGTGCTCAAAGAAGCGAGATTCTAGCAGAGAAGGAACTGAAAGCGAAGAAGCTGTAGTTTTATTGCGTGGCAATGCATCATACCTAAGGCACGTCTTATCTCAAGAAACAGAATTAGCTTTAAGGGATAACTAACAACAACCAAACGCCGTACTACCGCAACACAATCATATCTAGCTATATTTTAATTTGGTTTTATTTAGTCCATGCATTAGGAAACTAATGAAGAGAAAAATCTCTGTAGTGCCAGCCTTAAAAAAAAAATCACTCTTTAGGGTTACTTATCTTGGCAACAATTACTTTGGTAATCTAATCACACATATTTATTGTTGCTACGTTACTCTTTACAAAGCAACTATAAGAAACTTCAGCTGTTTTCTCTGCTTCTAGAAATCTGCTTATCACAGGACACCTTTATTGCAGTGAAACAGAATTATCTTTATTAGAATAAATCTTAAGGTTTAGGTTGTAGCACAATTGTAGTATTTGCCTAGCGTAGACAAATCCCCGGGGTTCAATCCTTAGCAACACACACACACACACACACCCCAGAAACAAAAAATTTCCCCTGAAAATATAACCTCCAAACCAAGAGAAAACATTCTTAAGCTGGGAATAACCTGAGAGCCTGTAATTTCAGCTGCTTCCAGAGATCAGAGACTGAGGGAGGAAGACCATGATTCAAGTTCAACCTGGGACACTTGGAGACATTTATCTAAAAACAAACAAACAAAAGATATCTATTAAACTGAAAGTAGGAGGACCAGGAATTTGGGCTAGTCTGGCACATGCAGAGAGACCTTATTTCAAAACAAAACAACTGAACCATCCATGTAATGTAATTTCAGAACTTGTGCTATAGGAGTCCTTTAGCCATAAAACTTGGCTCTCAACCTTGCTCTTTCCCCCATTAAGAGAAAATGATACATCTATCTATCTATCTATCTATCTATCTATCTATCTATCTATCTATCTATCTGTCTGTCTATCATCTATCATCTATCTATTTATCTATCTATCTATCTAATCTATCATCTATCTATCCATCTGTCATCTATCATCTAATATCTGTCTATCTATCATCTATCTATCTATATCTGTCTTCTATGTATCATCTATCTGCCTGTCTATCATCTGTCTATGTAC
>NW_008351466.1:5081410-5088378 GCF_000622305.1 Nannospalax galili | reverse complement strand
TCTATCATCTCTCTCTGTCTATCATCTATCATCTATCTATAATTTATCTATCTATCTACCATCTATCTATCTATCATCTACCATCTATCAATCTATAAGCTGCAGGAAACTGAATTTGTTATAGTTTTGGTCCAAGCTAGGGTGAGAGGCAGTTTAAATTTGTCTCCTTCCCCACAATATTACAACTTATAGAAGAGACAGAATGAGCTAGTGAGATTGTACTTAGTGGGTAAAGGCCCTTAGCAAGCATGTCTTCTTCATTAACATTGGACTCATGCTACAATACATGCCTGAATGATGCTTATCTAATACATGCATTGTTTTGTAAAAAACTTAAGAGCTTTCTTGCACTTAGGAACACTTGCAAGTGTTCTAGCATTATTCTTGAGTGACACTTTAAACAGGAAATTATTGAAGACAAACAGACACAAAAAATGTGACATGAAAAAGACCACGGAAAGGGTATTCATTTACAGTATGAGAAGGCAACCTGTCACCTTCTTTTGACCTCATCTGGGAACATGTACATTGAGGAATTCCCATTTTCCACTCTTCTGTGCACATTGTAACAGTGTTGGTTTTGGTGTCACAATTTTGCTTCAGTGAAGGGGCAAATTCACAAGTTTGGAATCTACAAATAAAGAAGATCAACTCTACTCTGTCAGGAAGTAACTATTTTTTGTCCTTATCTTTTTGGATTTATGTAGATCTGAATTAATATTTAATACTTCTATATTTTATTTATTTATTATTACTTTAAATTTCATTCAAGTATATATTGTGCATTGGGCATATTTTCCCAGAACTCCCCCACGCCCTCCTTTTTTACCTCTTCCCTCTTATTACCCACCTTTGTTCCCCTAGATAGCTTTGTTTTTGTTTTTGTGTCATATATACATAAATGATTTCATAAATCTACATAAAATCTAGGAACCACAAATGAGAGAAAACATGATATTTCTGTTTCTGAAGCCATTCTACTTAAAATGAGCAGATTGTTTGGAGATACATAAGAATCTAACTTAGTACATAAGTTTTAAATTTTGCCCATGATCATTTCTTCTGGTAAATCACTTTAAAAGTAACATTTGATTTTCTCCCAATTTAGTCAAATCTTATAGTTGTTTCATGGGCATTTTCAATAGCTCTGAGATTATAAATCACAAAGACACATGGAAGGGCAGTCACAGGAAGAGAAATGTATGAAATAACCAGACCAAAATACAGGAAGAGCTAAGTTGTGCTTAATCAATGCTTGTTGATGGGACTTGACAATTTCAGTTTTGCTTTAGAGTTTATAATTGAAAATAATATGAGAAGTGGGATGGATGGAAATATTTATTTGGAGATAATACCATTAAATTAACTCTATGACATACGACAATGTCATTATTTGGTCTTGCTTTATGTAATCTCAGTTCTGAAGTATCCAGCATTGGCCAATATATAAGGTAACATTTGGTTCTTTATAAAATAAAAATGTTCTAAGAGGCATTTTACAAAGTGTGCTCTATTGAAATGTATCATTCTGTACTGCCATGAGAGCACACACTTTGAACTGAAAAGGAGAAGAAAATAGGGAATGACTTATGAATGGTGCTTTTAAGCTCCATGACAGAAATAACTTAGCGATATGTGGTCACTCTATCAAGTTCAAAGGGACTGATGTCTGACTTTAAGAGGGAGGAGAGAAAATATAAAACTAACATTTCAGTCAAATTGCTTTGAAATGGAAAATAATTAATGTCTAAAATTAATTATAAAAAAGAGGAAAAGCAGAATCTGGATTTTCAAAACAAAAGAACAGAATTGGATGAGTACATGCTTTATCAAAAGTCATGTTGAACAGACCATTGTTAGGACATTGTGGGACATTGCCTTCTCCACAGGCAAGTTCAAACGTCAACTGGAGAGATGACAGTGATTTCATCTCTCTTATCTGGGCTTTATCCTAGGAACCTATGTAACTCTTTCCTGTCCAGTGTTTTTGCCTTCATTCTGTGGCTTTATACAACAGGTTTATCTGCTAGATAACATTTATGAAAAGGAAAGGAAGTGAAGAAAAACAGAAAAAAAGATTTTTTTTTCTTCAGAATGCCTATTTTCTCCATATAGTAAGTCATTACAGAGATAACATGATTTAAAAATCTGTCGGAGTTTCTTTTAATATATTTAAAAAGTGTATTTTCTTTAACCCAGATGATCCCCAATGAAAAAGAAAAAAATGCCTTTCAGAACATCACATTGTGCTATCATACATTTTCCTGAGAATTTCTGCATAGTGGTCATTAAATTGTATTGGGTCAAACCTAGGGACACATTTTGGTCTGATAAGATGTGTCAAAACGTACATTCCAGAAAATGAAGGAGAGTCATCATTGGAGAGTATCTCAAAAGACAAAACCATTTTGAACAACGTCTCTTAAGACATTCAGGTTTTATAAAATTGAAGAGTGAGTTAGTTCCCATGGGTGTCCTTGGCTGGAGCTCTTGTCTACCTTGCAGGGTTTCTTTACTTTTTGAGTTAATTATACAGTTTTAACTCTGAGTAGTATGGAAGGACTTTCACTCCTTCCTTGGTGTTTCTACATTGTACAAGTGTGCAGAGAATAGCTACTCATGTTCCCCTCAGAGAGCAGGCAGGGTTTGTGTTAAAGTACCAGTCACCAAAATGAATTCCAAAGGGTTTGGTGAAAGGTTTGGAGTTCTGAACAAGAACCCAATTTTCTCCTAAGAAATTATTATTGAACATATATTGGGCACTTACTATGTGTCAGGCATTGTGTTAAACACTATACATTCTATTTTAAAAAATTCATAACAGTGCTTTATCAGTATTATCATTGCCATTTACTAAGCTGTTCACTTGGTGCCAGACTCTGGCTAGGTGTCACAGGCAAAAAGACAGAATATGGAGGTGCACCTCAGAAGCTGAGGCAGGAGGATTGTAAAATTGCAAATTTGAGGCCAGCCTGGGCTACACAGAGAGACCCTGTTTAAAATAAAACTAAACAAAGTAAAACAAAATAACTCTAATAGGCTTTATCCATTAACATAATCATCAAGATCTAATGATGAAATTATCTAGTTAGAGGTTTTGAGTGGTTTTTAGTACAGATAAGGATTTTGTTTCTTTGTTTTGAGACATTATCTCACTAAGTAGCCCTGGCTGGTCTGAAACTCATTATGTAGATCAGGGTGGCCTCTGAAATCACAGAGAACTGCCTGTCTCTGCCTCCTGAGTCCTGGGATTAAAGGCATGTGCCATTACACTGGCAGTGCAGGTAAGTTTTAAGGTGGGTGAGTGAGACATATATTGTGGAATGCTCCAGAGACTGAAATGTGTTCATATGTAGAGTCTGGTGTAACCAGCAATAGTTATAAGGAATTGACACATTAAAGAACAAAAGAGAATGAGAGGCTACACAAAGGACAGCTGATAAAGGCACAACTTTCATATTCTCACACTTTTGCCAAGGCCCTGTTCTAGTAATTACTGGCAATATTAAAATGTAGATATATCTGGACTTTCATAATACATATTGTACAACAAAGCTTGGTTAAAAAGCTAAATTTTAATTTTCTGACAATTTTTGTATTATCTCATAATATAAAATATCGTGGCGATATCACAAAATTCTGTTGGGGTGTGTGGTCAAGGTAAAGGTTTGTTCTGTGATACAGAGGGTTTCGGGTTTAGGTATAAACATTATGCCAACAGTAACTAAAGCAAGATTCATCTGCCTTTCTGACTAGCATTCCCCAGTGCTCTGCTACATCTTAACTAAAATGCCTGTAAGAAACAGGAAACAGCAATTAAGTTTCTTTATTTTGTTGGAACTGCCTTAATCTCTCAATGGGTCCGAGGTGGAGAATTATGATGTAATGATATTAATAAAGAACTTCATAGTTCTGTGATGAGGAACATTTAATGAACATACCACTCAGTTTTACTTATTTAGTTTCATAGACTAAAAGTTCATGTATGTGATTATTTTACAGGATATAAGAGCACACCACATATATTTAAATGCTCATAAACACGTTTTTACATATGTACACATATATGTGTACATTCATAAGCATAGAATCGCCTCTACTTCTATTTCAAGGCACTTACTGACCTAAGGATATGTACAATTAATTTCAACACTGATAATAAACTACATAAAAGCTAAAATTTTTACCTGGTAATTTTTTATTGATATATCCCTATAATTACAGTATTCACAGTTAATAAAACATCTTTTTACTTTGAGGTAAAATTTCTTCATTATGAGATGAATGATAGTTTAAAGTAATTTTTATTTAAATAAATTTAATCAGCTTTAAGCAGTTTTTTCTTAGTAGAGTCATAGACACTCTGAGTTGGAAGAAATCCTTACCACAAATCCAAACAGCCACACTTTTGATGATTCAGTCTAACACTCTATGAAAGAATCTCCTGTCTTTCTCTAGCTCAATCTCTCTCTCTCTCTCTCTTTCATTTACTCAAATAATTGAGTGCCTATTACAGAGCAGATACCTTTCTATATAACACAGAACAATTTGTAAGATACGGCCACTGAGTCTAAGGAACTTACCATTTAGTAGAGTTGACAGGCATGCAAGTAGATAACTGAATGACACATTTGGAAATGATGGAAAACAATAAGAATGTAAATGGAACAAAATACAGAGAAGAGAATAATGAATTTTTGTGTGTGGTAGAGAAAGACAGAATCAAGGCGTGGCTTTGTAGAGCAAGAAATGTCAGACTTGGGCCTAGATGAGGAAGGTTTACTGGGGAAGTGAATGGATGGTGGGGTGAAAAAGGCAGGAAGAAGTGCCTACTGTAGAAGCAGAAAGATGAATGAACTTAGCACGTTAGAGGCATGGTGACTAGTTTGTCATGTACTGTTGGAGTTGGGCTATGCTAGTGGCTGAGGAAGTCATACACTAAGGATACAGTCTTCCTGACTTCTACTCAGGAAGTGATTCACCCTGAGAGAAGCAGAGACTCATTAAAGAACTCTAAGTAACATACCACTATGTATCAAAAGTATATTTTATTTTTATCTTTACTTTTAAAATATGTTCACTTTTATGTGTATGATTGCATTGCCTGCATGTAGGTAAGTGCACCCATGACATGCAATGCCCTTGGAAATCAGAAAAAGACATTGGTTCCCTGGAACTGGACTTATGGATTGTTGTTAGCTGTCATGTGGATGCTGGGGTTTGAACCTGGGCTCTCTGCAAGAGAAATCAGTGTTCTTAACTGCTGAGCCATCTGTTCCTCCCCTCAAAAGTATAAAACTTATCTTTGAATAAGTTTGAATTTATAAAACTGCAATCATTGTCACTATGTCTTCTAATTCTTAGTCTATTTTCTCAAATGGGAATTTAATAGAATGAATCCAGTTGCATTCCTCTGCACATCTAAACAATTTTCAGTGTTCTTATATTCAAATTCAAATCCACCCCAAAGATGCAACATAACCTGACAGGTTCAAATATGGCTAATGCCATACCATAATCACTTTTTTACTGTAAACAGTTAAACTTTCCTTGGTTGGTATAAACTGAGAACAGCAGAGAGTGGTTATCCTACTAATATAGTCCTATTGAGGGGCTGTTGACTCATGCAGAGTGGGCTGAGAAGAAAGATGCTCTTCATAAGCCAGTACTGCAACATTTTCCATTTGGCAATTTTTCTCCATGTCTGTTGTCAGGCCTTAAATCTTACTGTAATTCAAAGAAAAATTGGATGTTGGAAAGCTTCAAGAAGAATATTTTGTATCACATGTGCAAAATTTCAGATACTATGCTTGGACAAGCCTTGTTACAAGGGAAAAATATACCAGTGCTGTCCTTGTACATCATTACTAATGAGGGCAGCTTCTGCCATGTCAGTGACATAGGTGCTTTACTTGGGTAGAATCTGTGTCCCAGCTGTGTCATGTGCCACAGTTATTTGTACTTGTATAATATGATGTTGTACACTGCATACATTGAATTATGGAACACATAAGAGGAGACAGACCTTTTGCTTCTCTGCAAGAAAAAGTATGTCTCTAAAGCCTTAATTGGGTAGTATGAGAGGTTGACATTTTACCCCAACCTGACAGCCAAATCAGTGTTATTGAAGGCAGCCTGTAGGTGTTCTCGACAACCTAAAGATTAATACCCTTAGCCAATTTCAAGATGGTTTCAGCACATCAGCAGGCAAGAGTGTTGGTTTCCAAAACATTTTTATGACACAATCAAAGCCATTCAGATGGTAGAATAAAATTGAATCAAGGGTCTCAATTGACCACAATTGGCTCATTTCACAGCAAACTTATTACCTCCTCGATTGTTATATTGGTGAGAACCTAGAAATTCATTCACGCCAGTTGGACCTAGCCAAGATGGTGTTAAAGTTCCACAGCAGAAGTTTACACCCCATATTTGTAAATAGAATGAGAAAATTACAATGACTAGAACATGCACATGAAGACACTGTTGCAGAGTTGTAGTCTACAAAACACCTACATGTTTTCAATGTCATCCTACTTCCCCTAGTAGTTAAGGTGAAGCTATGGGACTAATTGTAGCTAATGGTCAGGGGTCCATTGTGATATGTGACACTTCTGGACTGAATTAGTAAGACCTTATACATTTTTTTAATTAAAACAAGCATTTCATTACAACAGCATTAACCTATTCAATAACATCTTTCTGAGCTAGGGTACATCTCTTTCAAAATTGGCTGTACATTTTTAGGTTTACAGATGAATTGTTATGCTTATACAATCTTTTACTCATTATAAACTCTATAAGACATAAAATTAAATGAGGTTTTAACGTTTAAAAAAGATCTCCACTTCGTTGTTAAAATACACAGTTTCATACAGAAAAAAATATTTTTAATGCAACTGACAATAAGATGTTTACACGTACATTTCTAATCTCTATATATCTGATTATTACTAGTCACAGTTGGT
>NW_008351466.1:5063671-5076549 GCF_000622305.1 Nannospalax galili | reverse complement strand
TTCTCCTTAGGTCTGGAATCTTCTAAGAATGCTTTTGGCCTCAGGAACTTGGGTGTTGGATTGACCCGAGACCCTGGCTGTGGCTGCGCCACACAGGGATGCAAAGGCAGATGGGGCGGTAAGAAGCCCCAAGATTTCCCAGGGAGTGGATTGAGTAGCTGGGTTGTACTGGATGCAAAGGATCAGGGAGAGTAAAGGTAAGCCTCGGAGCCCCAGAAAGAGGCTGTCAGCCCCAGAAAGAGGCTGGCAGGTGTTCCAGGACCAGGGAAGTAGAGGGAGGTGAGGGCGGGGCCAGGACCAGAAGCTGTGCTCCTGGGGCCCAAGAAAGGCACCGAGTTGGCCTCGGTGAACAGGGTCAGGAATCAGCGGTGGCTCCCCAGGTGTCTGGGGCCCCAAGACTAGGAATGGCACAGGGCCCAAGCTAGGCCCGGATGGAGCGATGGGCTTCCCCCTAGTGAGGCCTGCAGTGCAGGCTAGGAGAGTTAGCCGGTGGTGCATGCCCAGGGAAGCAGAGAGGGGTGAGGCCTGGGCCAGGACCAGAAGCAGTGCTCCTGGAGCCCAAGAAAGGGACTGAGTTGGTCTGGGTGAGAAGGATCAGGAAGCGGTATTGGTTCCCCAGGTGTCTGGGGCCCCAAGACTAGGAATGGCGCAGGGCCCAAACTAGGAGTATAGAACGGCGGGAGGGATGGAAGGGTGAATGTGGCTTAGGGAGTCCCGGCGTGGACAGCTGCACTATAGACTTACCCCAAGAGGCCTGAGGATGGTAGTGCCAAGACCTTATACATTTTATCTATCCCACTGTACTCGAAATATAATGGCATTAAGGATGCATAACAATCTCAAGGACTAAACCTTTAGGAACCCCTTTGTAAGAATGAAAAGGAAGCCAGGGACACATTCAAGCTTATTCAGACTACTAGAAGAGGTGTTTTATATTATCTAATTAGTAGGCAGATTTTCCATGTTATTGGTCTAGGTCATTGAAAAGGGCATTCAATATATCTAATTTTTCAGTCTGAGTGAAGCTGTCTAAAGAAAAGGTTTATTTGTTTTAAAGGTACCAGTAAATGATAAAGGTCACGATTTTAACTTTGAGGGAAGAGCATAATACAGAGAATAGCATGAAATTGGATCTTTGCTTTTGCAAGCTGCTATTGTTCATGCTATAGTTCTACTATGAGTCACACGATTCTAAACAATTCTGAAATTGAAAGTCAAGCTCATCCAGGAGTTAATGATGGCATCTCTAATGGTTTAAAAATGTAGACAGCTGCTATCATGCAGTAAGTGCTGTTAAAGCACAAATCAAACCTGTATTCCATTGCATGTAGAATTAGAGATGTATATTGAACACCCAAAAAGATGTATGAGGAGCAGGTGACATCCGGCTAGAACTTGTGTTTAAATCTCTTTTGTTCCTAGAGGTGAGCTGGAGGGGAGCCACAATTCAGCTCAGGCAATGTCCATTATCTTTTTGCAATTTGTTCTTTTTTTCTCTTGCTATAAACAAGATCCGAAGTGCAGAAAAGGGTTCATCAAATTTTTAGCAACAAATTATTTGGGGCTGACTTGCTTTAAATTAGAAATTCTTATTAAAAAGTTCAATTGTCGCATATTAAAGAAAGTAATTATTGTAAACACAACCTTACCTCCTAAGAAATAATAAAACACTTGGAAGGCTGAGGTTCAGTTCATTCATGTATCCAAATCTTTTCTGATTCTAATGCATTTTTGGTAACGATTTTATGTCTTTATATTTAACTTATTCCAGATGGTCTTTGTCAGAAAAATCCCATATAAGATCAAGAATCTGAGCTCATGACATTAATATAGTCACAAGATGAAACTACAGCTTCATGATTTCCTTCTTTCTACCTGCTTTTGTCTGCAAAAATGAGAAGCAATATAGCATTCACAACAGGAGAAATGATGTCATTTTCTCTATTGAAGAAGCATAACTGACTGAGTGAATAACCTGAATATATGCTAATGAAATAGGAATGGATGGTGTAAAATAGGATTGGTCATAAACTGGTTTCTGTCAGAAAGGAAACTGGTATTTAAGACTGATATCTATTGGAGGCTTTCATTTAATGAGCAATTCATTGTAATGAAAATGAAAACAAAATTACTTTTTACCACTAGCTTCTGAGAAACTTTAACAAGGCAACAGAGTACCCAGTTTTCACCAAAATGCTGTATTTATTATTTTTATTTTATGTATATGAGTGTATTGTATGCATGTGTGTAAATTCACCTGTGTCATGCAATGCCTGCAGAGGTCAGAAGGAGGTGTCGGATTCCCTGGAGTTATAGATAGTTGTTAGCTGTCATGTGAGTGCTAGGACTCAAACCAGGGTCACCTGCAAGAGCAGTTAGTGCTCTTAACTACTAAACTGTCTTTCCAGCTCTTATAGTACCTAATTTTGATCAAGGAAATTTTATGTCCAGTTAGTTCCTATTCAAATATTACATTACTTCCCCTAAGGAAAAAATGTAATTTCTACTTCTTGGTTTTGTTTTCCATTTTCCCCTCAAGTTAATATAATTCAATTTCTTTTATTTATTTTTTATTTGCTGATGGAAGGCATTTATTTTGTGATTCATGTATCACTACGTGATCTGTTGAATGAACGAGTAGGTAATTTGAACTTTACCTTTTATCTACATGAAAGATAAGAGGATTAAAAAATCCTGTAATAGGGACATTTTGGGAGCCTTAGTTACATTTTTTTTTGTTTGCATTGTTAAAACTTCCAAATTACCCTCATTCTGGATTTGGATAGTTCCTTGATTGCATGTGGTTTTCAATTTTCTCTGAAAATAAGGCAAGAGCTTTTTGGATTTGGAACGTCTTTCTCTTTTTACCTATTGCACTTTGGAAAGATTTGAGAGATATGATGACCAATTGATTTTGTTTTTTAGACAAGTCTACCTGAAAACATAACCCCACTCTGAGGGGGGAAATTTGACATCAATTAGATAAGAATATAGGCAATAACACACAACTTGCAAGGTGGGTGGGGATATGCAATAGGGGAGTGTTTCATAACTTAAGTGCCCAGTTCTGTCAGCATTTCATTTTGCTAGTATGTGTACTCTTCCTAACATTTGTTGGGCTCTGAGAGGTTGTGTAATTTTGGGAACCGTTATATTCCTAAGTTTCCCCCACTTTGTTACAACCAATATTTGGGCTGGAACATTATCTGCTGTGGGGTTGTTATGGTTCGGGTAAATATCCCCTAAAATCTTGGTCCCTAGTTTATAGGCTTATGGCAAGAAATTGGATCACGAGGATTCTGATCTCATTGCTGGACTGTTGGACTCATCCATTGATTGGTTAATAATTTGCTGGACTATTGGAGGATGATGAAAACCTAGGAAGTGGGACCTTAAGGAAATGCCTTTGGAAAATATATCTTATGTCTTTCCTCTACCTCTTTCAGTTCCTCAGCTGCCATGAGGTGAGCAACTGTGCTCTCTCTCACACTCCCCATCATGATGTTCTTAGGCTAATGGCAATGGAGTCAAGTGATGGTAGACTGACACCATTGATCCCATAAGCCAAAATATACCTTTCTTTCTTTAGCTGGTATTTTCAGTTATTGGTTCATCATGATGGAAAACTGATGAAATCCTGTCTGATTTATGCATTGTAGGATGTTTAGAAGCATTCCTCTTATCCATTCACTAGGCACAAGATGGACTTCTGCACTCAGTTTAGGTAAATGAAAATATCTCCAGACATGACCCCCAAGGAGGTAGAAAATTTGCTCCCAGCTGAAAACCACTACATCTGTGCAGATCTTGAAAGAGACAAATCTATTTTTATGCCAGTGGGACATACACAGCAAACTTAGAACCTAAAACAGATATTTCTTTTTCACTGTATATTTTATTGAACTTTTATGTATTTCCAATACAGTTTAATCATATTTAGACCCTTACCCTATCTGTGCCCTCCCCATAGCCCACTCACAGGATTTGATGCATTCTGCCATAAACGGTAAGGCCTATCTGGTCATGCTTTTGTTCCCAGATGTCCTTGGTGCCAGTTCATCCACTGGAGTCTAGTCAGCCTATTTAAAAATCATTCCTTTGAAGAAGATCAACTCTGTCTCACTCAGCAGTGATCAGCTGCCAATAGTTCCTTAGCAAAGGTTGAAGGCCTCCTACCCGTCTCCCCAGTTGTATGCTGAGTTTTTGTCTGATTGAGTTTGCACTGGCCTTGTACATGCTGTCACTACTGCTGTCAGTTTGTATGAGCAAGTTCCCAGAAGCCTGGAGGACCCTGCTTCTTTATGGTCATGTACCACTTGTGGCTTTACAATCTTTCTGGCCCCTCTTCTTCAGTGGTCCCTGAACTCTGGGTGGGTGAGTCCTGCCCAGGAACACAAACTCTGCAGTCTTTTTTCTCTATATTTTGGCCACCTGTGGCCTTCTGTGTAGATCATCTTCTGTTGAACGAGGATGTTTCACTGGCGAGAGTTGAGAGATGCATTAGTATTCTCTCTACTCCTTGTTCCACTATATTCTGTGGGCCTTAGGTATAGAGATTCCATTGTAGATGTGTCACTTAGTGCTGGGCATGTCACAGACACTTACTCTCTCTGTGTGAGCAGTTGCCCAATTATGTAATAGCCTCTATTTGTTATAAAAAGAATCTTCTTTGATGAGTGGTGGTTATATGTATTTGGATGTGTTTACAGTGCCACACATGAGTTCCCTCCCATTGAGCGGATGTTAAGTCCAATTAGATAGCTTTTGATTACTCCAAAAATAAATGCCACTACTGCGGCGAGATAATTTTCTGTGCCAGTCATTGTTGTGGTTATTAGGCTTTACAGCTGGGGTTGCACCATTGATTGATTTTCTCCTTTAGCAGCTTGCATAGTGTCCTCAAAGCTATGAGGGCTGGACTTTAAGGAGGAGCCTTCCAGGTCAGTTCCAGCTCCATTGCTCCAAGTCTTATATCTGAAGTATGTCCTGTCTTCAGCATTAGGATCTTACCTTCAATTCTGGGAGGTAATCAAGGGCTGTGGCAATAGGTTGTGTTATGTTGGGAGCCTCTCAGAGTACCCTGATCAACAACTCATAGGGAGGTTTCTCTTGTCTGGCATTGTATTTCATAGATATAGATGTAGATATAGATATAGATATACTCATGTATAGATATTGTATGTTTATTTTCCTCTGGTTTTACACACCACCTAAGCATTATTTATTTCCTCTCTCTCTCTCTCTCTCTCTCTCTCTCTCTTTCTCTCTCTCCCTCTTTCCTCCTTCCCCAGAAAAAAGTATCCCCATTTTTCCCATTTTCCCTTGAAAATGAAAACCTGTCTCCTTTATCCCCCCTCTCTGGCACCCCTTCTTCTCCTTTATCCCCATGAGTCTTTGTATATCCTTCCCTCTTCCCTTCCCAGTTAAATACTGCCCCCCCCCTAAATTTCCCCCCTTGGTAACTTCTGTTTTCTACTATCCCCATCTCTCAGGGCTTCTTCTTTCGCTTTACCTCCATGGTTCCTTTCCATTTTCCTGACTCCTGTGGTTACATCACATATAAGGATTTGGTGCTAAGATCCACAAATGAGAGAGAACATATGTCACTTGCCTTTCTGAGTCTGTGTTACTTCACTTAGTATAACAGTTTCTAGTTCCCTCCATTTACCTGCAAATTTTGTCTTTCTTTACCACTGAGTATAACTCCATTGTGTAAATGTACCACATTTTCATTATCCATTTGTCAGCTGAGAGACATTTAGGTTGTTTTCATTTCTTAGCTATTGTGAAAAGAGCAGCGACAAGCATGGATGTATAAGTATCTCTGCAGTAGGATCAATCTTTTGGGTTTATTCTGAGCAGTATAACCAGATCATATAGTAGATTCATTTTCAGTTTTTTAAGATGTCTGCACACTGCTTTTCACAGTGGTTGCATGAATTTGCATTCCCACCAGCAGTGAATGAGTTTAGAACAGATAATTTTTAACATCCCTCTTCTCTATAGAATAAAATCATTTTCAATGGTAATGACATGAAATTAATGGTCAAGAGAGTAAGAGTGGCATTTATTACAATCCAAACTCCTTATAATTTTGTATTTAATCATGCCAGAATGATAGAAGACACAACATCAAATAAATATTACAATATAAATAAGAAAAAATATGCTAATGTATTTAACCATACAATGCCAATGTATTTTTAAAGGGAAAGTTGATGCCTATATATTAATAAACAATAAATTAATGTAATTTAATAACAAAAGCAATTCCATAAGATAGGAAGACAGATTTTAATTTTAATGATAGCACTAAAATTCAGTAAAATACTTCATCTATTACCTTTTTTATTCTCCAAAAAAGAAAATCAAATCAAACTTATAACTCAGCTTTCAACTTATATAAGATATAAGGCCTCTAATTCTAAGTAAACTGGCTATTTTAAACTATCCCTAAACAGCATTGGTTTTAATATTCCAGTTTTTTGAGAAAAAGAAAGCTAATCTGAGTCACACCACCCACATATTATGTGATTGTACCTTTTCCATTTTAATCAAGAGTCAATAAAGTCCCAAGGATTATTGTGATCCAGAGATTCTTGATGTTCTTTAATTTTTTCCAAAATACATTGTTTTTGGACATCAAAAAAAGAAAGAAATATCTGAGATAAAATGACTGGATGCACAAGCATGATGACTTGAATTCAGCTCCTAGAACCTATGTGAAGGTAGAAGGAGAGAACTAACTCCCCAAAGCTGTCCTATGATCTCTATACATACAACATGGCATGTGTGTGCCCAACCCCACATCATACACACACATACACAGAAATAATAAAATAAAACAATTTTATAAAGAAGCCTCCTCTCTGAAGATAGGCTTTCATAGTTTTAGAGTATACTACATAATCTGCTGAGGAAGAAAATCAATGAATGATCCAACACCAGTTGTAAAGCCTAATAGCCACAGCAATGACTGGCACAAAAAACTATATTGCGCAGTAGTGGCACATTTATTTTGTGGGTAATCAACAGCTATCTAATTGGACTTAAATCCCACTCAGTGTGAAGGAACTCATGTGTGGCACTGTAAACATAGTTAAATACACATGTATAGAGAGGTCATAGATCCTAGAAAAAAACTCATGTCTCTCACTTACCTAGACAAACATAATTTCTTCCTATATGCTAAATATGGATCCTTATATTTACAGAAAAGTATACCAGTGACTACTCATCAAAGAAACTTCTTTTCATTTGCAGCAAATGGAGTCACACATAGAGAATAAGTGTCCGTCAAATGCCCATCCCGAAGTGACACATCAACAATAGAACCTCTACACATAAAGCTCATGGAACATAGTGGAGTTCCTCATGCAACAGAATGTCCTGAACACAGAAGGGCACAACTAGCCAAAGTGTAGAGAAGAAGAGACTGCAGTGTGCATATCCCAGGATAGGATTCCTATATTAAACCTTACCCACACGGGGCTCAGAGACCATTATAGAAGAGGGGGCAGAATGATTGTAAGAGCCAGGGTTGGTGGATGAATATAAGGAAACAGGGGCTTTCAGGGCTCTGGGAACTTGCTCATATGAACTTGAAACAAGGGTGACAGCATGCACAAGATATATGCACACTCAGATAAAAACAGCATAGAACTGGGGAAATGGGCAGCAGGTCCCAACCTTAGCTGAGGAACTATTAGCAGCTGATCACTGTTGGGTAAGGGAGAGTGTATCTCTTTAAGGGTGAAGCACTGTGTTCGATGAACAGACTCCAGTGGATGAACTCACACTGAGAGACATAGTAATGAGGAAGTGATCAAGAAGCCCCAACTTTGACGGAGGAACTATCAAAGTTGATTTTCTTTAAGGGTGTGATAGTAGATAGGTTAACCAGGCTTCAGTCAATGGACACATACTGACAGACATTTGGGGACATATATTTGACTTAATAAGCCTTAATATATATGACCGAGTACAAGACATTTGGTGTGGGGGGTGCTACGAGAGGGATACAGATCAAGAAGAGGGCCTAAATATGATCAAAATACATTGTATGAATTTTCCCCAAATTCAATAGCCTCAAAAACATACAAATAAATTAAAATTAAAAAGTTATTGTTCTCAGAGGGTGGGTCCCGACCTCCATTGGTGTAGCGCCTCTGATCTCAGCAGACCACCAGAGAGTGCCAAGTTCTGGACTTCCTCTGGCCTCCTTCTGTCAGAGGGCCTGAGAAGGCAGGGGAGTGCCTGAAAGAGCCTGGATCTTGCCTTCACCTGGTGGTGAACATCCCCAAATTGCACCATACCCATCCCCCTATCTGGGATTTCATGAGACCCCTCTCATGGCCCCAGGGCAGATCTGGCTTTGGTAGGCTAAGGTTGATATCCTAGCAGACAGCCTGAGAGGGTGGGTTTCTACCTCCACTGGTGTAGCAGCTCTAATCTCAGCAGACCACCAAAGAGCACCGAGTTCTGGCCTCCCTCTGGCATAGGGGCTGAAAACACACAAGACTGAATGAGAGAGCCTGGATCCTGCCTCTACGTGGTGAAGGAAGCCTGAGTGTACCTGACTGGAACCTGAATTGGGCTTCTGTGGGTATCCCTGAATAGATGATAAGAAGTGATCAGTTCCTTCCAAATTAAACCTGAGAGAACCTGAACCCAACCAGCTTTACATAACCAATAAAGAAAGGATCTAGGCACCCTGATAATACAAACAAGCATACTTCAACTTAATTCTCATATTAGAATTATAAACAACAAAAGAAATACACAAGCCAAAATCACAAGGAGAGAATAATAAAATGGAAAGCCAAAACACTATGTCCCCACCAAACTCCACCAATCCTGTAAAAGAGTTCTAAAAGGAGAACCCCCTAGAGATAACTCAGGATACTGAATTTAAAAGAATAATCATAAACATGATCAAGGAATTCAACAAATTTAAAGAACACACGAACAAATCAAAGAGCTAAAACAAGATAGGGATAAACTGCTGAATGAATTCACAAAAGAGACAGAAACATTGAAGAAAACTCAGGTAGAAATGAAGAAGGAAGTGCAAAACTCAATAAGCCAACTTGAAATAACAGGGGAAAGCCTCACCTCTGGAATCAATGAAATGGAAAACAGAATATCAACACTGGATAAAGTTGAAGAATTGGACCACTCAAGCAAAAAGTATGGAAAAATTTAAAAAACAAAGGAATGGAATATGCAAGAGATGTGGGACACCATAAAAAGACCAAATCTATGATCATAAGAATAGAGGAAGAAGAAACTCACCTGAATATCCAGCCACTCTTCCCAGCCAACTAGTCCAGTCTTGGAAGACAAAAGAAAAATGAGTAAGAACCTAATAGAAGAATGCTTTTTGAAGTCCTTGTCAAGAAATTCCAGTGGACTCTCATATGAACATTTGAAAATTGTCCTGTTCTGACTTTTTTTCTAGTTCCCTGTCTAGAATTTGTAATGCTAATTACTCTTGCCTTTACATTTCCTTCACATGCCTATTCACTAGTCAAGAACTTTCTTTGCCCTTTAGAGATAAGAGTTATGCAATTTGGGAGTCTTTTAGATAGACCCACTGAAGGGGTACTCTAATTGCCTTACCTTGCATCCCTGTTCAGCATGGAAGAAGCCAGAGAGGTCTGCTTCCCTATTCTCTATTGGCAATTAGGTAACCCCTTCAGAGGATTGTGTGATAACAATAGGAGGCAGGAATTGGCTAGGCAGTTAGGGTAAAAAGACTCCAAAGAAAAGTAGCTAGTTTCTTGGCTAAAATTCAAAATGTCCTTGGAACTTTTAGCAACATACTTTGTTCTAAAGGCCCAAAACGTCAAAAGTATTTGGGAGCTTGTATCCAATCTTTAAAAGATTTTAGGGTTACCTCTTCAGATGGGGGAATATTAGAGTACCCAAAAGCCCCATAAAAATAGGGCCTTTAATCCCAGTACTTGGGAGGCAGAGGCAAGTGGATCTTTGTGAGTTTGAGGCCAGCCTGGTCTACATAGTGAGTTCCAGGACAGCTGGGGCTACAGGGAGACCCTGTCTCAAAAAAAGACAAAAAAATGAAAGAAGAACAAAAAAAAAGAAAAGAAAAAGAAAAAAAATGATGGGGGGATATGGGAGGTGTTGGAAGGGAGGGAGTGGGCATGGATTTGATCAAAACATCTTATATGCATGTACGAAATTCTCAATAAAGTTTTTGTAAAAGTAAAAAAAAAAGCTATGTACAACAAACCCATAGCCAAAATCATTCTAAATGCAGAACTGGAAGCATTACCATTAAAATCAGGAACCAGAAAAGGATGTCCACATTCTCCACTCTTTTTCAGCATTGTGCTTGAAACTCTTGCTAGAGCAATAAGACAGGAGGAGGAAATTAAAGGAATACTAATTGGAAAAGAAGAGGTCAAATGATCCCTTTTCACAGATGATATGATACTATACATAAGAGATCCCAAAAGTCCCATCAGAAAACTCCAAGATCTGATCAACACTTCCAGTAGAGTGGCAGGTTATACAATCATTCTACAAAAATCAGTAGCCTTTCTATACACCAATAACAATTGGAGAAAGAACACAGAAAAATACTCCCATTCACAATTGCTGCCAAAAATAAAAAATCTTGGAATGAATTTGACCAAAGACACCAAAGATCTCTACATTGAAAATTTTAAATAGTTAAAGAAAGGGACTGAGAAGACACTAGTTGATGGAAGGCCCTCTGATGCTCATGGATTGGAAGAATTAGTATTGTGAAAATGACCAATTAATACTGTGAAAATTACCATCCTACCAAAAGCAATATATAAATTATATGAAATCCTAATCAAAATCCCCATGACAAACTTCATAGAATTAGAAAAAAATCCTTAAATTTGTATGGAAGCACAAAAGACCTCAGATAGCCAAAGCAACCCCAAAGATAAAGAGCAACGCTGGGGAGATTATCATACCACATCTCAAAGTATACTACAGAGCAATAGTCACAAAAACATCATGATACACAAAAATAGACAGATACATCAGTGGAACATCATTGAAGATCCAAAAACCCCAGTACATGCAATTTCAGCCACCTGATATTTGACAAAGGTGCCAAGAACACACAATGGAAGAAAGACAGCAGCTTCAACAAATGGTGCTGGTAATACTGGATTTCCACCTGTAGAAGAATCAAAGTAGATCCTTATCTTTCACCTTGCACAAAAGTCAATTCTGAATGGATCAAAGACCTCAATCTGAAACGGGAAACCCTGAAACTATTAGAAGAAAATATTGGCAGTAACCTAGAAGATATAGGTGTAGGAAAGGAATTTTTAAGTCTGACAGAAGTTGCTCGGGAATTAAGGTCAGCAATCAACAACTGGGACCTCATTAAGCTAAAAAGCTTCTGTACAGCAAAAGAAGCAATCAAAAAAGTGAAGAGAAAGCCCACAGAATGGGGAAAAATATCTTCATCAGTGACACATCTGACAGAAGTTTAACATCCAGAATATATAAAGAACTCAAAAAACAAAGAATTGAGAAACCAAATGACCCAGATAAAGATGGGCTACAGAAAGATGGGCTAAATATCTAAACAGAGAGTTCCCAAAGGAAGAAATAAAGATGGCTAAGTAACATCTTTAAGTGTTCAACATCTTTAATAATTAGGGAAAGTCAAATTAAAACCACCCTAAGGTATCACCTTACCCCAATCAGACTGGCTAGGATCAAGAGAACGCTCATTCACTGCTGGTAGGATTGCAAACTCATGCAACCTCTATGGAAAACAGTGTGCAGAACTCTTAAAAAAACTAAAAATGAACCTACCATATGACCCAGTTATACCACTCCTTGGCATATACCCAACAGATTCATGCTATTGTAGAGACAACTGTACAGCCAAGTTTGTTGCTGCCCTTTTCACAATAGCTAAGTGATGGAAGCACCCTAAGTGCCCCTCAGCTGATGAGTGGTTAACAAAAAGTGGTATATTTACACAATGGAATTCTATTCAACAGTAAAGATAGATGAAATAATGAAATGTGCAAGTAAATGGATGGATCTAGAAACTGTTATACTAAGTGAAGTAGCACAGACTCAGAAAAACAAACGACATATGTTTTCCCTCATATGTGGATCCTAGCTGCAAATGCTTTTAAATTCCATTTCCTTTTAATAAGATGATGCTGTACAGCAGTCCCTTGTGTGTGAAATAACTACCATAATCATTACTTCAGCAGAGCCTGATTGCTAAACACCGTCACAATTGGGCTTGTTGATGGTTGTGCTCATTCATCAAAGGAGGGCCAAGCAGGGTCATTGGACCCTCACTGGATTATCCAGCCACTCTTCCCAGCCAACTGTATGTAATTGGGCCCTAATCATACATGGTCTCCTGGATCTAGCAAGGGCTAAAGTATACAGTCTGGGGAAGGCTAGGAAGAGAAGGCATGACCCATGCTGGGTAAAGGCTTTCCAGTGTGCATTCACTAAGTTCTTGCATACACCTCAGCAAACCCTCAGTTATCTCGGTAAATAAGCTCAGTATATTTATTGGTTCCCCAGTAAAACTTTAATCAAACATTGGCTTGACACTAGTACCTTAAAAGGGTATAAGCATTGCTTAGCATCCCCAGGAAACAAAGTCTCACAACGGATGGAAAATTTATTTGTTAATGCTATTATGTCTAATAATTATTTCAAAGAAAAAATGAAAATGAGAATGTAAAAGATATTAAAAGGATATGGGAATGGAGATATTTTCCAAAATAGACAGAAATAGTGAGAAAGTGTAAGCAAGTGATGAAGGTTTGTGTAGGTTTGTTATGATATATAAAGGACGAGACAAAAATAATATACACATAATCTTAAAATGT
>NW_008351466.1:5060174-5063616 GCF_000622305.1 Nannospalax galili | reverse complement strand
ATATTTTTCTAAAATAGAAAAAATGAGAAAGCCTAAGCAAGTGATAAAGGTCTGTTTAGGTTTGTTATGATATATAAAGGATGAGACAAAAATAATATACACATAATTTTAAAATTTCTATGGTCATAGTTTAGTCAACTAGTTTAAGGAACAAAATATATATCAAGGTTTATCTGAGAATATTTGTTTTTTTACCCAAGCCTTATTTACATAGCACATGATAGTTAAAAGTACCAGACTGTTAGAACTAACCTTACTGTATGTTTAACAACCATAGTTTGAGGCCTATACTAATGTGATCAGAGGGACTTAAAGGACAGTTCTTGCCTCTTGCCCTCCAATGTTGACTAATTTCTAGGGGACTATGGAATATCTCTCAAAATATCCTGTAACTATGGTGGGCCACCTGTCCTCTTTTTCAGGGAGGACATGGAGACCTCACAAGATGGACTTGAACCAGTGTCCAGTCTACAAAGAGGAGGGTCAACTCAGAGGAAACATGTCATTCATGCTTCCAAGTGAAGCAAGACATGGTCGAGCAGGACCTTTTACTTACTTTCACATAGATGGAACTGGTAAAATAAAGGAGCCAGGAGCTGCTTCCAAGCCCTTGTGACCCCTGAGGGACAGATCCCCAAATGTCCTTAAGTGTAAAAATAAATTGATTTATTTGGGTCAACTATATGGTCTTAAACACCCAAAAGGAAAGTATTACCAAAGAGTAAAGTCATCCATATATTTAAGAGTTCAAGGAATTGCACTTCCCAGACATTAGGCTTAAGTCTATATAAAAAGTGATTTAGGCAATTATTTCTCATTGATGATTTTGTTCCTCAACAGAAAGTGCTGCTCAGATGTAAGACTTCAAATCTTGGTCTCTCAATACTGTGGTACCCACCTGTAGCTAAGGGAGACAACCAGCTGTTCTTCTAAAATCATGGATAAATTTGTTTTCCCCCTTATCTAGCTATCTAGGAGCCTTTAAAAGGGAACTGACACTGATTCTAACCACTACAACAGCTATCAAAGTACCTGAAAGGAAACCCTGAATCCATCACTCTAGAGTCCAGTCTTGGAAGACAAAAGAAAAATGAGGAGGAACTAAATAGAGGCTTTTGGAAGCCCTTGTCAAGAAATTTCAATGGACTCTCAAATGAACATTTGAATATTGCCCTGTTCTGACTTTTTTTCTAGTTCCCTGTCTAAAACTGTAATGCTAATTACTCTTGTCTTTCCTTCTCCTTCACATCTCCTATTCACTATTCAAAGACTTTCTTTTCCCCTTAAGAGATAAGAGTTATGAAATCTGGGAGTCTTTTAGATAAATCGACTGTGGTGGCTAATCCTGGGTGTCAACTTGACTGGATCAGGGATTAACTGAAATGAGAGAGATCTCCTGGATTGGATCATCTGAAGCCAGAAGACACACCCTAAATGTGGGTGTTACCTTCTAATGGCAGCCGGTATAAAAGCCCATGGCAGAGGAGAATGTCTGTCTTCTTGCTGCTTGCCTTCTCTCTCGCTGGTGAGTTCGTCTTGCTGGTGTAGACTGAAGATTAGCTGATCCTTTGGAATTCGTCAGACCTTCAGCTCCAGATTGGGACTACTGAGACATCAAGTCTCATGGACTGAGCGACTATGGATTCTCAGCCTCTCCAGTGTGTTGCAGTCATTGTTGGACTACTCGGACTCTATCCTGTGAGCTAAGCTGATAAGTCTCTCTCGACTACTCGGACTCTATCCTGTGAGCTAAGCTGATAAATTTCTATACATATATATTCATTCTACCTGTTCTGTTTCTTTGGAGAACCCTGACTAATACACCCACTGTAGGGGTACTCCAATTGCCTGACCCAGTGTCCATGTTCAGGGTGGAAGAAGCCAGAGTGGTCTGCGTCCCTATTCCCTGTTGGCAATTTGAGTAACCCCTTCAGAGGATGGCATGATAAGAACAGGAGGTAAGAATTTGCTAGGCAGTTAGGGTAAAAAGACCCCAAAGAAAAGCAGCCAGTTTCTTGGCTAAAACTGTCTTTGGGCCTCTTCGCAACCTACTCCGTTCCAAAGGCCAAAAATGTCAAAAATATTTGGGAGCTTTTATCTAAAAGATTAAAAGATTTTAGGTTACCTCTTCAAAGGGGACAATGTTAGAGTAGCCAAAAGCCCCATAAAAAATAAGTAAATCAACGAAGAAGAAAGAGTACATGAAGTTATCAGAAAAAAGTGATGAGATGTGGGGAGAGTTGGAGGGGAGGGAGTGGGCATGGATTTGATCAAAACACCTTATATGCATTATGAAATTCTCAATAAATTATTTATTTAAAAAAATCGTTATTCTTTCATTTTGATTTTGAATGTAGTAGTCAAGTGCAGGACTATACAGAAGCACAATGATTAGAGATGTGACTTTCATGTAGAATGTGCTAAAATGATCTCTAATTATCAGCTTTTCTTGAAATAGAAGGCGAGTTTGAAGGATTTATGTAGATCAGAAGGCAAAATTTTACCAAACGGTCTTTAAGTAAGATTCCATGACAAATACAATGGTTATCGTGTGTTAAGTTATAGAAAGTAATACTATGAAATTTCTGTGAGACTGAACTCCTATGCACATGCATATATGGAGACCAGAGGTGTGGGGACCACAGCTCCATGATATATGTCTTCCTCTATCACTCTCCTCATTTTTGAGACAGGGTCTCTCACTGAGCCTAGAGCTCACTGTTTTGGCTAGACTGGCTGGCAATCAAGCCCTAGGCATCCTCCTGCCTCTGCCCTGGCAGGTTACAGGCATGTGTTCCTCCATTCTTGACTTTTGTGTGCATGTTAGGATCTCAGCTCAGATTTTCATACTTGGACAGCAGGACTTTTACCTGTTGACCCATTTCCCAAGGCCTGTATTTATTTTATTTTATTTTATTTTTTTATTTATTTTTTAGCTGGCAATCAAGCCCTAGGCATCCTCCTGCCTCTGCCCTGGCAGGTTACAGGCATGTGTTCCTCCATTCTTGACTTTTGTGTGCATGTTAGGATCTCAGCTCAGATTTTCATACTTGGACAGCAGGACTTTTACCTGTTGACCCATTTCCCAAGGCCTGTATTTATTTTATTTTATTTTATTTTTTTATTTATTTTTTATTTTTTTAACTTTTTTTTTAATTACAACATAGAATAAGTAGATTTAATAAATGTTTATAGCATATTTCATCCAACAGCTGTGGAATATACATTCTTTTCAGCAGTCCAGGTAACTTTTTCTAAAATAAATCACATTTTTTTTATTCTTATTCTTTTATGAAGTTAGTTAAAAATTAATGAACAAGAAATTAAAGAGACTGCGCTGCAATTAAGTTAGAATATTCTAACTGGAAAACAATTACTGTGAAACTATTTACATTCTCATAGAATTATAAACATTTCTCAAGGAATACTTTACAGCACAACT
>NW_008351466.1:5033737-5059103 GCF_000622305.1 Nannospalax galili | reverse complement strand
CCCTCTGGTTTTCGTGACTAGCTAGGCATTGTTTCTCTCTTGTATCGTCTCCCCCCTCTATCATGGTTTTCCCACTTAAGGTGCCCCCACTTCCCTCCCTTTCTTCCTTACTAATACCCTTGCTCCCGAGATCCTTCCTCTGTTGAACTGCTTCTTTCTCCTTATCCCCTAGGTTCCTCATATACCCTTCCTTCCCCCCTCCCCTAATCTAACCCAATTTTTATCCATATCTCCCTTCTTAAGGTCTGTTGCCTACTATTCTTCTCCTTCAGGTTATTTCTTTTCCTTTACCTCACTGTTTCCTTACCCTTGTCCTGGTTCCTGCAGTTATGTCTGTTTGCATACTTATTTATCAGAGTCTGATCCTAGGATCCACATATGAGGGAGAACATATGTTGATTTTTTTTCTGAGATTGTGCCAGGTAAATGGATGGAACTAGAATCTGTTATACTAAGTGAAGTAACACAATCTCAGAAGGCCTGTATTTTTAAATGCTAATGATAATCAGCAGTTGTTTTGAACTTAGACTGGTGGTTCTCATCTATGGGCAATTTTGTCAACCATGTGCTATTTTAATGTCTTAAGCCATTTTGATGTTTGGAAACATCACAGTGAATGTCATTAATCTGTACAATTAATAACTGTTGTTAATAATCATAACAGTAAAAACAGACATTTAAATGTTTACAACTGAGAAGGGGTGCTGTACTTCTATTACATTGTGAGGAATGTCAGGCATGTTGGTAAATACTTTACAACCCATAGGACAAGTCTCTACTGTAAAGAATGAACCAGTTCCAGATGTCAATAGCATTGAAGTTGAGAAATGCTAACTTAGCCTGACCAAAGATTACCCCCTGCCCCCAGCATAAGAGTGCTTTATGTCCAACACTGTCTAAATTGCAAGTGTGTGGTTTTAATAAAAAGCAGTCTGACTTTCAATCTGTTTTATTATTGTTGTAAACTCTCCACAGACAATGCATACCCTTATTTTCTATGCTTATAGCAGACTTCTCCCACTGTTGCAGTCTAGATAACAAGCCAGATACATCAAAAGTCAAGGCATAGAGGCATTTCTGTAGTATTTATATGCTCCATTGATGTTTTCAATGCCATTAGCAGAACTGGGCTTTTGAAATGTCTGGGAAAATTGGCAGCTCTAAAAATATTCCCAATATGCTAAGGTTAATCTGTGATGACATGTGTCATGCTTTAGTGCTATGGGGTTTGGCTAGCCCCAAATGGTAAGAGGAACTTGTATCTAGGAATTAAGCTGTTATTCAAATCTAGGATGACAGAGGGGTAGACAGCAATATTGGTAAGAAACATTGACACTAATTGTTTTTATGAAGTGTAAGGAGAACATACAGAGAAATAGAAAATAGTAAACACTGAAGATAAAAACACGCAGACAGACTGGGTGGGTGGGGGAAGATAAGAATTCCACTAATTAGTTCCATGTTGGTCTGCCTCTGTTTTGCTTTATATAAAATGAATGAGCAAATATGTGAAAGGTTTGCCCACTAGCATGCTGAAGATGGTAAATCAAAGCCAATTGGACATCTCTGACAAATTCTTCTGTAGTGAAACAGAACTCGTTGTCTGCAGAGTCATGCTCATTCTGTTTTCCTTATTCTCTTTCTTTGAATAGCCAAACCACATATCTATCGGTAGAAAGAAATGAATTCAATATATTCTTCAAGGCCTACTTTCACTTGGCAATTTCACTTGGAATTTCTGTCTCCATGTTTTTGTTTGCTCTTTTAAATTTTTATTTTATTTATTATTAGTGTGTATGTAGAGTATATGTGTGTATACATGTGCCTTGACAGCACATGTGGAGGTCAGAGGACAACCTGTGGGAGTCAGTTCTCTCCTTCCACCATGTGCATCTCAGGGATCAAACTTAGGTTGTTAGGCTTGGCAGCATGTGCATTTATCTACTGAGCCAGTTTGCCAGCTCTTTGATTTGTTCTTATTTTAATTCATTTCCAGGATTTTTTTTTTGTGTGTGTGTATGTGTGGAATTATACTCATCCAACTCTAAAAACTCCCTCTTCTCTCTCCTGTGATAAATTTGTGAGCTAGATCTGATTAATCAGAACATGGCTTTCTCTTGGTCACAGTGATTGTTCACTGATAATAACATGGCCAAAACAGAAAGAATTGAAGAGAAGATGTTCTCCTTTTCACTGAGGATGCTGAAAGGTTTGTATGCCTTGAGATGCTAGTAGCCTTTTTCTACTATAAACAGAGGATTTCCCTAAGAAAGAGCTAATACAGAAAAATGATAGAGCAGAGAGAGATGGGAGGAAAGGTGACTTTTTCTTTAATTGCCTTGATAAATCTGTCTGAATTCCACATCTGGATTTTATAATTATGTAAATTGATAAACTTCCTTTTTTGCTGACTGTAGTTTTGGTTTTATGTTACCTATAACATAAATAATTTTATGATTACATCACCTCCACCATAAGAACTTCCTTGATCATCTTGCTTCATTATATTCTTTCTCAGCTCTGAATCTGCAAAGGATTTATGAATTTATATATTTATGAATATATACTTCAGCACTTGGTTATATACTGTAGTATATTGTTCTCATTACATTTGTGCAAACCCAGTCTTTCCAATTATACTGTAATGATAGAAATTTATTCATGGTTTATAAATCAACCTTAATTCAGCATTGTATTTAAGTTATGTGCTCAAAGAGAGAAGATATTTTGTTTTACACTCCTTTTGTGTTTTCCTTAGTATTCAGCCTAGAGTACTAAGGTCATATAATGAGTACATAATCAGTAAAGGATTTATTCAAATTTCCATTTAGAGCTATGGTTCTGATTTCCGAGTAGCTGAGAAACATTCAGGAAGCTGCAAGAGTATATGAACTTCAAGAGGTAATCGTCTTGAACTGTACAAAAATAAGTGTATTTAGTGAGAGTCAGTTTTCAGAAATAAAGGAAGACTAATAGATTAGCAGGTGCCATGTGAGAACAGAAACCTTGTCATATGCATCTTTGCACACATCAGTGTCTAGTACAGTAACTATAAGACCATCAATAGAGGCCTAACACAAATTTATTAAATAATGAATGACTGTGCTTCTTATAACATGGTTTCTACAATGATGGAGATGTTCTATAATTTTTTATCCAGTTGCTTAAGGCCACATGTGGCTATTGAGCCCTTTAAACATTGCTGGAGCAAGTAACTAAATGTTTATTTTTATTTAATTGTTATTAATTTAAATGTAGCATAACCACATGCAGCCCTTGACTGCTGTGATCTTTTGTTTGTTTATAAGTATAAAATAGTGGCCTATTCAGTACAACATAAGGACATCATGGGAGACATATTTTAGAGTTATTGTGTATTTCATTGTATTTGGGGGAGGGGAACAAATCTTATTTATTGTTATGATTTGGATACAAAATGTCCACCCAAATAGTTCATGTGATGAAAGCTGGGTTTCCAGATGGAGGCATTATACAGACAAGGCTGGATATAAAGGCTGGATCCTCATTCATGAATTAATACATTGATAAGTTTGGAGCTGAATTTGCTATTCACAGGTGGTACCCAGTTGAAAGAGGAAGAACTAGCGGTGTCTTTAAAGGGTATACATTATCCACAGATCCTTCTTTACTCATTCTCTCTGCTTCCTGTCCACCAAGGAGTATAATGTTCAGCTTTGCCCCAGGGATCAAGACAGCTAGGTATTGTGCACTGAGATACCTACCAGAGATCATGAATGAAAACAAACATTCCCTCCTTAAAATCTTTTTTTTTTCTCAGTTGTTTTGTCACAATGATGAAAAACTTACAGAAAAATTTATACTAATCATCAAAGTAATAGGTGGGTCATCTTCTTGTAAGGCCAAATTCGAGTATTGCCTTTGTGAAGACTACCTTGACTTTGACTCCATCCTACTATTAGTACTCCATTCATGCTAGAATTAATGATTATATATCATCCTACTTTTTATTATTGTAATTAATTTGCTATACTACATTGTAATCTATTTACTTATTCATTCAAATGTATTAATTTCTGACCCTGTTAGCATTAATCTAAAATTTTTGTTTAGAGCCCTCACAATTTTTCTCTGGCAGTCTAAGTAGATTGATAGATTCAAATTTATCAGAATCCTATAGACTTGCAGTGTAAAGCCTGGAGTGATGCCCAAGGGTAACCTTTAAACTGAGAATTGAGAATCTGGAAGTGAGCTTATGAGAGAGAACTGAATGCCAAAGGAATAAGCATTTCATATGAATGATACTATGTGCAGTTTCTGAGGTGAAAGAAATTAGCAGTCTGGAAGCTAAATGTGAAATGGTGAAGGAAGAGGATGGAGACTGCACAGTGTAGCTCAGGTTAGCTATCAAGACTGTTTTGGAGTCTTCAGAATGAAGCCATCTGAAGAACTTCAAGCAACAGAGTGGCACAATTAGCTTCAGTTTTGGAAAGTTTGCTTTGACTCAGGAGTGAAGATAAGATCTGAGGAAAGCTATTCTTAAAACCAAGAAGGGAACAGTAGTTGCTCCATGAAAATGGCTTGCAGCAGTATTCTTTTTATTTTTCATTTCCTCTTTTGAGACAGGGTCTCATGTATCCTCGGCCTCAAATTAGCTATGTACACAAAGATGACCTTCAACTCCTGATCCTCCTAACCTCCCAAGTGCTCAGGTTCTAGGTGTGCCGTAGAATACTCAGTTTGATGGGGTGTTGTGCATCAAACCCGGGGATTTATGAGTGCACTACAAGCACTCTACCCACTGAACTACATCCCAGGCTTAAATTCTATTATATCTTAGGCCTGCTATGACAAACATACCACATATCAGGTGCTCGGTGAATATTTGAGATCAAACAATTAGAACAAAATAGAAAGTTCAGAATATTCTTCATTTGGATGACAAAAATATAAGGTTACATGTCATCAACAGGCATATCAGGGTGACATTTTGGGTGGACAAAATGAAAAAAGGTTTTGAATCTCAAGCTAATAATATTGGTAACATCCAAATAGAAGGAGTCAATTTATGCCAATAAGAGCATCTCAGATAACAAAGAACAAAAGTTGCAGTGCAGTGAGAAATAAGCAGGATATAGTGTCTGGCCACTGTATTGTGTTCGTGTTCTCAACCAAGTTTTTCTCCCTTATTGAAATTATGTAAAACTTAATTTCAAGGTCATATTTTAGGATTTAGAAGTGTAAATTTTCTTGAGACTGAGAATTCTGAGGATTATCGTACAAAACTCGTTAATATCCATTTTCCCTCTAAAGAGAGCTCTGCTGATAATCCTTGAAGGGTTAAGGTTAGTTAAAAAGTCTATCACAATAGATGGAAAGCTGTGAATTCACTGAAATTACTCTCTAAATGAAGAAATCAGTTTAAAAAACTTTAATAACTTGGGTATTTTTTAGTTTTTAAGGAATAACTTAGGTTTATCATGTCCAGAGTCAAAGAGGCTGAACAAATTACTTCGGCTCTCTTTCATCTCCATATGAGTTGCCTTCTTACTCTCTTGCATTTTGCTACCCCTCTAGCAGGCCCCCTTTATTGAGTGTCGATTTCTGCCAATCATCCATCTGCATTTTCTAAAGTCTCTTTTAACTTTTAAGACTTTTCACTAGAATATTGTTGTAGCCCCAGTTCATCAGACTGTTTCTTTACCATCATTCAGAAGACTGTGAAGATTCTGCCTTTCCCAGGAATCTACCATGACTTAGTTCTCTTTTATATTTTGCATTTGGCCTTATTTAATATAATTCTACCTTTTATGTAACTTTCATATTTGTTTGCACCATTATATTTTAGATTATGTATTTGTGTGGAACAGCAACAATAAATTTATTTCATCTTGGACTGAAGTTCATAAACAATCCTATAAAGAGAATGTATGACTGATGTATGTTTGTGAGTGTGTGTGTCTATATGCTGAAAGTGTAGTTTTAAAGCCTGACAATAGTTATCTTTCTTGTCAAGACTCAAACTTGTACAATTAATAGACACATACAAATGATACTGAAAACATATCTTTTGATTTTCATATAACTTTAGGGAATACAAGGTTGGCTCAGACTATTACTGTGATCATTAAGAAAGAGCATGATTTAACGTGATCAACATTCTGAGAATGAAATGGAAAGAAAAAGAATACAAAGACAGTCCTCTGCCATTAGCTATCTGCTTTCAGTTCAAATTAGTGTACATTCTATTTTCATTACAACAGAGAGAAGTGAAAACAATGGGTCTCTTGTAACCACAAATCAATATATAAACCCTGATCAATAGATATGAAGCTCCTCTGGATATCTGAAATATTTTTATGTGTTTTGGCAGATGCTACTGCAGGAAGCAATGCATTAGATTTTGAAAAGTAGAAAGTCAATAAAGATAGGCTACATGTTAACTTCTTATATCCCATATACTTCTGATATAAGAGCTAGCTTTTCTGTGCTTTCCTTCCAATTATCAAGATATGAATGCTCTGAATTATTTATACACAGTAAAAAATTATATTTGAATTCTACCCCTATCTGATCTGTTTCCATTTTATATCTTCCGTACATTTTGCATGAGAATATTGAGACATATATTTGCCCTAAATTTTCTACTGCCTGAAAAATGAAAATCCCAGTATTGATTCAGGAATGTTATGAAGATTAATCATTTGAAATGTGAAGCTAGAGAAAGCTGAAACAACAATAAAGCCATTCCTGTAAACGGCTGTCCTCCTTGAAAATGCAGAAGCTGGCTGTGCAACTACACTTTGCTTGATGGGTAAATCTGCTTCTTTTCCCATGGTGGTCTCTGATTTTTTTCTTCTTTTTTTGCATAGGAAGGTGTCACTGTGAGGCTATGAGTAGTCACAGACTGTGACTGTCACACTTTATCATATTATAACCAAATGAGATATCATAGCATAACATGAACTGCTGACAAATTTTGGGGTCTGTTCCTAACCTATGACCAAAATTTATGGATAGCATGACTACAAATCAGAAGGTGACTTGTTCACTAGGAAATCTGTACCGAAATATTATTAGGTCATGGGTGGTCTGTGAAACAAAAACCTTGTAATTATCAACTCGCCAAGAGTAACAATTTATGCCAAGTGAGACAAACAGCCCAGTCATGAAAAAGTACTTGCCTTTTTCCTTAAGGTTGTCTTGTCATATTTCATGTCTGAAAGAAAGGATTATGATCTTTGATTTTTAACCAGGCCCTAACAATGTTGTGCTGAGGCCTTGCTTTTAGGCAGGTGAGGTATTCCCTTTGGAAGATTTTCCTCTTTGAACTTCTTGTGCAACTGAAATCATCTACTAAGAAGTGAACCCTGAAGGAATTTGAACTTGTTACCCAGGGGAAGAAAGTTTGTCAAAATTTGTTACTTAGATTGTTAAATTATCCCCCTGGCTATGACTGATTCTTAAAAACAGTGCTGCAGGATAGGAAAGGATGAATGAGGACTGGTGAGGTAAAACGTGATTGACTACTTCAGTGCGGGGGAGACCGGCTCCCCTCTATAGTCCTACTAGGAGAAGAGCCGAGAAAGTTAAGAAGAGGTTGTGAAAGATTTAGTGCCTGGAGAAATTGAGTCAATTTTTCCACTGGGAATGCAAAGGAAAAGAACAGATGATATTAAACCTCAGTATTCAGAAGAAGAATTTCAGTTCTACATTACCCTGTAATTATTACAGCTCTGCGGGTCTCTACTTGTTCTGCACTATCCTATATTTTTGCTGAATGGTTTAGCTCATCTGCAGTAAGAAAATGTGTAAAAAAGGAAAAACTCAATGAATTTAATAATCTGTGGTTGGCTCAACTGCCTTATGAGAGGATTCTAAAAATATATAAATTATTTCAGGGTCACTTAAACTGCTAGCAAAGACTGTAGCTGTTGGTTAGCATAATGAAGGTTGAAGTTATCTCCAAAATGACACCCCACCCCCTACCTAGAAAAAATGAGAATGAAAGTTTGCAGCACCCACCGCATACATTTATTTATGAAGTGCTTAAAGGGCAGAATAGTCAGAAATTGTTGGCAGTTACACTCTGTTGAGCAAATCTCCGTGAAAAATTATTTTCTTGTGTAATCCGAGTCCCCCTTTATGCTATTTAATCTAAATGTGAGTGCCCATCCCACAAAACCTCTCATGTCAACATGGACAGCTGTTGCACACACAGCTTCTCAAAGCAGTATCTATTTCAGGTTTGGGAGTAGGTACAGCATTAGAAGAGAAATGAAAAATTCAATTTTAAATGTTCAGAGGGTAGACTCCCCAGCATTATTTAGAATCACATAAGAAACAAATAAAGGTAGAAGGGCACTCTGTGTGTGTGTTTGTGTGTATGTGTGCATAGAATTCTTCAGTAGTTGTTGTGTGGGTCAAATCGTTTTATTCTTTTAGTTTAAATCTCAGTGTTTTGTATAAAATCATTATAGCACAAATTTCTAATGGGTTGAACCTTTGAAATCCAGAATCAGCATTTTGAATATAACAGTACAATTTAACCTACTTATACTTGCCAAGTTATATAGGAATGAAAGATCTGATCTGCTTGATTTGCTCTGGGTTGTCTGTGTGGCGTTTTGGTATGGCAGAGACTCAGATACTGAAACTCACTCTCCCCGAACTGTCTTATGGAATTAGTAAGCGCTGGTCTTTTTTATCGTTTGCGTTTACAATGCACATCTCAATATAGCTGTAGGGGACAAAAAATAAAAATATGTATTTGCTTGAACCAAGAGTGAGTAAAGGTCTTTAATGTTTTGTGGGCTTCTTAGTCACTTTTTTTGGTGTATGTGTGTGTGGTATGTGGGGTATGTGTATGCTTATTAACAAGTGTGGGCATATGTGAATGTTTAGGTGCATGTGTATGTGTATGCTTGAGGAAGCCTGATGATGACTTTGGGCCCCTGTTATATAATGAAGCAGGGTGTTTTTCTGAGATCAAAGCTTGCCATTTCAGTTTGTCCAGCTAGCCAGTTTGCTCCTAGCTTTTACTAGTTTCTGGGGAACTGAACTTTGATCCCCACACTTGTGAGGCAACTGTTTTACCCTCCGAATTATACATTTAGGCCTGGATACTTTTTAAATTATACATCTTAGAATACTCATTGTGCAAATTTTTCTGACTCCACTCTTGAAAGCCACTCTTTTATTCTTTGAAATCAATTTTATTTAAATATGGGGCCACTTGGAGGTGAGGTAACTGTTACAAAGGTGATACACAGGCCAGGTTGGAATGATTATTCTATTTGTCCTTTTCTAAAAAATAGAAGATTTCAGACTATATAACACAAATGTCCTGCTGTGACTATGGGGGAAAATGCACTCCCATTGCCTGAGCAGAGGATAAATTTTTAGTGAACTGGCATCATTGTAAATTACCAGCAGATATTTGACATGACCAAATTTGACCAGTTTTCCATGTTAAAAACCCTGAGGAAATATTTTTGTAAGGGAGTGCAACACTTAACTTCAAAATGTCTTTAAAATATTTTTATTATACACGTTGTTTCAGTGGTTTGAGTTCAAGGTTAAAAATCTTAGCGCTCCCTATTTCCTTTTTCCTGACTCCACAGAGAACTGTAATTTCACTAACTATGGTCCCATTTTTCATTTAGGTCTCTTAAGGCTGCCTGGCTTTGTAATGTAATGGTCATCTTCATATCTTAATAAAACAAAAATTGAATTATATGCACTACCGGGCAAGCATGACATGACTTTTGCTAGCATATGTAAGGTGTGAAAACCTGGGGGAAACTACTATTCAATTTAAGTTCCACTTGAGCACACTGCAGTGCCCTGGAAATGAGTTCAGTCCTAATGGCACAGAAAAAGGGAAAATCAGAGAAAGGTGGAGATCACCGATTTGAACCTAATTAAAAAGACTTGATAAAAACGTTAGGAAGCCAGATGGTAAAGTCAGTTTCTTCATGCTGTGCCAGTTCAGGGCTGGACGATGTTGAGCAGTTGGTATTCTGAAAGTGTGGATTGATCAAATCAGCAGTGCAACCAAAAGTAGTTTCTTAAAACTCTTAGATGTTGCTTTTTAAATTCTCCCATGCTTCTGTATCTCAACAGAAACAAAGATGAACTTTCTTTAATCAAATGCTAAAATTCTACATGAGCTTCAAACATTTGTTTCCCATTGAATATCTCCAACACTAATTTGAAACTAAATACTAACATCATTCTAATGTTAAGAACAAACAGTGGAGTGGAAATTCACTACACTGGGATGGTTACTGTTCCTTTAGAAAATTGTTCCTCTTTAATTTAAAAAGTTAAATAGCTGATTATTCTTAAATAACAATTGAATTAGATACTGAAAGAAATATTATCTAAATGTAACTAACTTTTTGTTGCTTCAAATACAGATGTGTATATTCAGAAATTTCATCTGAACATCCAACAATGGACAGGCCTTTTTTTTGAATATTTTAATGTCACAGTGACAGGCAATATCCCTACCTAGGTCACATAAAAATAAATTGGAAAATGTCTTTTCTTCATATAGATCACTTTGCCTAATGAATGAACGATAAATAGAGACCCTTAAGGAATATTTGCCCATATTTTTTGATCACTATGAAAGAATTAAATTAGTAAATTGTCATATCCAGAGAATACAGTGGGAAGGGTCACGACAATGCAAGACTATCATTCATGCCCAACTTTGCCAATGGAAAGGAGCTTTGGAGCCCTGATTCACATCCTCATAGTCTTCTTCAGTCCATTTATGTCCATGATGTAACCAGATAATTTACAGGTAACTATAATCCCAGAACAGAGTAAATAGATCTGCCTTTTCCCAAATAACCACAAATCATAATACCTAGGATTTACACTCTTCCTTTTCAAAAGAGCTCAGAGGGAAGACATTGTCCAACACAGTTCAACTGCAGTAGTACAGAACTTATAACAACAAATTTAGGCAGTGTCAGTGATACAACTAAAGAGGCCAGGAGAATTCAGGGATTTAGATATTACCTCTCTACCCCAAAATAGGATTCATTCAATACCACAATCCCTTATATCGGTCATGAATTCCTCTCAAGAGAATTTGCGTAATGGACTATTGCCAAGTATTATCCTTGTTACCCTGCCTTTCCTAGGACCATATGAACCACCAAAATTATAACCTGTCTGAGATTTTCATACATGAAGCAAACAGATGATAGAGAAAAACACTTTTCAGAATGTTCTTCTTTGAAAAAAAATGACTTATCTTTAAATAAGCTTATGAAGTAACAGATTTTTACAGCATTTTCATACATTCTTTTGGTTGACTTTTGCCCTCTCCCTTTGCACATCTTCCTATCTTCTTGACCTGCACTTCACCCCAACCATACATTTTTACTCCCAGTAATCATCTTTTTATTTAAATATCCCATGGGCTCTATTTTTCTTCCTCATCTCTCTTCCCTGAAAAGACCTTTTTTCCATCTCATGGGCACTTTACTGGTTACCTGACTGTGAAAAATAGACAGTCTTCTCAAAAAATAATGTTGACAAAACTGGATATACATCTGCAAAAGAATGAAATTAGATCAATATCTCTTACCCTGCACAAAAATATCAATTCAAAGTACATCAAAGACCATTCATTTAAAATTGGAAACACTGAATATATTAAAGCTGTAATGAAATGCTTCTTCTAATCATGTGGTTATTAAACAAAAAAAAAATGGAAACACTGTAACTGCTAAAGAAAATACTTCAGAATGTGGATATGCACATATGTGGATATAGAATGCTTCTAGAAAAAGAAATATCTGCAAGAATTGACATTAAATTACATTATATAGAATTCGAAAGCTTATACACAGCAAAAAACAACAACAACAACAAAAAAACATTGACAGTGATCAGATAGTCTACAGAATGGTGAAAAATTCTGCCAACTTCGCATCAGACAGGGATTAATATCCAGGACATATAACGAACTGCAAAAATTAAAATTAGTGGCAAATTATCAAATCATCCAATCAATATGTGGACTAATGAGCTGAATAGGCAATTCTCAATAGAAGAAACATATGGCCAATAAATATTTTTAAAAGTATTCAAGATCCTTAGCCATCAGAGAAATGCAAATTCAAACTATCTTGATATTTCATCTCATTCTAGCCAGATGGCTACCATCAAGAAAACAAATGGCAACAAATGGCTGCTGAAGGTATAGGGAAAGTAGAACACTTATTCAGTGTTGGTGGGAATGTAAACTGGTGTAATGACTATGTAAATCAGTGCTGGGGCTTCTGAAAAAACTAAAAGAGGAATGACCATATGATCCATCTATAGCACTCCTGAGCACAGACTTAAAGGACTCTATAGCCTACCACAGGGATACATGCACATCCATGTTATTGCTTCTTTTTTCACAATAGCAAGGACCTGGAATCAACAGATGAATGGATAATGAAAATGTGATTACATATACACAAAAATTTTTACCTAGCCATAAAAATAAAATTGTAAAATTTCCAGAAATATGTATGGAACTGGAAAACATTTCAAATGAGGTAAGAGATTAGAAAGAAATACTCTTTCTTATCTCTCATATGTAAATCTTATCCTATAATTGTTAAAATGCTCATTACAGGGGCTAGAGAGATGATTCAGAGTTTAACGGCACTTGCTAATGTTACGAAGTATGAGATCACTGGGAAAAGACCACTTAGACTCAAAAGTTCTGAATCAGCCAAAATTGTTTAGCTTGTCAATGACTGCACTCTTTGAGCCAATTTAGAGAATGCAGCAATTTTTTTTTTTTTTTTTTTTTTAAAAAAAAAAAAAAAAAAAAAAAAAAAAATCCACATCCTGACCAGGTGGTTGGTACAAGCAAACAGTTATAGAAGTCAGATAAGCAAGTAGTCACAAGAGCCAGATAAGCCTCAACTGGAGCCTCCCAGGATTATATGGGTGTGGCCCTCTGGTGTCAGCTCTTCCTGGAACTGCTGGCCCTGGGCCAGGATAGGGTGTGGGATGGCTCACAAAAATGGTGGTCTTACACAAACTGGAGGAACTCATGCTATCACACTGCTCTTGCAGAGGATCCAAGTTTGGTTTGTAGCACCCATACGCTTACTCACAACTGTCTGTAACTCCTGTTCCATGGGATCTTGTTTCGTCTTCTGGCTTCTGCAAGCACTAGGCACACATGTGGTGCACTTACATACTTATACACAAAACACACAGATGAAATAAAATTAAGCTTTGAAAAGAATGTTCCTTATTGCTAAAGTCATGAGGGCTTTATTCTTTTTGTAAGCAGACACTATTTTAGTCAAAACATTGCTGATTCGCTATTGGATATTCTTGTTTCTCAGTCTTCAAAGAATATTTTTCTGTGTGTTGCTTGATTTCTTTCACAGAGTGTTTAGAATTTTATTTGCATTTGAATATTTACTGCCACTTATAATGTGACATATTTCCACAAATAGTTAATAATGGACTCTTGATTGAACAAATTCCTGCATGTACAAATGATGAAGTACTATGCAGCTACCATTCTGGTATGCATTAGTTACTTTTCTGTTGCTGTGATAGAAACATATGATCAAGGAACTTATAAAAGGAAGAGGTTATTTAGCTTATGGTTCCAAAGAGGCAAGAGTCCATCATGGCAGGGAGGCATGGCAGTAAATGTGGCTGTATGAGGAGTGCTAAGGGCTCACATCTTTAAGCAGGCACAGGAAGCAAGAGAGCAAATGAAGATCAGGCAAGGCTTAAGAATTCTCTAAGCCCAACCCCAGTGACATGCCTTCTCCAGCATAGTCACAACTTGTAAGACCTCTGCAAATAGTGCCACCAACTGGGGACAAAATGTCCAAATACTTGGAACCTATGGGGGACGTTGTTCAAACCATCACAGGTACTTAAAAAAAATTAACTCTGTTGATGCATGTAATATAGCCAGTCTATTAGTGAGCTCTGATGAATGCACATGTAAATACGCTCCAAATAAAAATATATACCATTCTCAATACCTCCAAAAGACTGCTTGTGCCACATTCCAATCCATCTCCCACTCTGTGTGCTCTAGACATTTCGTGATCTGCTTTCTGTTCCTAGAGATTAGGTTGTGCTTTCTAGAGTTCTGTATTAACAATAACATACAATATGCAAGCGTCTTTACTGGCTTCTTTCATTCAGCATAATTGTTTTCTGAATCATTACTTTTGGTGGCTGTACCAATACTTCTTCCATATTTATTACAGAGTAACATTCTATTACATGAAGATACATTATTTTATTTACTTACTGATGGACATTGGTTGTCTCAAGTTTGGCTTCCTAAAAATAAAGCTATAAAGCTTCTATCAACATTGTGCAGTTTCTATACATATATATTTACATTTACCTTGGGCACTTATTTAGAAATAAAATGATTGGTTTATATTATAAATATGTGTTTTTCTGCTTTTTTTTTTTAACAGGGTCTTACTATGTTGCTCTGGTTGTCCTAGAACTCATGATGAGAACGTGGTTGATCTTGGGCACGTGTCAACATGCCTGGTCTTAAATATCCTTTAAAAATGCTTTAGTTAGAATTTTTGTGTATTTCGTACAATATATCTTGATCATATTTAGACCCCTTCCCCTATATGCATCTCCCCATATCACCTTGCTGTATTTCATGCATTCTATCATATATGTTAGGGCCTAGGAAATCAAGTTTGTGTTCCCAAATGTTCCTTAGTGTGGAGATTCAGTTTTACCAGCTTCATTTGTTAAATAAACTCTTTCCTCCAGTGTATGTTCTTGGTACTGTTGTCAAGTATCAGGTGGTTGGAATTTTGTGCACTCATGTTTGGGTCTTCTATTTTTTCCCATTGATGTTCAGGTCTGTTTTTGTGTGAACATCACACTGATTTTTATGGCTTTAGCTCTGTAACATCATTTGAGATCTAATAAGTTAACTTCCTCCAGCGTTGATCTTTGTGCTCAGGATCACGGGTCTTTTGTGATTAAATATGAATTTTAGATTTTTTTTTCTATTTACATGAAGAATCTCATGGGGATTTTGATTGGGATTACATTGAATCTATAAATTGCTTTTGGTAGGACTGTCATACTTGAAATATTAATTCTATAAATCAATACGCATAGGAATTCTTTCCGTCTCCTTGTGTCTTCCTCAATCTTTTTCTTCAAAGATTTAAAATTTTCATTGTAGCAATCCTTAATGTTTTGGTTAGGTTTATTCTTAGATTTTTTTTGAGGGTCTTGTGAATGGGAGTGTTTCCATGAACTCTTTCTCTGATTAATTTTTATTGGTATATAGAGAAGCTACCTATTTTTGTAAATTGAATTTTATCCTGCTACTTTACTGAAAATGTTCATCATTTCTGGAAGTTTTCTGGTGAAATTTTAGAACATTTTATGTATAATATCTTATAATCTGTAAATAGGGGCAATTGGACATCCTTTTTTCCCATTAGTACCACTTCAATTTCCTTCTCTTGTTTTACTGCACGAGTTTCAAGCAGTATATTGAAATGGATAGCCTTGTCTGGTTCCTGATTTTAATGGAAATGTTTGCAGTTTTTCTCCATTTACACTAATGTTGGCTGAGGTTTTGTTGCATATATCTTTAATTACATTGAGGTATGATTCCTCCAGTCCAATCCTTTCTAGGACTTTTATCATAAATGCATGTTGAATTTTGTCAAAGGCCTTTTCTGAATCTATTGATATATGACTGTGTGATTTTTGTGTTTAAGCCCATTTCTTTGATTTACTATTTTTATTGACGTACGCATGTTGAGAATTTTGCATCTATAATAGTTATCTATTTTGTTGTGTCTTTTCCTAGTTTTGGTATTAGGTAATCATGACACCACAGAAGGAGTTTGGAAGTTCTCCTTTTGTTTTTACTTTTTTGAATAAATTAAGCAATATCGGTTGTAGATCTTCTTTGAAGGTCTAGTAAAAGTCTGCTGTGAATCTGTCTGGGCTTGGGATTTTTTTTATTCGAGCGGCTTTGTATTACTGTTTAGATTTCCTTATTTGTTATCTGTCTGTTCAAACTGTTGATCTGTTCTTGGTTTAATTTTGGTGGATCAATTGAATTTAGAAATTCTATCATTTCTTTTACATTTTCTAATCGAATAACATATAGGTTTTAAAAATATTCCTTTATAATATTCTGGATCTTTTTGGTGTCTGTTGTGATGTTTCATATTTTGTCTCTGATTTTGTTTATTTGGATTTGCTCCTTCTTTTGATTAGCTGGGCTAAGGGTCTGTCCATCTTGTTCATTTTTTTCAAAGAACCAGTTCTTAGATTCATTGATTATTTGTAGTGCTTTATTTTTGTTTCTATTTCATTAACTTCCGCTGTGATTTTTGTTATTACCTCTCGTCTGCTCAGTTTGAGTTCAGTTTGTTCTTTTTTTTTTTCTAAATTCTTGAGTTGTATCATTAAGTCATTTATTTGTGCTCTTTCTGATTTTTTTCTGGTTTTTTTTTTTTTCAATGTAGACTCTTAGAGCTATAAACTTCTGTCTTAGGTCTGCGTTTGATGTGTCCCGGAAACTTTACTGTATTTTGGCATAATTTTCATTTAGTTCCAGGAATACTTTTATTTCTTTCTTGATTTCTTCTTTGACCCATTTATCATTCAGGAGTGTACTATTTAATCTCCATGAAAAGCAACCAGGGTGCAATGCTACATAATGAAAGCGCTTTAAGTGACTACATGGAGGAGTGGTTTCTGAGAGGATAAATCTCATTAAGGGATAATTATTCTTTCCATTCCTTCATCATGGCTTTAAGTGAACCAGCTTTCCAGAAAGGGAGGGTTGTGGTGGACTCCTGGCCCGTGATTAACAAGACAATTTGGATTAACCCTTAAAAGTATGGGATGATAAGGGTGGAGAGATGGCTCAGCTATGAAGAGCACTGACTGTTCTTGAAAGACCAGGGCTTGATTCCCAGCATCTACTTGTCAATTAACAACTATCCATAACTTCAGTTTCAGTTTCAGGGGATTCGATGCCTTTTTCTGTCTTCTACAGGCATTGCATGACACAGGTACACTTACACACATGCAGCCAATACACTAATACACATAAAATAAAAATAGTTAAGTATTTTTTTAAAAGTACAGCGTGTCGGATGTGGTGGTGCAGACCTTTAGTTCCAGCACTTGGAAGGCAGAGGCAGGTGAATCTCTCTGAGTTCAAGGCCAGCCTGGTCTACATAGCAAGTTCCAAGCCAGCTTGGAATACAAGGAAACCCTGTCTCAAAAATACCGAAAAAAAAAAATAGAATTATGGGATAATAACATGTAATGTTTTAGATATCTCAGAACATTAGGTCTCTACTCAGGGATAAAGGTAGAACTCAAATTCTATTATTTGAAGAGGAGTGAGTAGTTTCCTTTAAGTGGGTCTCAATAAACCCCAGATTCCTGCAACTTTTCTTATAGTAACTGAAATCGTAAAGATGGTAAACCTTATGTTTACCTTTCCAGTGTTAGTTACTGGGGAAAAAGGAGGCATGGTTCAAAGTCACCGTGAGAGGGAGTTCATCCTCAACAGGCCACAAAGCTGTTAATCCCTGAAATGATCATCGTTGTGTTCTTTTGTGTAATGTTTGTCGCATGTATTGCAATTAATTATATTTTAATTTTTCAAGTGACTGATCTGTTTGCTTTAAATAGTTGTGTGTCGAATAAATCAGGAGCTATAGGTTAAGGAGCAGGCAGCATGTCCACATGAAAAAACATAGCACTCAAAGCCAGTCCTAAAACTACACAGAAATTACATCAAGAAATCCTAATAATGAAAATGTGAATCTCCTAAAGGACAACACTTCAAGACCTAGGGCATTCTATGTGTGGCCAAGAAGCATAATAAGAAAGGACTAAAGAATATGCATGACACGGTCAAGGGCCTGAGTCCCCAAGCTGAAGATAGTCAGACATTTATAAAGCTCAAATAGCATAACCCCATGATTCCAAACATATAAGATACAAATTCAATCAACTTACCTGACTTACATTGCCAAGGACCTCAAATTCTGTGGGCCTATGACCAGGGCAAAGCTCAAACTAAAACAAAGGCCCAGGCTATAGCTCTACCTCTCGCTCCACATCTAGCTGTGTTTTCACTTCCTTCACTTCCAGCTCTATCTCAGACCCCAGCTCCCGAAGGTGCACAGACCCTTGTGAAAGTTCCGGAGGAAAGCTTGTTCCTACCAATTTGGGGACAGGATTGGTGTGATATTTAGGCTGCTATCTGCATGAGACTTTGTCCTGCTGAGATAGTTATGCAAGTGAATTTGAAGCAGGAAGAAAAATGTACGTATTTCAAGGTGATTAAAAGATAAAACGGTCTTTTATTTTCTTTCAGATAATTTTAAAAATAATTATCTTCATTCTTTTAGTTCTGCTTCTGATTCATTTTTTAGTTTTCTTTTGTCTGAAAATGTGCAATTTAGCTAAAGCCAGTCACTTTCTCCAAACTTTGACTCCTTTCTGAAATCCACAGGCTTTTAATTTATAACTTTTAATTTGTCACAGGATAATTTTTAGGTGCTTACTCATTCATACTGAAAGTAAGTTCTCACTAACCTGTTTTTCAAAAATATTTAAAGCATAAGGAAGTGTTTATGCAGTATGATAAGTGAAGAAATATGACAATCAATAGAATGCATGCCGCTTTTAGAAACAAAAAAGTAGTTCTATGTTCATACTGTATCAAAGTGACAAAAGAAAGTTGTCTGTCTTAATAGGGATTGTTTCCTGTTGGTTGGATTATGGCTACTTTATCTTATTGTTTAGAACTTGCCATAAGTTATATTTTTAAGAAGAGCACATTTAATTTTACAATCAGAAAAATAATAAATGTGATTTAAAAAGATGTTGGAAGGCAATGAATGAATAATAAATGGATCATACAGTCAATAAATCCTCTTGTAGTTCAGAGAAAGTGAATATTATCTAGATCAGAAAGAAGACCAGACTGATAGAGGCACCGATTTGAGTCTGGAGAGAAGCTGCCAGAGTTTCCAAGTTCTTGTGCCACTGTACAATAAATTTTACAGAGGCATGTGGATAGTAACCAGAAAGGAAATAGTTTATTAAAGGAGAAATTTAGATTGGCTTGGAGGTACACCTGTCTTGACCTATGGCCTGGCTCCAAGACAGAGAAAGGGGCAAGGGGGATGCATGAGTTTTTATGGGCTATTTACATAATACTCATTTCTCCAAAGTTCATAAATGCTGCAGTCCAGCTCCAGCTGAGTCTGGGGCCTGAAGGGGTGAGGGTAACTGTGGCGGTAGAAATGACTATACCAGAAACAACAATTGCAGTTCTAGTAGAGGCTGGTAGAGGCTGTTGACTGGCCGTCTCAGGGGAGGTCAGCCCGAATGTCTTTTACTTCTCTTCTTCTGCAAGCAGCCTTCTACAACATTTATTTATAATTAGAAAGCTTACAATAACAGCAAAGCATCAGGCCATAAATCAAACCATGAGTTTGCTCAGTATTTCTCAGTGTACAATATTTTTCAATAATCACAGTAAAAGGAAAGTACAAAGTTCAATGATTAACCTTTTCTTAACATGGCCAAGCAATGTCTTTGTTGTTTTCTTTATAGCCTTGTGGTTGCTATTTTACCATAGAGGTGTAAGACAGCCTGTCCCTATTTGCCCTTTAATTCTTTGAATTTAATATTTGCAGGTAGGTGTGTATATTTGAGAGAATTATTTTTCTCATGGGAATGGGAATAACCAACTCCTTATTTATTGTCTAACCAATTTTCCTTTATTTATTATCTAACCAATATTCTGATTTATATTTTTCCTCTCCCTTTTGCTATTTCTTCTTGAACGTTTTGTACTCTTTGAGTCATATGATTATTTTCTCTATTTCAATATCCTTTATTATTTTGTTGCCATTTATCTTTAAAGGCTTTTGAATCACTTTTAGTCTTTGTAAAAGAATAGGCAATTTTTCCTCAGCGGTCATGCACCACCAGCTAGGGTAAAGTCATAAACTCCTGTAAAAGGCAGCAGGGCATCTATTGCATGCTGTCTTTTTCTTTTGGGGGAAATCAAGCCTCATTATTAATCACAAATGCAGGTCCAAATAAGATCATAGTAATAGGAGGAAGTCGTCTATCTTATTACTTTCATTTTGTTTCAGTAACATAATAATTCTGCTAAAGGCAGAGATTTTCCCGGTTTAGTTTCCCATTCCATCATCAGAGTTGGTTATCAGAATACTTAAAGAAGAGAAGGTTATACAAATTACAAAAACCAGGAGTAACTGGGGAAGGGATATCCACCAAAAGATCATTGAAAAGAAATTCTTTCTTCAAGCATATATGCAGAATGACACACATTTAGGGCAGGGATTAAGATATTTTTAATGAAGTATTATCGCTGGTGCTTTAGCAAATAAGGCAGTTGCTTGCATAGATGTTCCACTAGATAGCTATGATGTGTATTGCTGTCTCAATTTTCATTCTGATTCTGTCCATGGGTTTGAGGGGAAGCTAAAGTTTATGTCTTGCTGGCTCAGCAGCTCCTTGGTAGCCTCATGGACCCTTAGAGAGAGCCTATTCATGACTCCTGATAGACATTACAGTTTACCTTTGAGTAGATCTTTAAAAAATTTAGATTTACCTTTTTCAATTTCTCTCTCTCTCTCTCTCTCTCTCTCTCTCTCTCTCTCTGTGTGTGTATACATGTGTGCAGGTACCTATGGAGTTCAGAAGAGGGTCTCATATGTCCTGTAGTTGGAATTATAGGTGGTTGTGAGCTACCTGATGTATGTGCTAAGAACCCACCTTAGGACCTGAAAGACCAGCAAGCTCTCTTAATCATTGAATAATCTTGCCAGCCCCCAAGATATGAGTGCATCATAATTATCTCCTTTAAATTTACAAGGTTTTGTTTAACTTTTCATGAATTATTAATCCAAAAGCAAAATACTTTGTTAAGCAATGCAAAAATTGCTTGTGCATGGACTACCAAAATATCTAAGGACCTGTGATTCTGTAGGGCCATGTGTGCAAGAGAGTCAAGACTTTCTTGTGCCTTGATAGCAATTAGGTGGTTTACCATGTCTGTTGTAGTACCAAGGACAGGTATCCCATAGACAGGACTAAATCTCTCAATATACTCCAAGTCCTAATGGCTCCAATACTGGATCTTTAGTCACCAAACTCAAGAGTTTTTTGATAGCCCTGGGATCATCTCTCTTGCTTTTTAAGTAATTTATTGAGAATTTCCTACATGCAAGTCAGGTGTTTTGATCAAATCCATGCCCACTCTCGCCCCTCCAACTCTTACATCTCCCCATCACTTTTTCTGATAACTTCATGTACTCCTTCTTCTTTTATTTTTATGGGGCTTTTTAGTACTCTAACATTCCCCCCTCTGAAGAGGTAACTGTAAAATTATTTAAGGATTAGATAAAAGCTCCCAAACGCTTTGGACATTTTTGGCCTTTGGAATGGAATATGTAATGAAGAGACCCAAGGACATTGTGAGTTTTAGCCAAGAAACTGGCTACTTTTCTTTGGGGTTTTCTTACCCTAACTGCCTAGGGAATTCCTACCTCCTATTTTTAATCACACCATCCTCTGAAGAGGTTACCCAACTTGTGGATAGGGAATCGAATGCAGACTGCTGTGGCTTCTTCCATGCTGAACAGGGACACAGGGTGAGGCAATTGGGGTAGTACTTCAGTGGGTCTGTATAAAAGACTCCCAAATTGCTTAACTTTTATCTGTTGGGGGGAAAGAAAGTACTTGACTGGTGAATAGGAGATGTGAAGGAGAAGTGAAGGCAAGAGTAATTAGCATAGAAGTTCTAGACAGGGAACTAGGAAAAAGTCAGAATAGGGCAAATTTCAAATGATTATATAAGAGTCCATTGGAATTTTGTGACAAGGACTTCCAAAAGCATCCCTCTATTGGGTTCCTCCTCATTTTTCTTTCGTCTGCCAATGCTGGACTCAAGAGTGATGGATTCAGGATTTGCTTTCAGGCATTTTGATAGCTGTTGGAGTGATTAGAATCGGTGTCGGTTCCCTCTCAATGGTTTCTAGATAGGGGGAGAAAACAAATTTATCCATCACTTTAGAACAATAGTGGGTTGTCTCCCTTAGCTACAGGTGGGCGCTACAGTATTGGAGACCAACATTTGGAGTCTTACATCTGAGCAGCACTTTCTAATTAGGAACAAAACCATAAATGAGAAATAATTGTCTAAATAATTTTCTTATATGGACTTAAGCCTAATGTCTGGGAAGAGTAATCCCTTGAACTCTTAAGGAAGTATACTGATCACTTACTCTTTGTTTATACTTTCTTTTTGTGTGTTTAAGACCATAAAGTTGGCCCAAATAAATCAATTTATTTTTACACTTAAGGTCATTTGAAGATCTGTTCCTCAGGGGTCTCATGGGCTTGAGAGGAGCCCTGGCTCATTCTTTTTACCAGTTCCATCTACGTGAAGATAAGTCAAAGGTCCTGCTCCACCATGGCTGGCTTTACTTGGAAGCATGGAGGAAATGTTTTCTCTGAGTTGACGCTCCTCTTTGTAGACCAGACACTGTTTCAAGTCCATCTCATGGGGTCTCCATGGCCTCTCTGAACAAGAGGACAGGTGACTCACCACAGTTACAGGATATTTTTAGAGATGGTCTATAGTCCCCTGGAACTTAGTCGACCTTGGAGGGCAAGGGGCAAAAACTGTCCTTTAAGTCCCTCTGAGCAGAATAATATAGGCCGAAAAGTAGGGCTGTTAGACATCCAATAAGGTTAGTTCCACCAGTCTGGTACTTTTAATTACCATGTGGTATGTATATAAAGCTTGGGTAAAAACCAAATATTCTCAGATAAACCTTGATTAGATATATATTTTGTTCCTTAAACTAGTTGACTAAACTATGACCTTAGAAATTTTAAGATTATATGTATACTATTTTTGTCTCATCCCTTATACATTATAACAAACCTACACAGACCTTCATCACTTGCTTAGGCTTTCTCATTTTTTTTTCTATTTTGGAAAATATTTCCATTCCCATATCCTTTTAAGGTCTTTTACATTCTTATTTTCTTTTTTCCTTTGAAATAATTATGAGACATAATAGCATTAACAAATAAATTTTCCATCTGTTGTGAGACTTTGTTTCCTGGGGATGCTAAGCAATGCTTATTCCCTTTTAAGGTTCTAGTGTCAAGCCAATGCTTGATTAAAGTTTTACTGGGGAATCAATAAATATGCTAAGCTTATTTACTGAGATAACTGAGGGGTTGTTGAGGTGTATATATGACCTGAGTGTATACACACTGGAAAGCCTTTACCCAGCATGGGCCATGCCTTCTCTTCCTAGCCTTCCCCAGACTGTATAATTTAGCCCTCCCCAGATCCAGATTACATACAGTAGGCTGGGAAGAGTGGCTGGATAATCCAGTGAGGGTCGAATGACCCTGCTTGGCCCTCCTTTAATGAATGAGCACAACCATCAACAAGCCCAATTGTGACGGTGTTTAGCGATCAGGCTCAGCTGAAGTCATGATGATGGTAGTTATTTCATGCATAAGGGACTGCTGTACAGCATCATATTTTTAAAAGGAAATAGAATTTAAAATGATTTGGTGCTAGGATCCACATATGACGGAGAACATACATCATTTGTTTTCCTGAGTCTGTGCTACTTCACTTAGTATAACAGTTTCTAGATCCATGCATTTACCTACAAATTTCATTATTTCATCTTTCTTTACTGTTGAATAGAACTCCATTGTGTAAATATACCACATTTTTTAACCACTTGTCAGTTGATGGACACTTAGGTTTCTTCCATCTCTTGGCTATTGTGAAAAGAGCAGCAACAAAGGTGTTTGTGCAAGCATCTCTACAATAGGATGAGTCCTTCGTGTATATGACAAGGAGTGGTATAACTCCCACAAGGAGTGGGTCATATGGTAGGTTCATTTTTAGTTTTTAGGCATTGTCAACACTGTTCTCAATAGGGATTGCATGAGTTTGCAATCCCACCATCAGTGAATAAGTGTTCCCCTTTCTCCACATCCTTGCCAGCATTTGTTATCATTTGTTCTCTTGATCCTAGCCAGTCTGATTGGGGTAAGGTGATACCTTAGGGTGGTTTTAATTTGCATTTCCCTAATTACTAAAGATGTTGAACACTTTTTGAGATGTTTCCTAGCCATCTTTATTTCTTCTTTTGAGAACTCTCTGTTTAGATCTTTACCCCATCTTTCTGTAGCCCATCTTTTAATTCAGTCATTTTGTTTCACGATTCTTTTTTTTTTTTTTTTTGAGTTCTTTGTATATCCTGCATGTTAAACCTCTGTCAGATATTTCACTGGTGAAGATATTTTTTTCCACTCTGTGGGTTTTCTCTTCACTTTTTTGATTGTTTCTTTTGCTGTACAGAAGCTTCTTAGCTTAATGAGGTCCCAGTTGTTGATTGCTGACGTTAATTCCTAAGCAACTTCCTTCTGATTTAGAAAATCCTTTCCTACACCTATATCTTGTAAGTTATGAAAATATTTTCTTCTAATAGCTTCAGGGTTTCCAGTTTCACATTGAGGCCTTTGATCCATTTGGAGTTGATTTTTGTGCAAGGTTGAAGATAAGGATCTAGTTTCATTCTACTACAGGTGGAGATACAGTTTTGCCAGTACCATTTGTTGAAGATGCTGTCTTTCCCCCATTGTGAGTTCTTGGCACCTTTGTCAAATATCAGGTGGCTGAAATTATGTGTACTCTGGTATGGTTCTTCAGTGATGCTCCATTGATCTATGTGTCTATTCTTGTGCACATACCATGCTGTTTTTATGACTATAGCTCTATAATATATTTTGAGATCTGGTATAGTAATTACCCCAGTGTTGCTCTTTGTGCTCAGGGATGTTTTGGTTATCCGGGGTCTTTTGTGCTTCCATATGAATTTAAGGCTGTTTTTTCCTAATTCTGTGAAGTATGTCATAGGGGTTTTTATGGAGATTTCATTGAATCTATATATTGCCTTTGGTAGGATGGTCATTTTCACAATATTAATTCTTCCAATCCATGAGTAAGGGAGGTCCTTCCATCTCCTGGTGTCTTCCTCAATCTCTTTAATGATTTAAAATATTCATTGTAAAACTCTTCGGTGTCTTTGGTCAGATTTATTCCAAGATATTTTATTTTTATTTTTTTGTAGCAATTGTGAATGGGAGCATTTCCCTGTATTCTTTCTTCAATTGCTTGTTATTGGTATATAGAAAGGCTTCTGATTTTTATAGATTGTTTTATTAAACTGCCACTATACTGAAAGTGTTGATCAGTTCTAGGACTTTCTGGTGT
>NW_008351466.1:5020759-5033582 GCF_000622305.1 Nannospalax galili | reverse complement strand
GGATAGCGGGCAGCCTTGTCTGGTTCCTGATTTTAATGGGAATGCTTCCAGTTTTTCTCCATTTAGAATGATGTTGGCTGTGGGTTTGTTATATATGGCTTTAACTATTTTGAGGTTTGTTACCTCCAGTTCAATTCCCTCTAGGACTTTGAACATAAATACATGCTGAATTTTGTCAAAGAACTTTTCTGCATTTATTGAAATGACAATGGGGTTTTTGTCTTTGAGTCCATTTATATGATTAATGACATTTATTGACCTAAGTATAATGAACCATTCCTGCATCTCTGGAATAAAGCCTACTTGGTCATGGTGAACAATCTTTTTGATATACATCTCTATGCAGTTTGCAAATATTTTGTTGAGAATTTTGGCATCTATGTTCATGAAGGATATGGCTCTATACTTTTCTTTTTTGGTTGTGTCTTTAACCATTTGGGTGTTAGAGTGATGCTGGCTTCATAGAAGGAATTTGGGAGTTCTTCCTCTGTTTCTATCATTTTGAATAATTTAAGTAGTATTGGTTGGTGGTCGTCTTAAAATGTCTGGTGGAATTCTGCTGTAAATCCATCTGGGCCTGGGGTTGTTTTTAGTTGGGAGGCTTTGTATTACTGTTTCGATTTCCTTGTATGTTATAGGTCTGTTTAAACTGTGGATCTCTTCTTGGTTTAACTTTGGTGGTTCCCATGATTTTAGATATCCATCCATTTCTTTTAGATTTTCAAATTTAGTAAAGGATAACTTTTTAAAGTATTCCCTTATAATGGTCTGGATCTTTGGGGTGTCTGTTGTGATCTTTCCTTTTCATCTCTGACTTTGCTGATTTGAATTTGCTCTTTCTTTTTTTGTTAAACTGGGCTAAGGGTTTGTCTATCTTGTTTAGCTTTTCAAAGAACCAGCTCTTAGATTCATTGATTCTTTGTATTATTTTCTTTGTTTCTATTCCATTAATCTCTCTTCTGATTTTTGTTATTTCTTCTCTTCTGCTGGGTTTGAGTTTCATTTGTTGTTGCCTTTCAATTATCTTGAGTTGCATTGTTAGGTTATTAATTTGAGCTCCTTCTAATTTTTTAATGTAGGCACTTAGAGCTATAAACTTCCCTCTTAGGACTGCTTTTAATGTGTCCCAGTGGTTTTGTTATGTTGTATTGTCCTTTTTGTTGAATTCCAAGAATTCTTTTATTTCTTTCTTAATTTCTCCTATGACCCACTCATTGTTTAGGAGTATGCTGATTAAACGCTCTGAGTTCTTGTAGTGACTAAGGCTTTGTCCGCTGTTCATTTTGAGCTTTATTGCATTGTGGTCCGATAGAATGCATGAAATCATTTCATTATTTTTTGTATTTGTTGAGGTTTGTCTTGTGGCCCAATATGCAGTCAATTATTGAAAATGTTCCATGCGGTGCTGAGTAGAAAGTGTATTCTTTGGTGCTTGGGTACAATATTCGAAAGTGACTGTTAGGTCCATTTGATGTATCACTTAATTTGGACGTCTCTATGTTTATTCTTTGTCCAGTTTACCTGTCTAATAGAGACAGTGGGATATTGAAGTCCCCTACTATTACTGAGTTGGGTTAATTTGTGTCTTAAGGTCCTGTAGTGTGGCTTTTATGAATTTGGGTGCACCAGAGTTTGGTGCATATATGTTAAGGATTGTAATATCTTTTTTTGTTATTTGTTCCTTTGATCAGAATGAAGTGTCCCTCCTCATCTGTTCACATTAGTTTTACTTTGAATTCCGTTTTGTCAGATATTAGAATTGCATCCCCTGCTTATTTCTTAGTGCCATTTTCTTGGAATATTCTATTAAGGTAGTGCCTGTCCTTGAAGGTGAGATGGGTTTCTTATAGACACCAAAGAGATGGATTTTGTTTCTTTATCCATTCGCTTAGTGTGCTGGATAGCTTTAGTGTCAACTTGACACACCCGGGTTGAGGGAGCCTTAATTGGGGAATTTCCTCTATTGGACTGGCCTGTGGCCATGTCTGAGGGGTATCTTCCTGATGAGTGATGTGGGAGGGCCCAGCCCACTGTGGGTGGTGCCACCACTGGGCAGGTAGGCCTATGTTGCACAAGAAATCAGGCTGAGCAGGGGCCAGGAGAGCAAGCCAGTAAGCAGCATTCCTCCATGGCCTGTGCTCCAGCTCCTGCTTCCAGGTTCCTGCCCTGAGTTCCTACCTTGGGCTCCCTGATGAACTGTGACCTGGGATATGTAAACTAAATAAACCCTTTCTTCCCCAAGTTAGTAGTGGTCAGAGTATTTTGTTCCAGCAATGAAGAAACAGACCAGGACACTTAACCTGTGTCTTTTGACTGGGGATTTCAGTCCATTGATATTTAAGGTTGTTATTGAAGATGTGTATTGATTACCATCATTTTGATTGCTGTTTGTGTTCTTTTTCTAATTTTGTATTTCCTCAATTACACCTTTATTTATTTTCTTTCATGTCCCCTGGGGGAATAGTTGTTTCTCTCTCTGCTCTCTGTATTGCTTCAAGTATTCTTTGATGGGCTGGTTTTGTGAACATGTATTCTTTCAGGCTATTCGTGTCCTGGAAGATTTTTCTTTCCCCCTCAACTATAATAGACATTTTTGCTGGGCAAAGTATTCTGGGCTAGCATCTACTGTCATGTACAACTGGAAATTTGTTGGTCCAGGCTTTTCTGACTTTTATAGTTTGCATTTCCATTTTATTATTCTGTAATTCTATAATTCTAATAGGTTTTCCTTTATATGTGTCTTGTTGTTTTTCTTCTGCTGCTTTCACTAGTGTCTCTTCTGTACATTCAGTGTTTTTACTATGATATGTCATGTGGAATTTCTTTTCTGATCCTGTCTGTTTGGTGTTCTATGTGCTTCCTGTATTTGTATGGGGATGTCTTTCTTTAATTTTGGGAAATTCTCATCTACAATCCTGCTTAAGATCTAGTCAGTGCCATTAATCTGAAATTCTCCTTCCTCCATCCCTGTGATATGTAGATTCGGTCTTTTCATGGTGTCCCGCATCTCTTGCATATTCCATTCCTGTGTTTTTTTAATTTTCCATAATCTTTGCTTGAGTGGTGCAATTCTTCAACTTTATCCTACAGTGTTGATTTTCTGTTTTCCATTTCATTATTCCTAGCAGTGAGGCTTTCCCCTGTTGTTTCTAGTTGGCTTATTGAGTTTTTCACTTCCTTGTTCATTTCTGCCTGAGTTTTCTTCAATGTTTCTATCTCTTTTGTGAATTCATTCAGAAGTTTATCCCTATCTTCTTTTAGCTCTTTTGTTTGTTTGTTCATGTGTTTTCTTAAATTTGATGAATTCCTTGATCATGTTTATGACTGTTCTTTCAAATTCAGTGTCCTGGGTTATCTCTAGGGAGTTCTCCTTGTAGAAGTCTTCTACAGGACTGGTGGAGTTTGGTGGGGACATAGTGTTTTAGTGTTTTGGTTTCCATTTTATTATTCTTTCATTGTGATTTTGGCATGTGAATTCCTTTTGTTGTTTATGCTTCTGATATGAGAATTAAGTTGACGTATGCTTCTGTTTGTATTATTTGTGTGCATCAGTCCTTTCCTTATTGGTTATGTAAAGCTGATTGGTACAGGTTTCAGGTTCTCTCAGGTTTTATTTTGGAGGGAACTGATGGCTTCAGATCACCTATTTAAAAGCACCCACAGAAGCCCAAGTCAGGTTCCAGTCAGGTGTACTCAGGCTTCCTTCTAAGGTTTGGACCCCACCACATGAAGGCAGGATCCGGGTGCTCTCTGGCTGTCCCCTGCTTTCTCAGCCCCTATGCCAGAGGTAAGCCAGAACCAGCACTCTCTGGCAGTCTTCTGAGATCACAGCTTCTACACCGATGGAGGTCGGAACCCACCCTCTCCCATCTCTCTCTTTTTCTATATGGATTGTTTAAATGGGAGGCCTAGAGAAAAAATACCCAAATTAGAAATATACCCAGAATTTGGGGAATTCTTTGGTATACTTTAGTAGGTCTGGGAAGGTGGACACAAGAGTATATGAACCTCACCCTCTGTAGCACAGGAAAGAATATACCCCTATTCCACATTAGAAGTATCCATTGTCCTGTAGGGTTTTAGCAATAGTTGGGCCCTGGACTAAAATATATTTAGAAGATGTAGATATGAAAAAGTTTTCGGGTGACATAGAGGGGTCCCATTTTTCCAAAATGCAACAGGAGGGATGGTTTCCAAGGACATTGTTTTCTGTGTACACTGGTGGAAAAGAGCTGGTACTGGGGAGAGTTTGGCAGGCCACAATCCAGATGACAAGAGTTAGAAGACGGAATTGTGGAAAATGGATTAAATAGCCGTTGCTCTGACTGTATGGTAACAAAACACAATGATTCTGAGAGAGTTATGCAAAAGGCTTGTCCCAATACAGTAGATTAATAAGGCAGATTCAGCATGATTGCTAAGAGAATAGTTAAACATTCTGTTGCCCCAGGACACCAGGGAAGTTAGATCATAGGATTTATAGTCTGAGTCACCAACACTCTGGTTCTCTGTGTGCTTCCTCTTTTCCTTTCTATACAAATTGCACACTGAAATTGCACAGGGAGGCATTTCACATCCTTTTGAATGGGCCAGTTCTATCAAAATGAGAAAAGCAGAAATTCATCTTATTTTGAAAGAAATTTATATGACTCTCTCATTCAAAGGTGTGTCTCAATCATTGTGATTTAAGTACTTAGATCTTGGGCTGCTCCCACCCCACTTTAGATGGTTTCATTATAAAGGTACACTTGCAATCTGCATATGAGGCCTTAGTCCTTAGTGTGGGCCATTTCTCCTGTATTGATCTAGAGACCTCTAAGGGATAGGTGCCCTTGATGTAGTTGATATAGTTAGGACAAAGTCAGAAATCAGAGGAGTTAGTGAGGTCAGTCACCTTGTTTAAAATAGAAACTACTGGATGTCTTATTTCTATATAAAGGGGAAGAAAAAATAAAATAAAGAGAAATGATTTTATTTCCTCAGGTGCACTCAAGCTTCTGTGCCTAAGTTTAGAATTGAGATTCCTAGAGGGAAACCAGTGGTCATCAGGCAGGCAGTCACTGCTTTTTGAAGAAAAGTTTGAGAACTTCCATTGGCTCACTCAGATATAAGCATTTTCCTCTAGTCTTCAGATGAGATGCCCTGGTTTGATGTTATCAGTTTTATCCTGGAGTTTTGAAAGAGGCTGTTGATTCTCAGCAGCTTGACCACCATAGGGTTCCTCAGGATCACCTGGTGTGGCCCCTTCCATTGAGAACCCAATTGTTCTTTGGGTTCTTGTTTCCAGGTTTTAAGGGAACCTAGTCCCCAGGCTCTACAATCTTTATAGTCCCTTCCTTTGGAGTGAGCATAACCTTGTTTCCATATTTCTGTAATCCTTGTTATACTTGCTCCAGGTTTATTATGTTGGTCTTTTTATTTTTATTTTATGTGTATGAGCATATTGCTTGCATGTATAGGTGCACCCATGTCATTCAGTGTCTACAGAGGTCAAGGGTGTTGCATCTCCTGGAACTGGAGCAACAGATAGTTGTTAGCCACCATGTGGGTGCTGGGAATTGCACCCAGGTCTTCTGCAAGAGCAACCAGTGCTCTTAATGGCAGGGTCATCTCTCCAGGCCCCCCGTTAGGTTTATTGTGTATTGAGTCATCTGTTTGAGTACAGAATCCAAGACTAGATCTAGTGTGAGGAAAAATCTTGTATATAATAATTCATAGGGACTGAGTATAATATTAGATTTTAGAGTAGTATGTCGTTAGGACAATGAGTAATAGTTTTAGACATTTTTCAGAGGTTTCCTGACAAAATTTTGCTGGGATCTGCTTACTAGTTTGGTTAGTCTTTTCAAATTTGTCTGAGGATTATGACCTCCAAACGGAGTGTAAATAATATTTTATCTCTAGGGCTTTAGATGCAATTAAAGGATGGTATAAAGTGCTGTGAAAGATGTACCATGGTCACAATGTAATAACAAGGGATGCTAAACCTTGAGATAATTTCCTTTAGGAAGGTATTTGCCACTTCCACAGCCTCCTCATTTTTGGTGGGGGAAGCAAGTATCCAGCCAGCAAAAATGTCTGCAAACAGCAACAGATTCTCGAAGGTGGTGCAAGGGGCACATACACAGTCTGTTGCCAGTTGTCACCTATATAGGCACCTGTCCTCTGGGTTGATTGAAAGAGTGGAAGAGGATTAGGACAGCCAGAGTGTACATTCTTTACAGTAGAAATTAGTACCTGTCCTAGGAACAGTGAGTTACCATTTCTCGGGTGTCACATCTCCTCAAGTAGAATGACTCATGTGTTCCCCTAATCACTTTGCACTGGACAGCCCAAAGTAATTGTATTGTAGTCCTACATAGATCCATAATCCCCCTTCAACTGGTTTTATATAATTTATCTTTGGAGGGAACAGTACTAGCTCCTGGGGATCTTTAAGGTTGTCCTCTAGGGCCTCTCTGCCAGCCTATTTTCTTGGGAAGCATTGGACATATCTTTTTGGTGGCCCTTGGAGTGAATGACTGTTCTAGATCCATTCTATTGCTGTACAAACATAACCACATGTGAGGAAAGGCCTTATTTCAGCTTATTATTCGAGGTAACAGTTCATTACTGAGAAAAGTTAGGGCAGGAACTCAAGGTAGGAACTTAGAGCAAAACTCTAGCTATCTGGCTGGCTTCCTGTCATGTTCACTGGCTGGTTCTCAGCATGCTTTTTTATATAGCTTAGGCCCACCTGCCTAGGAGAGTTGCTGCCCAGATTGTGCTTGTCCCTCCCACACTAATCAAGACAGTTTATTACAGGCATAACCTGAAGTCAGTTTGATCAAGAAAATTTCAATTGAGGTTCCTTCTTCCCAGGTGACTCTATATTGTGTCAAGTTGTCAGAAAGTAATCAGAACGACTGCCATTTGAATGGGGAGTTAGCTTCTACTATGTCTAGAATCACTTGTTTACATTTTATGGATGAGTTGCTGTCTGTTAATCATCTTTGCTCTTTTCAGATGGCGATGGGCATGTAAGACCATGAAGGCATACTTTTAATCACTGTAGATACTTTTTCTTTCCCCAGAGCAAGTCCCTTCAATAGGACTATTAGTTTGTCCTTTTGGACCAAGGTAGATGGGGTAATAAGGGTAGTTTAAATTATTGCTTCCTGAATGACCATTTCATATCCTGCCTTATATTCTTAATTTAGAATGTAACTGTTCCCATCAGTAAATCATATGGATTTCTCCTCTGGACTGTATAGGGGCTGGTCACTTAAGTCAGCCCAGCTAACAGAGCTGGAGAATAAGGTCTTAGTACACAGATCAGAAGAAATTTCCATGGGCATTGATAGCTACCTATGGATTGCCTAGGAAAAGTGTCTGCTATTTTGTTAACCAACTTCCAGTTAACCATACATGGCCCATTAATTCTAGCATGACCTTTACTGTTAGTAATGTTGCAGCTGCCACAGCTCTTAGACAGGGTAGCCAACCTGATGCTATAATACCTACTTTCTTTGAAAAATATGCTCCAGGTCTTACTTATGTCCTTAAGCATTGAGTCAACACCCAAGAACAAGGCCATCTTTTTCTGCCACAAATAACAAACAAAAGGTAAGGCCTTGTTTGTCTGCCACAAATAACAAGGATCTTTGGAGATTGGGCATGCCCAGTGCTGAGATTTGTGACTAAAGGATTGTTCCACTTGACCATCCCAGTTAAGGGACTCAGAGTTCTTCCCTTGACAGCCTCGTGGAAAGGTTTTTCCATTAATCTAAAATTGGAAATCCAAACAACAAACTGAGCAGTCCTCCAAAAGGATCAAATTTATCTCATCGTCTTTGGCGGACCTAGTTCAAATATGGCTCTGTCTTGAGATGGGGATAAGTGGTGTGTCTATGGAATAAAAATATATCCCCAATATTGCACTTCCTGCTAAGTTATCTGGGCATTTTTTATGGTATACTGAATACCTTTTAGATGCTCAGAAGCTTAAGACTCTGATGATATTTTTGTTTGAACTTTTCTTAGTAGGACCACATGACAAAATATCATCTGCATGTTGTAGAATGCTTCCCTCAGAAAAACTATGTCCCTAAGGTCTTCTTAAAGTCCCATAGCGAAAAAAAGGTGGGGACTGTCCCTGAACCCTTGAGGGAGGACTGTCCAAGTGTACTGATAGCAAACTCCTGTGATTGGGTCCTCCCATTCAAAACCAATAAGCACCAAGAGTCAGACGATTGCAAAATAGGCACATTTTAGGTCTAACACCTACCATTTAGTGAATTCAGGGACCTAAGATAAAGAGTATAGGGTTTGGCCATGAGGCAAGTCTTAGATCCTGCACCATGTGTTAGTCTTTATTTGGCTTGACTACTGGAAGGACTGGAGTGTTACGACAGGACTGGAAATGGGCCAGTAGTTAATGTTTCAGAAAAATTTCAGTGGTAAGTTGTAATCCTAATTTAGTGTCCCTTTTCAATGAATGCTATTTTGATTGGGATAAATTATCTCAGGGCTTAAGTGAACTTTCACTGGGCAACCAGCTTTGTCTCAACCAGGCATCCTTGTATGTCAGAGAGTTGATTCCACTTTTGTTAGTTTCTTGGGGGAACTTCAGAAGCTAAGAATTTATAAATCAAGGGGCATTGTGGGAAATTGCAGGATTTCTCCTAGGCAGCTCAATAAATCTCTTCCCAACATGGGAGAGGGACACCCCGAGGAACAACCAGGAATGCATAGCTATAAACTGGTTTTCAAATTAACAGAGTACTGGCGAATACAGCACTGTCTTTGACAGGTTCCTTCTACTACTGCTCTATCTATAAATTAGGAGAAATATTCTAGGAAAGGAGATAAAGATTGAGTAATTGGGCCAGGTATGCATAAGGAAATTAATTTTCTTACCATCCACATCTATGGCAACCCTAGGCTCTTCAGTTGACATGGAAATGTCAGGAACCAGAATCAGCTAATTTCCCAGGCATTCTTAGTCCTATGAGGTGACCATGATATTCAGTACTGGCCCCTTCTCACTCTGAGAATGTGGATAATATTCCTTCTAATATCAGGCCCTTGGGTCCTCACACATCAGACATGCAACAGAGGGTAGAGTTGGATGGGGTCATGTAGTCATGTGCCCAGTGGCATAGAATTTTTCATTTGAAGAAGGCCTGAACTTTGTTTTCTAATCTCTGAGGTTTATTATGGGATTCCTTGGTGGGTACTTCTGGCTAATAACACCTTCAAATTAAAATGAAATCATTTAGGCCCCTTTCTTTCCTCTTTTCCTGTTGATCTTTTTCCAGACAGCAGTAATTGAACACTTAGAAGACAGTGTCCAATATCTAAGCCTGGGGGGTTTGAAGTCCCACCTGTAGCTTCTACAGCTTTTTACAGATGTCAGAGGATTACTCATTAATAAAATGCTAACCTAAAATGGCTTGTCCTTCAGAGCATGAGGGATCCAGATTGGTGAATTTCCTTAAAGCCTCAGCTGGCCTTCAGGGAAATCAAGCATGGTTTTCTAACTTCCTTGAGTCATTTTCTCATCTAGCAATAGTCAACATGTTTCTTAATGCAGTTTTTCATTCCCTCAATAGGACTTTCCACCATCATTCTATTCTCACGTGTTCCTGCTAGGGTATTATAATTCCAATCAGTGAATTCTTGGTATGGAATGATCTCTGCAATGGGTTTACAGACATTAGAACTTCGGCTAAAAAAACCTTATCTTCATGCTATTTAATTTCCTCCTAGGCCATTTTTTTCCCACATGAGGTACCAAGTAATCAAGAAAAATGAAGAGAAAAGAAACTACAACAAACATACAGTGCCTGACCTATGAAACTATCAGTTTTATACTAGATAAGACATGTTTGTATGAATGGATTTGGACTTTTTGTTTTTGATTACCATGCAGACTAAAAGTGCAAGTGGATGAGGCTTTTTTTTTCCTTTGTATCCACAACTGAAGGGAAATGTCTTATGACCTGGGGAAGTTTCTCTGTACCTATGAGAATAGGATTTTCTACAGTAAATAAACAGCAAGGAATTGAGAGCAGTTAAGACATAGCAGGACAAAAGTAAGTAAAGCACAGAGTATAATTAATTAGGAGTCCTGAGAAGGGAAAGAACCTGTTCTTTCCATCTGTATTGAATCCTTTATTTCTCAGAGTGAGATGTTTAGCCTTCAGACAGAAGAACGGGATAGAGTTTAGTCTGGCTTTTTATCCTTTTAGGCAGTGCCACTGTATTGTCTCACTTTCTAACCTTAGTGTACCTTGGGTTGTAACACCAGGTTTCAAATACTTGTCCTCATTAGGAATTGTACCTGTAGAGAAAATGAATGTAGGTTGGGAGACACTGGAAGATATCAACAGTCAAAGCTGCAGGCAGTAATATCCTGTGGGGAATGGAGTCAACATTCATCTTACCAACTTCTCTTCCTCCCTGTCTCTGGAATCTTGCAGCAATGGCAAGTCTTTAGATACGGGGTCTCAGGTATGAGGACAGGGTAGGAAAGAGCTGCCCATGTTGGAGCCCCATCTGTGTCTCAGGTTTCTGTGATCTCCATAGATTTCTGGAAAAGTAAAGGGAAAAGAGAGAAAGATGAGTAGAGAAGGACTGGGAAGTACACCTGAATGTCAGGGGTATGGAAAATTCTGGTGGGACAGATTCTGGGAGGATTCATTGATATCTAAGAAATTAGGCAATTGTGTGCATACCACCATTTTGGCTAGTCACATGATCACTGACGTCTTGGCTAGTGACATCATCAATACCATTTTAACTCATGTAATTGTCATCAACTTGGTTCATGTGATCATTGTCCTTTTGGCTCACATTATCGTCTCTGTCTTGGTGGCATCATTAGGCAAAATGTGACAAAAATCACATGATTATTTTCTGTCTGTAGTCAGGTTATAGAAAATACTTTGAACAGCTAAGAGATAAAGGATTTATCCAGGAGAGGATTGGAAAGCTTGTTTATTCACTCTCAAGCATGAGGTTCCAGAATTAGTAGCAAAGGGGTCATGATTTTCTGGGCCCCGAACAGATGGGGATTATATAGACATTTTTACCTCATCATTTTTTGACTGGTACCTGGGCTCTGTTCCTTTTCATGACGTACCACGTTATCTCAGGAAAGTTCCTTCGTAAGTTTACATGGTAATCATAGTTTACAAAGTAAATATCCCAGGTGTGGGTCATCTGCTACTTTTTAATCTATAGCTAGTTCAGGCTAACTGGGCTAGGAGGTGGTCAAACGGTCATTGCAGTTTACAAAAACAGTATCACTAACAGATGTTTAGATATCTGTCACATTCGATCTACAGTTTTCTTGGACTAATTGGACCAAGTGTCTCATTAGATCATTTGGCAAACTTTCCATTTATTTTCACATCTTTTATCAGAAATTAGACATGGTGAGTAGAAAGCATCACAGAGCTTCAGCATATTACAGAATAGTAAAACATTACAGGATTGCATTTTTAAGGTATATACCCAGTAAGTAGAAGAAGTGGAAACCTCAAATGGCCTAAGAATATAAATTTTCCCTATCAACGTGAACAGGTCCGTAGTAACATTGGTCAACCCACCATAAAGGAATGAGTCCTTATGGAATCCATGCATTTCACGACAAGTGTGGACAGTCACCTCGCAGCAGCCACCCAATCTTAAATTTGGGTTTAGCAGTTGCTGAGAATACATGCATTTCTTAGACGGTATAGGCTGACTTTCAGCCCTTAGCTTAAGAGAGGAATTGAGAGAAAGCAAATGAAGAGAGAGAGAGAGAGAGAGAGAGAGAGAGAGAGAGAGAGAGAGAGAGAGAGAGAGAGAGAGAGAGACTGGGAGTGAGACAGAGAGAGGAGATTGAATTTTATTTTCTCCATGCCATGATTAATCCACCAAAGGAAATCTGCCTCTCATTCACAAGTGATGAAAGAATGGGGGAAGCAGAATTTAGTGCCCTCATTGAGAGACAAAAAAATTTCAGAAGCTTATCTTTTCCTTTTGGCTGGATCAAAGAGATGTTACATACATGTATTTGAGTCTGGAATGAAGCTGCTGGAATTTCTGGGTATGGTTTATTAAAGGAGAAATGCAGATGGGTTTAGAGGTTGTGCCATACTTGGACCTGCGGCATGGCTCCAAGAAAGCAAAAAAGGAGAAGGGGATGCAAGGTCTTTTATGGGTCATTTACATAGTACCCACCTCTCTAAAGTTCAAAACTGTGGTGAGCTTTTTAAAACATGCTCCTGTGGTTGAATGAAGTCAAGATAGGCCAATAGATTTCTGACTTCCCTGGCTGATGCCTTTCAGATGTTTTTTCTCTGGGGGCTCTGCCTCACCATATTCCTTATTTTGTCTCAAGACAGCTTTCCAATGAAGATATAGAATGTGAAATGTTTCTAAATCTGTACTGTATGATACAAGTCCAGTAGAAAGAGCATTGTAGTTTTTCTCATCCTAGAATTTTGGTTCTTTGATATAGGAAGTATATACCATGATACCTCCCCTCCCAAGGTATGGTGAATTTTCCTCATTGTGTTTGAATCATGGGTTGATAGTGGTAGTAAGGATGGCAGGAATAGGTTCCACATCCAGCCTTCACTTTGTTTTTTGTTTCTGGCTCATTGCTTGTGTAGGGAGACAAGATAAAGAACTTAAGTACTGGGGAACTTTTATTTATCTATTTTGAAAGATCTATTGCATTCCTTTGCTTCTCCAATATTTGATCTTTCATCTAGGGAAATATCTCTGCACTGAGATGATAATTTCATAAACCTCTTTCATCAAACTTCATGGGAATATTATCACATATTTA
>NW_008351466.1:4998238-5020689 GCF_000622305.1 Nannospalax galili | reverse complement strand
AACTCAAAGAACTATTTTTGGAAAACAATATGATTGTTGTGTTTTCTAATTTTAGTAAAATTTTGAATGGACAGCTTCTCCCCCTTGTTAGAAGCCTCATGCTGTGTATTTTTTTTTTTTTAGTCTCTGACACCTAATATTTTAGGTGGCCATGGTAAATTATCAAAAAATAACCCACATATAAGATATTTAATCACAAGTCCAGCTTTCAGATTATGCTCTGGGAGAACACAGACAAAAGCCACACTGTATGTCTGTATATGAAGATATGCTCTATAGGGATCAATGATTTACAGAATGAACAGTCCAAGGTCCTATAAAACAGTGTTATGGTGGTATTAATGAGAGATTTTCTCCATAAGCTTAAGTATTAGAGCACTTGGTCCTCAGTTAGTGGTGATGTTTGGGAAAGCTCATGGAACCTTTAGGTTGGGAGGCCTTGCTGAAGGAAGCATGTCATTGGAAGCAGGCTTTGAGAGTTCATAGCTTCATTCTACTTCCGGTTTGCTCTCTCTGATTCCTGTTTGTGGAAAAAGACATGATATTTCAGCTTCCTGCTCCAGCTGCCTGCTGTCATGCCTCCCCAGATATTATAGACATCACCACTGGAACCACAAGCCAAAACAAATGTTCTTTCTTAAGTTGCTTCTAGTCATGGTATTTTATCACAGGAACAGAAAAGTAACTAATATAAGCATTACATTCAAAAGATAATTTAATTATCTTGAAAATAGAAGTCATGCAAATGGGCTCATATTTTTGAAAAAAAATGATTATTATTAAGTAGTTTAAATTGAAATGTTTTATTACTTAAACTTCAGATAAACTATTTTTTTTGGTCTTTTTGAAATAGGTTCTCCCTGTAGCCCCAGCTGTCCTCAAACTCACTCTGTAGACCAGGCTGGCCTTGAACTCACGGAGATCCACCTGCCTCTGCCTCCCGAGTGCTGGGATCAAAGGCATGTGCCACTACACCCGGCCAGATAAACAATTTTTGAAACACATTATGACTAATTGACATTTAATGCTTACATATTTTGGAGTAATATAGTTATTGTATTAGGAAAAATAAAAATAAAAAATAATGGACAAAGTCATCCTTTTTGTTCATTTTCTTGTCAGTATTCTCTGTATTTGCTACTGTAGTGAGACAGATTTTTCTAATAAATGGGCATTCAAAAATTATATGTTTATAATTGGCAATAATAAATATAAGAACAATAGTAGATTCTGAGAGAAGTTTGAAGTAAATGCAATCATTCAAAATTCATTTGAACATTCAGAGCATCAAAACCTGACAGAACTCTCTGGAAAGTTGGCAGCATTGTGTATCTGCACTCTCCATTACAGGAGATACTAATCACATGTGGCTGTGGAACACTTGACATGAGGACTAAGGGCTGAATTGTTAATTTTGTTAAATGAATTAATTTGAATAATACTGTAAACTAGGTTTAGATGTAGAATGGAAATTTAGAGTTCTCATATATTATTTATAATATAAAGTGATGCTAAAACTTTAAGTAGTTTGTATTTTTGTCTTAACTCATTCTGAAACAGAATTTATTTGCAAAATGAGAATGTAGGAAATGTCTTGAACTCATTCTTGCTAGTCTTCAAATAGGAAGGTATGAGATATGATTAATGTATAATGCAAATATTTAAGATGTATGATTATTTATGACATGAGTTAAGTATTTGTTTCATGTTTTGAAAAATATCATTTCATATTTGAAATTCATTGTATCTGAAGTTAAACTGTCTAAATTTTTAAAAACCACATAGTTAAAAATAAAACAGAACTGGCCTGGAAAAATGGCTCAGAGGTTAAGAGCACTGACTGCTTTTGCAGAGGATCCAGGTTCGATTCCCAGCAACCACATGGTAGCTAACAACCATTCATAACCCCAATCCTAGGGGCTCAATGCCTTCTTTTGGCCTCCATGGGCATTGTATGACATGGGTGCACTTACACAGATGCAAGTAATACACTCATACACATAAAATAAAAATAATAAATAAAATATTAAAAATTAAAACCTAATATTAAAATTGAATTTCTTAAAATATTTACATACTTTTAAATTACAGAAAACAAGCCTCAATACATAATCTTGTACAAATTAGAGGATATCATTTTAACTATCTGTAGGTTTGGTACTGGCAAGTATACTTCCATTATAATAGACCCAAAACGTGGTGCTTCGATACGTTCAATTGAAAACATTGTGTCAAAATCATGGCCACTCTAACCTCTGTACTTCAAGCACACAGAAGGGGTTTGCCTCCAATATTTCCTTGTGTGACTAAGAAAACTTACTCACAAAGGAATACAATTATCTTCAAACATTCTACTTAAGAATATTACCAAATAATCAGGAATGATTAGTCACAGATATATGACACTGCGACATCACTATAGACAGATACGTTTTTAAACTCTATTCTTCTGAGTGTAGCTCAAAGATTACCTGGGAGACTTTCTCCTAATAAGATAGATCTACTCACATTTTTTGTGACTTCTTACTATCCCTTCCACTTCTCTCTGTACCATGAAGACTATATTTCATTTTTGATCATGTGGTCCTTTGAATTTTCATAATTTTATATGACTATCACCTACATGAGCATGTTAATAAATTTGTTATGTATTTGAACTGTTAATATATCATTTGATATAGGAGTCCTAGTTATGACTCTACCTATATAATAGGTAAGAAAGTGATTGCCATTCTTTTATACTTCTTATAAATGTGGAACAAAAATTTCTTGAGTGAAAAATACAATAATTAAGTGATGTGTTCTTTAATTACTAACACCAAACTTTGAAGGATATTCACTATGAGTACCTGCCAATAGTTATGGGGATTAACGAGATGACATCAGTGGGATTATACAAGTGAAAATATAATAGAACTCTATAGTTTTCACTTTTATTTAGGTGGTATTTATCACTTTTCTGCTGCTGTGATAAAACGTCATGACCAAAGGTAACTTAAGGAAGAAAGAATTTGTTTTGGATATGGTTTCAGAAAACCAAGAGTCAATTATACCAGGGGAAGCATGACAGCAGGCTGCCGAAGCTGAGAGATCACATTTTCCACTGAAGACATGAAACAGAGAGATCAAACTGGAAGTGAGGCAAGGCTATATACGCTCAAAACCTACCACTAGTGCCATACTTCTTCTAGAAATGCTATACTGTCTAAAGATTCCATGACCTCCCCACACAGTGCCACCAACAAGGGACCAAGTGTTCAAATATTTGAACCTGGGGTGAAAATGGTTTTTCCAAATCACCACACAGATTTTGATATCTTCTTTCTTTCTCCATCTCTGTTTCTCTCTGCTGGAGTTGGACAGTTATCCTTAACTTATGTGCCTTTTTCCACAGATTTAATGTGTATAACGCTAGTCATTGCTGTGGGGAAATTAATTTCCTCCAATCCAGCACAAATGTCTTTGGGATTCCTTTCAATATTTACCTTTATCTTTATAATACCAAACTTTCTCTTCATCCCGGCCTTTTTCTCAATTTATGATCAAGTTTCAGCCAAGAAGCATTGGCAAAAGTTTAGGACAAGAGACAAAGAATAGCAGTCATCCCGTGGCTCCATTTACACCTGCAGGGCTCCTGTAATATGAGTTATTAATATGTCAGGTCTTATGTTCTTGGTCTTTAAACGTGCCTTACAGCATACTCCAGCTAACTGTTTATTGCTCCCATTTACAACCCCCCTACTGTGGAGTGTCTTGCTTATGCTGAGAAATTTCCTGATTACATATCGCCACTCCCAAGTGAAGACAGAAATAAGTGCCCAGTCACTTTCAACATTATTTTCCACTTTCAATATCCGCTGTGCTGTGGTTCTGTAGAGTATTTTGTAGGTGGTTAAATTCAAATTCATTTTTCTAGCACTATAATGTTATAAAACTTGCCCTAATGGCCTTAATTTGTATTATATTCTCCATAGATAATAAGATAATTTTCCTAATGAATATAGCTAGTATATGCTATATATATGGAATTTAAAATTGTAATAATAATGACTTTTTGATATGGTAGTCTCCACATTTCTGATGTAAGGTTTTATAAAAATGGCTAGTGATTTTACTGATTATCTTCAAATGGCTCAATAAACACATTCTTAATGACTCTATGAATAAATTTTCAAAATTATTTTGCTCAATAAAGTGCTTATGCAGTGGAAGTTTTAAGCCTTGCACGATTTACTCTAAATAAATTCAATTCATCTTTAAATGTTCCAGTCAATAATTTGTTTTATTTACTTTAGAAGAATATACAATAGCTGCTTCTCAGTCTCAGAAATTTAAGAATCATGACTTTTGTTAAGTCCACATAATGTTTATGCAGACTTATAAAAAATTTAAAAGTCACTTTGGGAGGAAACTACATTTCCTTAGCTCTGGTAATGCTTTACTTCTGTCTGGTTTCTGTTGCCTGCTCGGTGGTTATGTCAATCATATCTTGATCCATTGCATTACTGAAATGTTGTGAGATGATCCTGGCACCTGATTACTACAGGAATGAAAGGAGAGCTGAGTGACAAGGGAATTCATTGACAAAGACTCCAAAGGATAGAGTCTGGTACTCTTTTAAGTGCTTGTGCTTCTTGTGCAAGATGGAATGGCACAATTAATATGTCAGGACAATGGAAAAATCTCCCAAAACCCAAACAAAATTATTCGTGCATTTTGCTGACTTTATGAGAAGGTTCTGTAGTCTTTGGAAGATTTCAGTTTGTACTGATAAATAAATAACTTTTTGACTAAGTTTGCGGGGTGTCCCTGGATCTGCTATCAGTTTTCATCTCGGTATTCAGTCACAAAAATGAATAAACTGAGAGCAGTTCACTGTTTTCTAGCAAAAAATAAAGCAATGTTACATAAGCTCTACAGCAGTGTCATTGCTTGATGTGAAGTAACTATTTAAATGTATATTACCTAGGGACAAACAAGTTCAATCTTACAGATATTTTGCTTATGCTAAACTTCCTAGGTAGTTAAATAAATTACCAGTGTTGAAAAATCACAAATGTAATCCATTCTCTTTGATAAGTAACACAAAATGATATAATGCTACTAAAAAAGGAATTATTATGGATGATGTTTAAAAAAGTAGTGTGCCAATGTTGAACTTCCTAAGTTTGATAACTGTACTCTGATAACATAAGAAAATATTATTTTTATTCCTGTACAGGGGCACATGCTTGTGATTCCAGTACTTGGGAGAATGAGGTAGGAATTTGTATTCAGCCTAGACTACATAGTGACTTTGAGGCAGGCTTTGACTACAACATGAGACCATGTCTCAAAAACAAAACAGAAATTATTATTAGAGGAATGATTCATTGAATCATTTAGAAATAATGGGCTTTATGCAATACACTCACAAATACTGAAAAAGAAAAAAATGTTATATGTGTACTTATATGGACATGTACGTGGGAGGGAAACAGCAAAAAAGTGGGATAAAATGCTACCACTTGAATCTGTGGAAGTAATATATGAGTTTTCTTTATGCCATTGCTATTCTTGCCATTATAAGGATTGAAATTATGTCCCCAAACTTTAAAAAATGTGCAAGTTCCTTTTCTATGGTTTTTTCTGAATAAGAAACACACAGAGAGATGTTCAAAATATAAATAAAATGATGCTATATATTTAAATGTATGTAATTTCTTTTCTCTTATGAGTATGCATAGAATTATGTCAGAGTCTGTAACATTCATTAGATTTCTGTCACTGTGAGAAGAGAAACTGTTTATCAGGGTAAAGGTTTATTTTTGGCTCATGGTTTCAGAGCTTTCGATGCATGGTTCATTGGTCTGTTGCTTTTGAACCCATGGCAGCACAGTACAATTTGGCAGGACTGCATGGTGGGGAAGTTGTTTACTGCATGATGTCAAAGGAACAGTGAGAGGTGGGAAGCCAGGGCCCAGTATCTACTTTAAAGGCATATATTCCAAAAATTTAGTGCTGTAATTAAGCCCCATGGCTTAATGGTTTGACTGCCTCTCAATTGCACAATGGTCTGGGGGCCACACCTTCAACAAAATGGGCCTTTAGGGGACATTCCAGATCTAAATCGTAACAAACACCAGCTTGTAAAGTAAATGCATTTGGTTATATCCAAGCATCTATTGAAAGCTGAATGCTCTGAACTTCTCAATGGCTCACCTGAATCCCTTACGCGTATTTCAAAGATGTTTGTCTACTTTTATATAATATCAAAATTGAATTTGAGAAATCATAATTTTGGGATTCTATAATGGGAGTTAAAATCATGCTGTGAAATGCAATTTTAGTTATTCCTTGACCACTTATGGAAATGAAAAGTCATTCATATGGCTCAAATTCCTAGATGCCCAGTGTTAAATGTATCTCCTGTGTGTGTGTGTGCACGCATAACTACAGTTTCACATCCTGTTCCTATGTATCTGTCTATTATATTTAAGATCATTATGTATTTTATTGGACCCCTTTGGTGTCAGAAACTATTTCGGTGCAAACAATGTAGCAATGAAAGAAAGAAATACTCATTTTCATGTTATTATTCAGATAGGAGAAGACATAACAATACACTACAAGCATAATGAATATATTCAGTATCCTTTGGTCCTAGGATCTCTCACAAATACTACATCTGCAGATACTCAAATCCTTAATATGAAATGGCATAGTGTTTGCAAATAACTTACTCTCATTCTCCTGTATACTTTAACTAATTTCTAGATTACTTATAATATCCAATGCAATGCAAGGCCTATGAAAATAGTTGCCATACTGTATTATTTAGAAAATACTGATGAGAAAGAAGCCTGTACATGTTCAGTAAAGATGCAATATTTTTCCAAATATTTTTGATTCATGGTTGGTTGATTTTGAAAATGCAAAGGTCCAGTGTATATAATGTGGAAGAAGGTAAAATGTGCTTTTAAGTGAAGAAGACTCAGAAAACGAGGTTGAAAATGGCAGCCTATGGAGCAGGTATGCATTGGGATAGAATTTTAAGTAGGGCGGTTAGGATAGAGTGACATGAGAAAGTAAAATTTTAATGAAGACTTGAAAGAGGTTAGACATCTTGTTTCACAGATATGTGGAGGCTATATCATAGAGGAAACAGCTGGTGCAAAGGCCTTAAGGTGGGATCATCATGGTTAGTATCAACTAGGAAGTATATATCATTCAGTACGAATGGATAAGAGTAATCCAAAGAGAAAATATCTTCAGAGGAGTTCAGAGAAGACGTGTTAAACCAGTTCAAGTGAATGGAGACCTTCTGGAGGCTGTTTCAGTTGCTCATCTCTGTGATAAAATATCAACCACTGCTCTCGTCACTACCACCACCACAACAAAATTACCTGACCATTTTTCATTATGCTAATTATGGACAAGTAACTGTGTCATTTCATCTGGATAATTTTTGAATTATAAATTAAGAATCTTTTGTGACCCAGGTGGTAGGTTAGGCATTTATTATATAGAATGGACAATGTACCTGTATTAGTTTTTTTTCCTATTGCTGTGATTAAATGCCCTAAAAAGGCAACCTTAGATACAGAGTTTATTTTGGCTCAAAATTTAAGGGTATACTCTATCATGACACACAAGTTTTGTTGATGGGAGCTTGAGACTGGATCACATTGCATCCTCTGACAGGAAGCACAGAGCAGTGAATGCTAGTTCTCAGTTCATTTTCTCCTTTTCATTCAGTTCAGGACCTCAGCCCATGGAACAGTCCCTCCCAGTATGAACCTCATAGATAACCCTCATGCCCAGAATTTGACCTAATATAGAGGATAATCACAAGCATGCCAAGAGATTTATCTAGATCCTGTCAAGTCAACAATATTAACTATCATGGTACCTATCTTTATGGGTGTAACAATTTAAGAGATGTAACGTTAATTTAAAAAAATAATAATATGCGTATGTCAGAAGTATGGATAAAGTTCAAATACGGTCAAGAAGAGCGAACTGTTAACCTTATTAAAGGGAGTAGTCCTGTAGGAAGTGATGCAAAGACACAAAACGAGGCACAGATGGCTTCATTGTTTGGATTGAACAGATATGATAAAGTTGCATTATATAATACAAATCCTCTAAATTCCTAGTTATAGTCTTAGAGCTCTTTTAGATAGTAGAATTTCAGATGCAAAACAGAACAAATAAGTAAATAGGCATTTTGATAACATGTTAATTTAAGATTACAGAATGCCAGTGAGTGTGTGTGCATATATATATATATGTATATATATTCCACATAGCAAAGGAAAAGAAATACAATTAAGTCTGGGTCTCTTATCATTGGGATATTGTATTGCTTAATTTCATTTACTGAGTACAAATCTGTATATATACATATATATTAGTAAGTACTGTAGTCATGTATATTTTGCATATATATGTATGTGTATGTATACAACATATAATAGTTTATATGAGTGTAAGGTGAATACATTTTTATCAGCTTAAAAGCCAAATTTTGGGTATAGTGGCATATACTTTTAATCCCACCACTTGGGATATGGAGGCAGGAGGTTATAGAGTTCAGATAATGTCAGCTACATTGTAAGTTGAAGCCTTAGTACACGTTGGAGGGAAAAAAAAAGATCAGCATTACCAAAGAGATACACTCAAGATTATTTGGAGAAAAATAGTGGCCATGACTATACAATGCTAGTTATTGATCTATTTGCATGGTTTGCATCCACAGGACTTAGTAACCTAAATACAGTAAAATCGTAACTTTTTGACATTTAGAAAAAAATTGTCAGTGGACTTTTTAAAAAATTTACTTGAGTTATAATAGTTCCTCGTTGCCTCCCAGAGGCTTTGTGAGTAAAAGTACAGTAATATATTAAATTGTTTTTAGAGCTTTAGAAGCAATGTCCTTACTGAATACAATATGATACCACCATGATTATCACATAAAATTAGGCTGTTGGCAATATTTCCCATATAGTATTCTTGTTAGATTCTTGCATTGCATGCTATTTATTTCTCTTTGATCCATCCTTCATGATTAAGTTAGGTATGATCTTCCCAAGATATAATATTATACTGTCAGTTTAAGAAACTTCAGAGTAAATCAAAACTTGATGATGCATATATTCACAAATAGCAAACATGTCAAAATAGAAGCATCATTTTTTTCTTACTTTAGTAGCATCTTTTTCCTTACGTCACAATCCACTCAAGGAATTTTCAACTATCAATGATTTTATAATTGTGAACTAGATAACAGTCAAAAGTTAAACATATATTTAAATGAACAATTTTTTCTGTATCTTAACAATCTTAATTCTGTTATCTTTTGAAGATTTAATAATAGATAAGAGAATCTTTTTAGTTGTTCAAGAAGCCTGTGGATTTAAGGCAAGAGTGAACATCAGAGTGAAAAGTAAATTTATAAAGAATTTCTATGTGCCAAGTCAATGGAATTTGATTTTGAATATGGAAAAAATGAACGTTCGAAGTTATTTTACAAATGACATGATCAAATTTGTGTTAAAGTCACAAAGCAGTGTCACAAAGTGACTGAAAGTGACTAAATTATAAAGAAAGAGAAGAAAAATCATATTTATTGAGGGTCTGCCCTGGGCAAGGCACAGTATTAGATGTTTTGTGTACATAATCTTATTTAACCACAGTAATAACACTTAAAAGACAAGTTTAAAATATACATTTCTTTTGATCTTTTTGAGACAGGGTCTCCCTGTAGCCCCAGCTGTCCTGGAACTCACTATGTAGACCAGGCTGGCCTTGAACTCCCAGAGAGCTGTCTGTTTCTGCCTCCCAAGTGCTGGGATTAAAGGCGTGCGCCACTGTTTTCTGCAGAGTGACGGTTAATATGAGTTATCAATTTGACAGGATCTAGAATCCCCTAAAAGACAAAGCTCTTGGCATTTCTATGAGATTTTGTATTGAGTTAACTGAGGTAGCCAGGCCTACTCTAAATGTGAGTGGACAGCAGCACTCCATGGCTAGGACCATGGATTGAGTAGAAAGGAAAGAGCAAGCAGAGCAGTAGTGTTCATCTCCCTCTACTTGCTGACTATGGAGGCAGTCGTGGACCAGGTGCCTCACACATCTGCTGCGAGTCCCTTCCCAACATGATGAACAGCATCTTCCAAGTGTAGGCCAAAATAAACCTCCTTAAGTTGCTTTTGTCAGATATCTTGATACAGTAACAAGAAAAACAATAAGATAACAAGTGATGAAAACAAGATTTGGAGAGGCTTATTTCCATAAAGTCATAATTACAATAAAATGTCTTACTGGCATCTATCTGAACACAGTCTGACACCAAGATCTGTAATTTTCTTCTGGAATATGATATCAAATTATTTATGTGTAGTGTATCACAGATGAATTATGATGAAGGCCTATATCAAGAGAGTGGCTGTGGAATGGAAAGAAAGGGAAATGGGGGGGATATTTAGGGAATATAATTGGGAAAATACTTGGTTGTTATATGGATTTGGAGCCAAGGGGAGAGAAATACAGAGAAGTCAAGAACTGTCCCCAGGTTTTTGCCTAAATGAAGGGATAGATGAAATAGATGATGATGCTGTAAACAGAAATCTCCTGAGAGGGAAAATCATAAATGGAAAAACAGATAGTGAAGATTCAGGACAAAATGCAAATAACTCATGGAATAAAATGATGGGGGAAATGGGAAGTAACAGTGATAGAGAAATTAATTTATTGTCCTTTGTGACAGAGCAGAGCTCCTCATCATATACAGGTGGAAATGAATTACACAATATTTGGGGGAGAAAAATGTTAAGGTATTTTAGGCATACTAGGCACTAAAATAATCTCTGGATTATTTAATCTGGAGTCAAGAGAGAGGAAGTGATTTTGAAAAGTAGTACAATGTAGATTTGCATTAGCCACTTTGGAGAATAGGAGAAGGAGCTGATCATTATTTGCTAGTAAAGTCACAGGGGAATTATTTTGGCTAACCATCATTGGATGTCCACCTGGGAACTTGGTCTCAAGCTTATCATTTTACTATTTTTTTTCACTTTCAAATTGAAGATACTATAAAACATATAAAAGATAAGCGAACTCATGCTTCATCTGTGAAGACGAAAGTATGTTCTGTTTTATTTTTTGAAGAGTGGTGAGAAAAAAGGACATGCTCACAAGTTTTTTTATATATTTTTTGTCTAGTTCTATGTAAACGGTACTTAATTAGGAATATTGTTGTTTCCTTATTTTATGCTAAAGTTTTAGGAATACATTAATTTTTTCTTTCTTGAATTTCTCTGATTTTCTTCATTGGAGCATTTCCCCCTAACTGTAAAATTTATGAGTCACTATAGGGTAATCTAAATTTTTTTATTTGTTTTTCCTGTATTAACTTTGATAGATTATATGTTTTCTAAAAATGTATTCAATTATGTATCATTTTTTCTTTTAATGTTTGTGCATACTTCCCTTACCTGTTTGATATAAACCGATATAGTTATTCATAAGTATATACATAAATATATGTATATATATATATAAATATAACAAAAATATATGTTCATTATTTTCTTTTCCTTGATTAATTCTATTTAGAAGTTTGTCATTTAAAAATTCTTTTCAGGGACTAGAGAGATGGCTCAACGTTTAAAAGCACTTGTTGCTTGTGCTGAGGATCCAGGTTCAGTTCCCTGTACCCACATGTTAGCTCACAACTACCTGTAACTTTAGTTCTAAGGGTTCAAGTATCATCTTCTAGCCCCCGTAGGCACCTGAACATACATGGTATGCTTATACACATGAGGACACAGACACATAAATAAAAATAATTAAATAAAAATTATTTTCAAAGAAACAATTTATGTCTTTGTTGTTCCTCTTTATTGTGTGTTTGACATCATTAAATACTAATCTTACTTTTAAAATCCTGTTTTCCTTAGGTTTATTCAGTTGTCCTTTTCTACATTCTTGACATCAATACTGTAATCATTTCCTTCAACCTTTAGAGTTTTGTAATATACCAATTTAAATTTCTTCCAAATACAGCTTTAGGTTCATAAATTTGGATGCAAACATTTTCATAATTGTTCAGTTATAAGTGTTTTCTCCTTTCTCTTATTAAATGTTATTTGATATATTAGACTCTTGGAATTTTGATTGTTGTTAGTTTCGATTTTTGTATGAAAATGCATGTTATTGAAACTTAATTATCTATATTTGTTAAAGTTGTCTTTAAAGCTTGCATTCAGCTGACTTAAATTGCCTTGTATTCTTACAAAAGATGTTTATCTCATCACTTGTTGGATATAATCCCCTATTTTTATCCATTAGCTTGAGCTTGCTAATCATGTAATTCAAATCTCCTGTATTCGATTTATTTGTAATTCTACTTAAAATGTCAATTACTAAAAGAATTACATCAATAATCTCTCACGCTGATGATATATTATTCAGTTTTTCTCTATAATTCTCACATCTGAGGAATAAATAGGTCCAAACCTGCTTAGCTTCTACATTGGACAAGAGAAAAATTGAAAGTATAGAACCAGAGTTTATAAAAGTTCATTTGTATATCATGTTAAAGTTGCTATTGATTGATTGACTTGGTATGTGTATATGTATGGGTATGTATGTACCATGACCTGTGTGTGGAGGTCAGAGAACAACTTTGGGGAATTATTTCTCTCAGCCTTATGGGTCCCGGGTATCAGAGTCAGATTGGCAAGCTTGGCAGCATCTCCTTTTACCCCCTCACATATCTAGACAACCCTTATCAGAAAAATATCTTTCTGCTGGAGAGTTTAGTGCATTTATGTTTGTGTTGATTTCTAGGGTACTGGGATTTACTTAAATTATGTTACGTATTTCCCATTTGTCTGATTTTTTTCTATTTTCATTGTTTTTATGTTCTTGTATCAGTGCAAACTAATTAATTTTTAAATAAAAAGTATAGTGGCTACGTAGCTATTGTAACATGCTATCTTAACCCAGGAATTTCTCAAATCAGTCAGTATTGTGACTTTCTACATGAACTAGAAGAAAATTTCAGAGTGCTTTAGTTCCTTTTTTCACTTCTCTAATGTTAGCTACACATCTGCAGTGACAAAATCCATCTATTTCCCTTCTGAAGTTTTGGGAACTGTGTCTAGGACGTCCATGAAAATACTTGTGATACTCTTCTGTCAAACTGTGAAAGTACCTTTCTATTCACATTGTATAACTTTTATCATATCCATTTATTTATTTATTTATTTATTTATTTATTTATTTATTTATTTATTTATTTATTTATTTTTGCTTCATTGAAGCAGTAATGACTGCCTGGACTGTTGATAATGGCTTTGAAGCAGACTCTGGGATCAGCAAAAAAAGTGGCAAATTTGATTAATGTGATCTTCCCTGGGCACATGGGGGGAAGAATGGCAGCATGTGTGCTATATCACCTTGGGAGCATGAAATGCAATGCAACACAAAGCAGGTATGCTTTGATTTGGGATGGGTATTAGAGTAAGGAAACATGCAGAGCGCAAGGCTCTTTGGAGAGAACAGGAGAAAGAGCTGTCTAGGCATGCTGGACAGCTCAGAGATTAGCAGGGCTACTAGTTCATGGGGAAAACACATAACAGGCCAGGTAGGCAGTTTTCAAAGATGAATTATCTGTATTTGAGTATTTTTTCTTACGGTAACCTTTAAGAAATAAAATCAGATTGTGTTGTACTCCTCTTTCCCAGAAGCTCTTACATTCAATCCTCTACTCCTCAGGTTAATGAGGAGATCCCTTTCTCTCTACTCCCTAGGTTAATGAGGAGATGGGGAAGTCACCTACTGCTTTGTATTACAGTTTTATTGCTCCCCTTCATTAGTGCGGATGATAGAGAGTTGAATGTGGTTCATCTTGGAGGCAATACAGCAGGATATTACATACATGCTAGTCAGCAGCCAAAATCACAACCTCATTTGCTAGTGAATTTGCAAATAACCAGTCCTTCAGGTACTTGTCTAATTTTCACCAAATGTTGCACTTTGGAAAGCTTCATTAATCCAGCCCCATTAGGATGGGTAGGGTGAATGAGTTTACGACTGTAGAAGGTGAAGTAGCAGAATTTTCAGCTCTTCAGAATATTGCTGGCATTCATTTATGATAATGGAGTCCAAGTGGAATTAAAATTCCCCTACAAATGATGATTTGGAATATAAGAGAAGTGAATACATGGAGAATTTAACGACGAAGTACTTAAAAACACAATCAATGCTTATGTATTGAGATTATGTCTCTGAAATGACAAGCCCTTTATTTGTCTTCAAATCAAAGTGTGTATAGCTCTAGCATTGCAGTCAAGGGAGCCTCTAAAATCAAACAAGGGACACTCTAGAAGGAATGAAGCTATATGTATTCAAAGGAGAAATATGATTGAAAAAGTCATTAGTATGGCAAGGGATTTTCATCTATATTTGACCTTTTCCTGAAATGAGAATGTTCTCTTTTATGGGGAGAAATATTCTGTTTAGAAAAAGCAAACATTGGTGTTTGGGGAGGAATAGTTCAGGCAGCCATTCTAAGTGAAGATGAAGTTTGATGATCCAGAACCATAACCTCTGGGTTGGGATTTCTGCTTATGATCAATTGATAGAACATCAAAGAGATGCTCCTTACCAAATGTCCTCTCCTGTGCATCCTTCATTCTCATTCATTTTGTCCTTCCTTTGATTTGCTGTCTTGTATGCCTTGCCGCTAGACATGACTATTGCGGAAATAAAGCACAGAATATGTTACCTCTTGTGGTTAGAAAACCTTCTTTTCCTTGATCTGCCCATTTTTACGTGACAAAATATAGAGCGATATTCGTTAAAGGCTAAAAAAGTAGTATGAATCATATAAAGCAAAAAATTTCATGAAGGCAGATTTTTTTTTTGCATCCAAACCAATACAACTGACATATTTAATCAAGTTTTCACTGTGATTAGGCTTTGAAAGCTATAACCGGTTCTGATAGTAAAGAAGTACTATTTGGAAACAAATTACAGATCTTGTCTTTATGACATGTATCAATTTACACACAAGCTGCATAAATCCCTTTTTTATTTTCTTGTAATGGAAAAATACTGCAGGTGTTTTAATAACCAATAAATTATATATTTAATGAACCAGAGCAAAATACAAATGGTGTGAGTGAAACACCTTTAAGAATGAGGACCAGCACTAACTTGATAGAAATTCCACTCACATAGGCTGTAGGCTATCAGAACCACTGCAGTTCGTGAGAGTAAATGCTTACACTTCATCTTGATCATCCACATGAAAATTTTTCTTGGGAGTTCACCTCACTTACTTATTGCTTATATTATTCTTCAAGCACATCAGGAGCAAAATCAGTGAGTTTCACCTTTAACCTTTGATAAGTACTACTCCAATAAGTTACACCATAAATCTATCAAGCAGCATGAACTGATAGAGAAAGCTTTTCTGAACTACTTATGCAAAGCAACTATGTTCGTTGATGTCACCCTGGAAGCATCTGAGTTTCCACTGACAAAGAAATGTTGTCACTGAGCCAACCAAGTACTTTCTTAGCATTTAGATCTATGAATGGAATTCATCTTGAAGATACTAATAGGTTGAGAGGAACTGGATTAAAGAAATAAGTTGACACTTGAACTGTTGTGGCAGAAATGTCCATGTTTCATCTCTCTTGAATCTTTATCAACAATACGATAGAGAAATATGAGTCTTTTACCTAACATTTATTGATGTTAGATTTGCTTTGAATGTACAAGCAATGGGGTTTTAAAGCTTAAAGAAACCTGGGCTGGGGACCAAAAGACAAGATAACCATTAATAAGTGAAGCTCAACTAGCTGTATCATTAGCTTACTCACATCTCTTAATTTTCTGTGTTCTCATCTATTAATACAAATGAAGGCGTTTGACATGAACATTACTAAGTCATATTTTTCTTTTTCATGTCGACAGTATTTGTTTGAATCTTCAAAGTGCATATGAAATTTGATAAAGTTGTATCCTATTGCATATAATCTTCATATTATTGAAATGATGTGTACATTTATTTCCTTCTTACTTTGTGGGAAGGATCTAATCATCTTCTGAGTACAATGAGAAAGAGTGTTATTTAGAGGAAACTGTGATGATTCTTTGTGAAGCAAATAACCTTTGTAATGCAAATTTTCATATTCTAATGTTTCAGTTTTGAATGTTTCCACTTTAGTATATCACGTTGGCTTACTCCCAAATATAACTAAACATAATAGTGAAAATTTACACTCAAAATATCTTTTCTTCTTTTAGTCTAGTAGAAAAAATTCGCTTCCTTCTCTGTACTCCTTAACACTTACTGTGTTACTTAGGCATTTTCTGTAAGAACAATAATCTTGGGGTTTTAATCCTGATTCTATCACTTGCTAGCTTTGTAGCTTTGATCAGAATATTTACTTTGTTCCTGAGCCTCAGTTTTCTCATCTGTAAATATAGGATAATAATAGTACATACCTTGTAGTATTTGTATAAGAATTAAATATTGTGAGAGACAAAGTATTTACTTAACTTCTGGCACATAGTGTGCGATTGTTGATTTTAGTATGTTAATATTATTTTCAAATAATTTTTGTACTGTGGCTTTTCTATTTATGCACACGTACAATTTTACCATAAATTTTGCTACATAGCATTGTACATTGTAGATAACGCACCCTTATGTTGGAGCTTCTACTCAGTAGAAAAAGCTCCTATGTACTATGTTCATATTTAACATGTATTTGTTTTGACTATTTCTTCCTAATCCTCTCTAGAGAGATCTTTTTATCCTCTTTTAAAATGGACCATGACTGAGATCTAGAATGTCAGATCTATGTGGTAGCATTCAGACTTTTAAAGCTATAAGAAAGAGACGTAACCACATGACTCCAGGGATGGAGTATACTGCAAGGATACAGAAGCAGATAAGGTAGAGAGGTCATTCCAAACTGAGTTGCACAGTCACTCTGGTTACTGATGTTTCCAAGGCTTGGATATCTGCCTGGGTTTCCATTCTGGCTCTGCAACTTACAAGCTCTGTAACCTTGGGCATATTTCTGAAGCTTTTAGTGACCTAATTTCTTCATCTCTGAATTATGAGTAAAAATAGTGTCGACCTCATAGGAATGAATGATGATTAAACAAGCTAATGCATGTAAAATGCTTGCAGTGCTCGATCCATGGTGGAATCATAAGACATGGTGACTATTTTGTAGTAGAAGTAGTTATAGAAGTTGTTATTATAGTTAGTGTACATGACATAAAATCAGAATGTAACTCAGAAAGGTCTCAGCTTAAATGATTTTTCTTCTGATTTTCTCCTGGTATTTGTACTCCTCCAAATATATTCTTTCATTATGTTTGTTTCTCTTCAGTGTGAACAGCCCAAACCGATTTAGAATTACCCATACTTCTTGTACTTACCTCTATCATGATTATCTTTAGGTAATCTATTAATTTTTTTAAAGTACTTATTTATTTATTTATTTTTATTTTGTGTGTATGAGTTTTGCGTACACGTATGTACTGCACCATGTGTTTACAATGCTCAGAGAGGTCAGAAGAGGATATAGGAACCCCAGGGACTGGCTTTACAGATGGTTCTTAGCCACCATGTGGATTCTGGGAACTGAATCTGGGTCCTCTGCAAGAGCAGCCGGTGCTCTTAATCAATGAGTCATCTATCCAGCCCCAGGCAGCCCGTTAATTTTTTGGTAAATATTTTATGCATTTTTTTTTATTTTGTGTGTATGAGTGTATTGCCTGCATGAAGGTAAGTGCACCCACGTTCGAAATGCCTGCGCAGCTCAGAAGAGGTCATCAGATCCCCTGAACTAGAGTTACAGATAGCTGTTAGGCACCATGTGTGTGCTAGGATTTGAACTCAGTTCTTCTTCAAGAATAGCCAGTGCTCTTAACTGCTGATCCATATTTCCAGCTCCAAAGGCCATTAATTCTTGATTCAGTCTTTAGAGGCTAGGCTAGATGATTTTTCCAAGTTTTATGAATGTGTATAATTGATATACAAACTATGGTACATATTAGTGCATACAATACATATATTTTGATGAGTTTAGGCATATTCATACACTTATGGTAACATCACAGAGTAAAGGTAACATACTTTATTTACCAGAGAGGGCCCAGAGACTCCAAAATTAATATAGATAATTGTCATTGCTCTTGGTTTTCCACCCAAACTAGGTAGACACCACACACTCTAGAGTCAGAAAACAAGGAAACCAACCTGGAATTGAGTTCTCTCACTGCTGGTTAGAGTATATAGTGCCATAATGTGCTGTGCAGGCTGCTGGGGAAGAAAAATCATCAACAATTTTACCCATCTGTGTATCCTGCCTGCTAGGATACTAACCTGCCAGCCAAGATTTGGCCACTGGTACAATAGGGCACGGCTGTTTAGAGGGTAAACAACTGCCTCCTGATTGATTTTGAGGTACACTGATTGATTTTGAGGTACAGGAGAAGGTTCATGCCTGGCACTGTAGACTGGGTCAATTGCTATGCCTCAGGAGGTCACAGGCCCTATAGAGGAATCTAAGACTATTGTTTTGGTAAATGGATATACAGTTAAACTACGTTCTAAAAATATTCATGATTATATCCATAGACTAGTGCTGCTCTCATCCTTGGTCAGAGAAGCGTCCTTTTGTAGTGAACAGCAATTAAAGCAGAGACTGAGAACAAGTGATTGCCGAGTGTTCAGCCCTTTCTTCCTTTTTTTCTGTTTATTTGGGTCTTTTATATGCTCATTGATCCTTTTAAAAGTGGGACTTTGAAATCTTTCTCTGAATTTCAGCTAGCTCATTAACTTTGGTGTCAGGAATTGACATGTTGTGAAGCTCCAGAGGTGTTGTCTCCTACTTTCTCGTTTATTTCTTTGTTGTGGTTTTTACACATCTGATTGGATGGGATTGTCTTTGACTCCCCCCGCCTTTCCCCACTGGTTTTTCTTTTTCATTTATTTTACATGAACATTTTTGGTGAGTTTTTTGGCTTTAATAATCCCAAGTACTATTTAAGAGAGATGCTGACTGGAGTGACAGATATAGAGATTGGTCAGCAGCTCTGGTGCATTTCTGTTGTGCTCCTGAGAAGTTGAAAAGACACTTGCGCTCAAGTACTGACTGAGAAAAAGATGATCTATCTGTAGTTTTTAGAACTAAGGGGGTTTGCAATTAGTTAACTAAAGGGGGTATGGAAAATGGGGAGAAAGAGGAGTAAAGTATGACTGAGAGTGAAGGGGTATATAGGTTAGATCTATAAGGAAAAAGAGAAAATATTTTGGAGGTAGATACAGAGAAATGACTGAAATCACAAAAGCCTATTATGGCAATACACAAGCTAACACAAAATAACCAAGCAACTGAAATACAAATGTGTAGGTAAAAGTAAAAATAAACATGAGATAGCAATAAAAATGAAAAGGGGAAGTATGATGAAATAGATGACATTAAATCTTCAAGTAGCACCTCTTCTTCAATGGCTTGAATGTAGCATCCTCCTGTCCCACGACTGTCATCTTCAGTAGCTGCTGCTGCTGCCATCTGATGAGAGAACACTCAGCCCATTCATTTATTCTTTAGCTCATGCTTTTTGAGGTAACCAAGTCCAGTAGTGAGGACTGTTTTTCCTGAAAATACTGTTAAACTGCCCAGTTGAGATGCGGAAGCCTATTCAGTCTATCTTAAGGTCTCCACTCCTGTGATATCCGCGTCTTGCTGACCCTGGCCTTGTGTGTAAAAGCAGCATAGTGAGGCTGGGCATCGGTTAGCATCTTCTCTCAGTCCATGGCTCAAAATGGGACTGTTTGCTAGAGGCATCTGTCTTTCAAAGTCTATAGCTGCTTTTGAGGTTTCTGAAGGCTGTGGACTTGTACTGAGGTTGGATTGCCAGTGTGCTTTCTCCAGGGTTTTCTGCCGTATCTTTCAGATGAGTCTTCTGCTTTCCTTCCAGCCACTGGGGTGTGGGGGAGGACTGCAGCTAGAGCTGAGTTTAGCTTGGATTCCTTTTCTGTGCATCATCCATCTTCTCCTTGGCAATTTTCAAATGTGCTATCATAATCTTTGTGGATTTCTGAAGATCCTCCTCTCTTATTTTCTTTGGAATAGAATCTATTTTTCATTATTTTAACTCCTTACACATTTTTTTTCTTTCACCAGGACATATAGGGGCAGTGTAGAGCATGCTATCTTACCAGAAGTCAAATAGTTATATATTAAGTATTCATTCTATCAGTACTGAAATGATCAACTTAGGTCTATATCTTCCAAATTTCCAAAACTAACTGAGGTTTCATCTTGTTGAGTTTTATTTTATAATTCTACAAAATTTCAGTTACAGCTGAGGCTAACTTTTCTTATTGAAAACCCATGTTTATACATGAAATACTATCAGGTAGAAAGTATTGGCATGCTAGTGAGAAATGTGGAATGTTTTCAGATAATTTATATTAGATTTTATAGACCTAGAGGGGTTAGAGCTACATACCCTGCTTCTTAGAACCCATTTGGCCTTGGTAGGAGCCACTGAGCTATCATTCAGTTCAATAGGCCCCTTGTGGCCAACCGTGTTCAAACATCTTATCAGTTTCAAATAATCAACATCCTCTGAAGGGGACTCTGGGCTTAGATGAATAACATTTTGAACATAACCATGATAATTTCTGTTTCAGACCTGAGGCAAGACTGCAAATAACATAGGAGAGAAAGTAAAATTGCAGAGAATATCCTTTCGAGGTTCCGGGAAAATTATTCAGCATCTCTTGGTAGATGATTCCAACTCATCTCTATCCATAATCTTCTGGTGTTTCTTAAAAGAGTAGAAATCGGTGGCTCAAGCTGTGCTATTTTAAAAACAATCAAAAGCACTAAAGTGACCCAACTGCTGCTCAGAGGCTGCTCTTAACTAAGAGCTGGACAGTTGGGAACCCTGCTACAACACTCTGATTTAATTAACACCCTTCCTCAACAAGCCTCTTTCCCCACTCTCCCACAGCATCTTATATCACAATGGGACAATCAGTCTACGTGCACAGCTACACTCATTGTTTTTAAGTCTCTCACCATATCCCTTCTATTTCAAATTTAACCCTGAACAGCTTTGCTTTTACAGATGAATAAAAAGTCCCCAACAGTAAAATACAACAATTTTAAAGACACAGAACTGTACCACATATTTCCAGATAACAAAAGTTAAACAATATTGATTACAAAGAAACACTCATCAAATTTTGGAGGAAAGTTGGTTATCATTTTAAAAAAATACACAGAAGGTTGTATTGTTCTATTAGTATCCCTTTGTTGTTTTAAATTTTATCCTCATTCTATTTTGAAGCACTGGGGATGCTCCGCAGGACATTGTACATTGCTATGCAAGTACTCTACTACTAAGCTACGCCCCCAGCTTTTATTACCCGCGTGTAGGTAAGTGCACCCGTGTCATGCAATGCCTGCAGAGGACAGAAGAGGCTGTCAGGTCCCCTGGAACTGGAGTTACTGAAAGTTGTTAGCTGCCATTTGGGTGCTGGGATTCGAACCCAAGTCTTCTGCAAGAGCAACCAGTGTTCTTAACCACTGAGCCACTCTCCAGCCTCTTGTTAGCATTTTTAAAGAAACATGATGTTAGAGCTTCTCTCCAGTCTGTTCCTATTATATTCAATTTTTTAAAAGAACTGTCATTGTCTGGATGAATAAATAGATCTTGACTTGCTGGAAAAACCTAAAAAAGCAAAATTAAGAAATGTAGTATGTAGAATTCTCCTAGAGTTTCATTCTGGTTTTTTTTTTTTTTTGTATAGATTATGATTTGCCAACTCTTTTGAAGGGTTCATGGTGCTCACTGGAAATTTACTGACATTATGGTAACTGGTAACCAGTGGTCTTTGCCGTTCTACAAGCAGGCAACTAAACATAGTGAACCCTTGAAGTAAAAAATAAAATCCAGCACAATTGGCAGTTTACTTAGAAAGCTATAGAGAGGAATTACAAAGGGTGGTGGGTCTTTTACACCTCAGTATATTAGTATATTTAAAGTTAGAATGTCAAAGGACTTGTTTATTGAACTCCAAAAATTATTTGCTTTTCTTGATGGAGATAATTATCATTTATATGTGAATTTAATGGAGTTTAGTCACCACCAAAAAGGAGAAAACAAGGTTGAAAAGTACCCTTTTAATTTTCCTTACTGCTAAAAATCCTAGACTCCAGGCAGAATAAAAGATGGGCACATAATGCAGACTAACCACCATTGTGTGCTGAGAAGGAAGAAGGGTACAACACTCCTAGTATTGATAGAGATAATGAAAGCCAGCGTAATGGAATTATAAAAAGAAGATCCTGGAATCTTCTGATCCGTAGTCAGACATGTTATCCATTGTGCCACTGGCCCCGCACATAAAAAGA
>NW_008351466.1:4975445-4998209 GCF_000622305.1 Nannospalax galili | reverse complement strand
AGAAGAAGAAGAAGAAGAAGAAGAAGAAGAAGAAGAAGAGGAGGAGGAGGACGGTCCTGGTAGAGAAGCGATTCTGAGAAGAAGAAGAAGAAGAAGAAGAAGAAGAAGAAGAGGAGGAGGAGGAGGACGGTCCTGGTAGAGAAGCGATTCTGAAAAAAAAAAAAAAATGCCATAATTGGAGTATTTCCAGAAAGACTATTGCCTAGAAGTCAAATCAACATCACCTAGAAAAGAGAGTGGGATAGCTAGGAGCATTTAGAATACTTAGGGATGCAAAGGAATGAGCTGTTGCTCAAGGAAAGAGAGACAAGGGATTAGGTGACACATCTTATAAAATGCGAAAGTAGCTGAATGGATATTGGGACATCACTCCGCACTCCACATCAATGAATATTGTTAATGGTTCGTCTGCAGTCACAAAGATTTTTGGGAAAAGTTTCACTGTGAATCCAAAATGCTATGATTTTCTTAAGAAGAAAATATTGTAGAATGAGCACAGATTTGGGATTGAGACTTTGACAGATTAAGGATGAAATCTTGGCAAAACTTTTCAATGAATGCACCGATTGTTTTCTCTAAGTTTCAGTTTCTTTGCCTACTAAATGGAGAAAAATAATACCTGTAAAGCTGAGAGGTTTGTTGGGAGAGGTAAATGATGTAACATGTAAAGAGTCTAACTAGCTCATAATTGGAACTTAATAAATGGCATGTATTTTTGGTTATTACCCTTTTCCACATAAAAACAAGATATGAGTCATGATGAGAAATGGCTGGATACTTCATGTCAGAAGCAAGTGAATTGGTAACCATTAACAAAGGAAATAAAGGAAATAAAACAAATACAACACAGAAGCCCACAGGGTTTTTGAAAATAATGCATAATTCTTATTATGACTGACCACATATCATTCAGGAGGCTGAATAATTTGGAATGAATTGTGTTATATTGATTTTCCCTAAGATAAAGTTAACACTTGGAATGTTATCTATCATAAGACTATGAAAATGGTTGGAAAAGGATTCATATTTGTATGCTTTGTTTTGTTTTCATCATGTAAACTATCATGAGAATGAATTAATAGTGCCACTTTCTCTTCATTAACCATTTGTCATAAGCAAGCAATATCAGAATTTTAATGCCCATATATTATTCAGATTCATTCTATTCTTTCATTTTAATATTCTTGGTTTACATTGTTTGACATGCTATAGCATTTCTCAGAATACTTAAACCATACAATCATGAAAATGGAACGTGAAATTACAAATAAAAATGGAAATCAAATGAGGCTGATGATTATTCTATTGTTTTCATAGTTTCAAAACAGTGCCAACAGAATCCATCCATTCCCTTTATATCACTATATTATTACAATTTTGAGTCTCTCTTCAGTTATGAAAGTTTTCATATAGTCCAACAATCATCAAGACCATACAACTTAACAAATATTAATGTCCTATAAGGAAAAACGTGCACTTCTGCAGAATTTGTGGGATATTTACATTTTTTCAAGTTGATAAATGTCTTTTAAGGAAAATTTTCATTGAAAAAGAACTTTGAAAGTTGCACTTGTCTATTTCCCTTTAGATATTATGGTAAGAATTCTTGAGGAATATTTTAAATTTATATTCCTGTATTCTTATGGTTGCAAAACCTTGAAAGTAGGATTTGGAGGATACAGTGGAAACTGTAAACAGTGTACTGGAATTCTCATTATTAGCTGCATGACCTTGGGATAGTCACTTAAGACTTAGGAATTTCCATTGCTTTTTCCTTAAAACGGATGTAAAGTATCCAAGTGGGTGCTGAAAGTCTTCTTAAAGTTCATTTTTTTTTTTATGTGGGAATAAAATTGTCAGGGGAGGATATTGTGTCTGAAAGGAAGAGTGTCCCGGTCTGCACAAGACACTTCTTTTCTCATCTAATTTTTTGTTGCATGAAAATTCCCTTTTCTTGTGCAAAAAAGACAAACTAGAGGGAAAACGTCTTCCTATAAGATCAGTGATACAGCCATGTACCACATGATAATTTCACCTGTTCAGGAGGTGTGAGCAACCATATTGTGGTTTGTGGTTTCTCAAAGATACCAAGCTCTGAGGTATACAAGCAATCTTTAAACCACATTCACAGTTTTGTGGTTGTGAGCAGTATATACACTATCCTTTGTTTTGTAGCCTGAAAACAGCTTAATGAAAAGTCTAACACCTATTGAAGTGTTAGGGATAAGGACTTAACACACTTTTTCTTAGTAAGGCAATTAAATATATTTTGATTCTCTAAATTATGACAATCAATGTATATTATAATGAGTGAAATGACACAAAGATGCATTTTAAAAGACTCATCTCTTTCCATTCCTGCTGCCTGTGCCTGTCCACTACGGAAACCAACGTTAACCATTCTGGAATATTTTCTTTCCTGTTTTTCATTGTGTTCTTGGAAGCATTCTTAAGTAAGCTCTTTTTCCAATTTATACGAGACACCACAAAATTTAAGGTGACTGACAAATCGTGGCTCTTTGCTGACCATCTACCTACTGATTGACAAAGTCCTTCTTACACGCAGCAGAGCTTCCTTTGAGCTCAGTCACAGAGTTTAATCTCCTTTGCCATTTGTGTGGTTCTTGTGCCTTAAAACCAAAAAAGAAATCATTCATTTCAGAAGAAATCATTCTCTTGGGGGCGATGCGTAAGCACAGCATTTCCTTTCTAGGAGCTGTAAACTTTATTGTAGATATAAAATTTACTTTCCACACTATAACATTTGAATGATTTTTGTACCTAAACATTTAATCCTATGGTGAGATGCTTCATCGGTTTATTTGAAGTACTTTAACAAAGAAAGGGGAGGAAAGATAAGTTTAGGTGGAAAAGAAAATCTGACCACACTCTGACTTCCAAAGTGCTAGCTAGTCTTAGTCACACAATGCTTTAACTGTGAACTCATTTATAGCTACAAATATTATCCTACCAGCAAAACAGATATTGAGACAGGATCAGAGAACTAATATTTGGACTTTGTTTCAAAGAGCATTGTTTGCATTACTTGGCCATAGTGATTGTAGTATATGCCCTGGCCTAATTTCTTACTAAAATGATTTAGTATATTAGCATTTCCCAAGGAAATAATAGTTTTTGTCCTAGAGGAGCAGGACCATTCCACTCATACAATGATGATCTTGAAATGTCAATCCCTAGATATGGTTTATAACTGGATAAAGAGCCAGCTCAGCAAGTAGTCAGGACTTCTGCATAATAAAATGTTAAGCTATTTTGAACCTAATATGACTCTACAATGACAAAAAGTTTTAAGATGATAATAGTATTGGATAAATTATGATCTTCTAGTTCAACCCCAGAACGAAAGACTCCCTCTATATAATGTTGCTATAAGAGTTACCAGAAGATTTATAGCTTTTGTAGGAAGTTTAATATTTATCTATGAGTCTGAATTTGAGACAGAGGATATGGAATAAAGCAGGAGATAACTTCAGTGACTGCAAATTCTCATACTTCCAGAAGCCAAAAGGATAGAAATGTCATCATTCTGAGACCTTGGTTAAGTACAGTTTTAATTGGCAGAAGTAAAAGGGGGAATTAAAAAGCGTGTGTTAAGAACTTTAAAAGAACCCCAATGAGAACTTTCTTCAGAAATTGGGCACAATAACTCATGAGATTTGGAAATATTTACACTAACAGATTGCTGGTGGCACCTTCCTTTAGATTTAGGTCTGAACATAGGAAAGCATTTATAGTCCTTTTAATAATATCATCTTGTCCAGAGTGAGCTTTTGTAGCTTGGACGCAGTTGTAGTTTAGATAGGTAGATCTCTAAATCAATATTAAAGGAGCCCCTTTCCCAAGGAAGTCCCTGGAGACATCTTACGTGCTAAGCTTGTTAAGAAGGAGGATTATCATTAGTGTCAAGAGACATGGGCAACTTGGGCAACAGATGGGCGTAATCCACCGAACTTTGGCTTCCAACAACTGTCTTAGTTATGCCCAGCTGTGCAGCTGCCAGTGCTAATCCATCACAACACAACCTGCTATTTACCTTCCTTGCTCTAATAGGGATTTAAGAGGAAGATGAAAGAGAACCAAGACTTATGAGGTAATTTAGAACTTTCTTGAATTTGAAGGTCTTCCTTTTATTTCCTATTATCTGATGTTATTGACAAGATAACATAATACCTAACATAATAATTGCGGCTAGAGCAATCATATGCTGCCAAAACTAATATTAGAGAAATAAAATAGTTTCCTGGGCTTCTTGTTTATAGTATTTTCTAATACTATACAGAATCATTTGATGGAAACTAGACAAGAATACAATTTGTTAGGCAGTTTCCATCTTTAATGCTCTGGCTCTTTCATATAAGGATGACCTATCAGACATTCTTACAGAGAATAAACAGCTAAATATAAATAAAGCACCATAAACAGCCCTGTAAAGGAAATAAGATTTATGATATTCCTGCTTAACTGAAAAGATAGAGAGGCAGAGAGAGAGAGAGAGAGAGAGAAAGAGAGAGAGAGAAATGGAGAGAGGAAAAAGCTCTACAAACCCCCAAATCATAACCAAACCATGCCATTGCATCATTTTTTTATTCAAGGCCACTTAGAGAAAAGGTCTATGTCTCTCCCAAGTACATGATATACTATTCCAAGTAAGCTAATCTTTTTTCACGTTGTGTGTCCCTCAGTATGTATTACTCAGCATTAGAACTTTGTGATTCCTTGTTTGATTGAAGTGGGAGCTTGAAATTCTGGGTTAGTGGGATGTGGGTTCAAAGTTCTATCCCACACCTCTAGAAGAGTTCATACCTTGAAGTCTATATGAAGTTTTGATGTAGCTTCTTTGTTGTTACCATTGCCAAATCATGGGAAAAAGAGAGTGTTTTGCTCATTTCTCTGCACTTTGCCTTATTCCTCACAATAAGAGATGTTGGTAAGGAGTAAAGTGATAATTTGAGGTTGACCTATACTCATGATCCAGTTTCACCAGTGATTTTTTCTTAGGTTTATTTAGAAAAGAATATTTCAAAATTTAAATTTTCTTTTACATGCAATTCAACTCTCAAAAAAAACCATTAATTCTTTTAGATTATCTTGAAACCAGATGGATGATTTCACAGACATGACACTATCTATAGGGAGAAAAAAAGTCAGCAATACATAGTTTATTATATGATTGTCTACCAAGCTTCTTAGGCAAAAGATTTTGGCAGAATAGACACCAATTCTGCCTTTAAGGTCCATTCCTACAGAAGCTATTCAATATCATTTAGGTTAAGTGTTATAAAATTACCATGTTTTGAAGGTAACTAAAGACTTAAAGTTGGGAATTTTATTTAGTTCTATCTCAGCATTGAGCACTTATACCATACCTTACTTTAACATACTAGAAAAAATAATACGGAACATCTTCTTTAGGAATGGACCTTAAAGGCGGAATTGGTGTACTATACCTCAAAAACCTTTTAATTTGTCTCAGAGACTCAAACTATAAGCCCTGTGAGCTTCAATAACAACTGGCTTCAGAAGATATGCCTATTGGTGAAATAGTTGCAGAAACATTATCGGAATAATCAACCACTGTTTAATTGGATTGAAGGCCCATTTCACAAGATAGAGTCAAGACCTAGTGTTGTTATCAGGGCCAAGAATCTGTGGCTATACAGGTCACAGGCCACAGGAAAGATTCTACTGTTACTATTCTGCTAAATAGATATAGTAAAGTACTCCTAATGTTTTATTACTACACCCACAAATTAGTGCACCTTTCAACTTTTACCAGAGAAGCTTCTTACAGCAGATAAGAATTGACACAGACCTACAACTGGACAATGTATAGAGAATAAGCTACTTCAGACTGTTCAGCTTTAAATGGGACATCTATATTATATCCTCTCTTCTTAAGGCTCATGGATCATTGTGGAAAATGAGGAGAAAAACTCTAAGAGCCAGAGGTGGTAGCTGAATACAGAGAAACCATGTTGTCTGGATTTCATAGGGCTGTTGCACATAGGAATCCAAAGTGCTTCTGACAGCATGCCCAAGGCCTATGCAAGCCCAAACCAGACAACATCTCATCATGGTTTGGGGAGGTAGATGCGAAGCCTGAGCCTCAGCTGAGTATCTGTTGGCTATTGACAGCCAAGTGGGAGAGTCTTTTCTTAGGAGTATGATGTCTAATAGACTGTCCAGACTCCAGGGGATGGACCCTTACCCAAGATCACTTGGGAAACACAAGACTTTGAAAAAAGAAAAATATTAACATATTAGGGGGCATAGTAGCATGGAGGTGGAGATGAGAGACGGGAGCTCTGACTGTGATAAAAAATGCAATGAAATCCTCGGTGTTAATAGAATTGGTTTTACAATGCCCAGCCTTTTGAAGACACACACCTGGATTACAATCCCACTTTTACTAAACACATGACTTTGGTAAACTGTCATAGTCTACTTAGACTTGGTTTGCTTATCTGAAAGTTGGAGAAACTATAAAACGACTTCAGGAAATGATTGTGTAAATTAAATTCAGACAGCATGCAAAAAAAAAAAAAAAAAAAACCTTGCACAATGCTTTCCGTAAATAATAGTTACTGTAATCCCAGACAGGCCATTCTGAGAGCTAGCATTATGAAAGTGCTAAGAAGGCTATAGATGCAGAAAACAAACTGGTGTCTGCTTTGTGCTTGTTCACTGAGAGGGGAAATGTATAGTGATCGCTAGTGGATTTCTTTCAGTGATAAAAATGTTCTAAAATTAGACTGTGATGATAATTTCTCAAGTCCATGGAAATATTAAAAATGACTGAATAATACATTTTAAGTGAGTGAATTGTCTAATGTGGGAACTGCATTTCAATAAAGCTATTTTAAGAAGTGTGAAGAAGGATATACATGAAGGCAGTCAGAGCAAAAGATCAAAGTTATTTTTAATATTTTACTTATTATTTTTCTTTTATGTGTATGAGTGTATTGCATCCATGTGTGTAACTGTATCTGTGTTGTGCAATGTCTGTAGAGGTCAGAAGAAGGTGTTGAATCATGTGGAACTGGAGTTGCAGATAGTTGTTAACTGCCATGTGGGTGCTGGGAACCGAGCCTGGGTCCTCTGCAAGAGCAGTTCAAATGCTGAGCTATCCTTACAGTCCCAAGATCAAAGCTATTTAAGAAAATCAGCCTAAGCTTGGTCTTTTACAAGGCCCATTTGCAGGGATGGAAAAAACAAGCAACTCAACAAATGAACAAACAGTACTCTGGGTATTTCTTGAGTTAATCTAGTTTAGGGTGAGATAGTTATCATAAAGCATTATTTATAATTGGCTATTTTTGCTACCAGCCACAGAGACAGAGGTTGTTTCTTTCTATTTGGGATCTGGCATACATTTAGTTTTCATATAACAAATGTCATGAAGTAAAGATTTATTTCAAGATTTGCTTCAACATTGAAGAAAAAGCTACAATTTACAGACTGTTTGGTAGCCTCATATCTCAGGCCTCCCAGTGTCTCGTGAATAGACATATGAATAAGAAAGCTATATTCTCCAACACTTTCTCATTCCAATCTCAGAAGCTCAACGTGAGTCTGGTTTTGAACAGCAGCACAGCTTGGGCAATGTTCAATCACCACACAGAGTCTGTGTAACATAAAAAGCAAACTGGGGAGGCCTAAAAAGAGGGCATAATAGTAACTAGCCCAGATGATCACATCACATTTTCCTCTTCTAAATGTTAGACATTTATAGGGACACAATTTGGAGATGCTTTTGGGTCCCATTTAATCCCTATGTAGCAACTAAGCATTTGCTAATAAAGGGCCAGATTCTTATGCAGAGAATCTTTTACATAGAACTTTATTGGATGCAAATCTGGACAGAAAAATTTTCCAGTTTTGAACATTGCATCATCATGTGTTTATAAATAGGCCATCCTCTGTTATGATTTTTTATTCCCAAAGTATTACCCAATGAATTGAGTTTTTCACCACCATCTATGCAAGTTAAGCATAAGAACAGTTATCAACAATCATAGATCAGTTGTTTCATCTTCATTTACATATTATCTCTGAAGCTGCAAGAGCTTGCTGCGTAAATGTGTATTTTTTTAATCTAAAGCACCTATGAGTCATACCCTGAATTAAAAAACAACAGTGCAGTGCTAGAACATAACCAGGCTGCTATATTGAAGTGACTCTTAGCCTCAAACAAGCAGGACATTGGAAGCAGATTAGAGTAGGGAAGATCACCAACTGTGAAAGAGGTGATGTCTCTTTGAAGTACTTTTCCAGTCCATTTGTTCACAAGCACTCACTGCCCTAATGTTGTCTTCTGGGTATTTGAATCTCAACACTACTAAATACTGTGGTAACCAATTCTGCCGCAGAGCTCAGGCCCTGACTTTTTTTCTTCTTTGCTCCTTTCTATCTAAACATGCCTGTCCTGTGATACCAGTTTTTAGTTTTTTCTAATGTATGTCTAGTCAGAGCTAAATTGTTGAGGCTTTAAAAGAGTTCTTTGCTGTGTCCTTTGAGGAAACATTTCTATTTTAACAGGGGTTTTAATGTTTGAATAACAGTTCATATAAGTTTGGGATATTTTCAGTCCATGAAAGCATTTATTGTCTCTAAATAATATTGAATCAATTATTGTTATCTCCTTGGTTTGTATTTAAGAGTATATCTGTATGTATATTAATGCATTAATATAATGAAGCCAATTTGACATGATGTTATATTATAGTCAACAGAGATGTGCCACCTAGGACTTAGAAAAGCTAAATATCTTTCAACTTAAAAATTGATTGAGTTAATGTATAAACTAATGAGTTTCATTATGGAATTTTCATACGTATATGTCATTACAATTTTTTTGTTTTGTTTTTTTTCTGCTTTCGTTTACTTTTGAGACAGTATCTCATGAAGTATAAATGGCTTTGAACTTGCTATGTAGGTGAGGATGATCTTGCCTCTACCTCCCAAGTCATTCCCCTGCTGCTTCTCTTTGGTCCATTTCCCTTTGCGAAGTAATTCCCCTAGTGTTCTCATGCCACATACATTCTGTTACCCTCTCTGCAGCCCCCTTTTCTCTCTTAAGACCTATTCCTCCCCTAAATTCCATATAGGAGTAAAAATATGCAATAATTGTATTTTTGACATGCCTAATTTCACTTAACATAATGATTTCCAGTTCTAGTCATAATCCTGAAAATACAGTGATTTCATTTGTCATTAATGGACAATGGATGAATAAAATTCCATTGCGTGTATGCATCACAGTTTCTTTATCCATTAATCTGCTGATGGGCACTTAGGATGGGTGGTTCCACTTCCTTACTATTGTGATTAGTGCTGTAGTAAACGTAGAATTCCAAATATCTCTGTGGCATGGTGACCTGGAGTCTTTCATATATATACCGAGGAGTACTGGGTTCTATGTAGTTCTGTTTGTAGATTTTTAGGATTGTCTGCACTGATTTTGATGGTTTATATTCCTACCAGTTATGGAAAAGGGTTTCTCTTTCTCACCAATACAACAGCATTTATTATTTTTTTTCTTGATGATAACCATTCTGGACTGTGGTGAGATGGAATCTCAAGACAGTTTTAAATTGCATTTCCCTAATGGTTAATGACGTTGAGCATTTTTAAAATATTTATGGTCATTGTTTTCCTTCTTTTGAGAATCACGTATCTATTCATTTCATTAGACCACATATTGATTGAATGATTTGTGTTTTTTATTGTTTTTTTTTTTTTATTTGGCAGTGTATTATATATTCTGGCTATAAATACACCTGTCTGATGAATAGTTAGCAAATATTTTCCCAGCTCTGTAATATGTCTCTTTATTCTGCTCATTATTTTCTTTGTTGTGCAGAATTAAGTTTTAAGTATTTTATTAAGAATATTTGTCTTTGCTATTTCAGCTCGCAGGCCAGCTAGGGTCTCTGGAATCCATCCCTGCCTGAGTAACGGAAGCATAGCAGAAGGTTCCATTCCCGAGACTTCCTGGCACCCTGCCATCTCATTATAGGCTTCCTTGTTCACTGAGATCCTTGCCCACTGCACATGTTTGTGCTCCCTGACACCTGCTGGGGTGAGTTGCATCTGCCATCTTGCCTCTCAGCCAGCTTGAGTCACTAGGAGCCTTCTCTGCCTTAGACTTGTGATCCTGGGTGCCACTTCCTGAGATTTTGAACACCCTGCTATTTCAGTTCTGTGTACCCCAGACCTGCAAGCTCTTCCAGTTTATAGTGGTTAAACCTATCATTTAACCATTCACCTACCATCATCCAGCCCTAGCGTCCTGCTGATACAGGACCTTGCGAAGTCAATATTGTTCACCCTATTTTCACATCAACATAAATTGTGACCAAAACAGAACACCAAGCACTACTCAGCTGGGCCATAACATGACAACCTGACAAGTTGGGGAAACAGCAAAGAAGATAAAAACAAACATTTAACAAAGACAAGATCACTTACCCGTACCAAGAAACACCACAACATAAATCCAGATACCTAAGCTTCATCAAACACACACACACACACACACACACACACACACACAAACAACATGAATAACCAAGATAATATGTACAGTACAGTAATTAGGAGCCCCATGGTAATGGTTCCCAAGAATGAAAATCTAGTGGATGCAGAAGACAATGATTTCAAAATAGCAATTATAACTATGTTCAAGTAATTTAAAAAGGATATTAATAAAAGACTTGAATGAAGACCATGAAAACACAAATAATTAAAAAAATTAAAATATGCAATTAGAATTCAGTAAAGAGATAGAATCTCTAAAGAAAAGTCAAACAGAATCAAAACTTGAAATAAAAACATTCAGAAACTCAAGCAAAATCTTAGAGGAAAAAAAGAAATAGGAAGTAGAGGAGGTGGAACACAGAATATCAGATCTTGAAGACAAGCTTGGGGAAATGGGTTGCTCAATCAAAGAAAATGTCAAATCTAAAATAACACAGGAAAAGTATATGTAAGTCTTCTGGGACACTGTAAGAAGTCCAAACCTATGAATCATAGGTACAGAAGAAAGAGAAGAATACCCAGGTCAAAGGTGCAGAAAATATTTTTAATAAGATCATAGAAGAAATTTTCGAAATCTAAAGTTATCCCAATCAAGTTATAAGAGGCATACAGAATACCAAGCAGACAGGACCAGAAAAAAAGACCTCCATCATCATATAATAGTCAAAACAGTAAACATACAGAACAAAGAAAAATTTTGAAATCTATGAGAAAAAAAAATCAAGTCACGTATAAGGCAGGCACATCAGAATAACAGCTGACTTTTCATTGGAGGCTATGAAAACTAGAAGAGCTTTCACCAGTGTCCTAAAAGTAATGAAAGAATAGAGATTCCATCCCAGACTACTAAAGAAGGCAAAACTATCAGTTGTAATCTCAAAAAACAAACTTTCCATGCTAAAAAACAATTTAAGGATTTTATGTCAATAAAACCAGCTACACAGAAAATACTTGAAGGAGTACTTCAGTAAGAAGAAAAGATCAAACACTCTCAAGAGAGCACAAAGAGTAAATAAATTTACTACAGGATAATCAACCAAAAGAGTTCTAAGAAAACAGTATTACAGTACCAACATAACAAGAATTAATATGCATTGGTCAATAATAACGTTAAGTATTAATGGTCTCAGCTCTCCAGTAAAAAGACACTGGAGAACCAATTGGATTAGAAAATGGGATCCAACAATGTGTTGCTTCTAAGAAATGCACCTCACCAAAAACGTTCAATACTAGCTTAGGGTAAAATAGTGGGAAAAAGATATTCCAAGAAAATGGAATCAAGAAACAAGCAGGTGTAGCTATTCTAATATCTGACAAAATAGACTTCAAGCTAAAGGTAGCCAGAAGATTCAGGGAATGTCACTTCATACTCATTAAAGGAGAAGCCCACCAAGAAGAAATTATAATCCTAAACATATATGCACCTCACATAGGGTCATCCACTCACATAAAAATTTTATTAGCTCTAAAACCTCACATTGACTCCAACACAGTGATAGTGGGTGACTTTAGTACCCTGCTGTCAGCAATAGACAGGTCAAATAGACAAAAAATAAAAAGAGTTAAGTTACAGCAATAATCAAATGGACTTTACAGACATCCATAGAACATTCCATCCAAACATCAAAGAATACATTTTCTTCTTAGCAGCCCATGGAACTTTCTCCAAAATTTACCACATATTAGAACACAAAGCAAGTATCCACAATACCATGTATTCTATCAGACTTTAAAGGAATAAAGCCAAATATCAACAACAATAAAAATGGGAAAAAGTACAAAGACTCATATAAGCTAACAACACACTACTGAATGAAAATTAGATCATGGACAAAATCAAGAGGGAAATTAAAAGTTCCTGGAATTGAATGAAAATGAAAATGCAACATACCAAAAAGTTTGGAACATAGTGATGGCAGTTCAAAAAGGAAAACTGATAGCATTAAGTGCTTACATCATAAAACTAGAAAGATCTCATATAAATAAATTAGAGATGCACTCGAAGGCCTTAGAAAACCAAGAACAAACAACACCTAAAAAGAGTAGGCAGGAAAAGACAAAAATTAAGACTGAAATCAATAAAAAAGAAAAGAAGAAAACAACACAAAGAGTCAATGAAATGACTTAGGTCTTTGAAAAGACTACTAACAAAGTCGACAAACCTTTAGTTAAATTAGGCAAAAGAAAGAGAGAGGACCCAAATTAACAACCACAGAGATGAAAGGAAAATATTACAGCAAACCATGAGGATATTTAGAAAACTGCAAAGTAAATTAAAGAAGGACATTAAAAGATATATATATATATATGTGTGTGTGTGTGTGTGTGTGTGTGTGTGTGTGTGTCTATAGTCCACTAATCCAGAAAATCTAAAAGAAAGATAAATTTTGAGATAGATGCAGCCTAAGAAAGTTAAATCAAAATGACATAAATAATGTAAAAAAACGCATAACAAGCAATGATATAAATACAGTAATTAAAAATCTCTCAAGTAGGGGTTGAAGAGATGGCTCAGCTGCAGGTTCAAATCTCAGCACCCACATGGTGGCTAACAACCATCTTTATCTCCAGTTCCAGGGAATCTAACACCCTCTTCTGTACTCTGTGGGCATGGCACAACACTGGTTTCACTTACACACATGCAGGTATAACACTCATGCACATAAAAAATAAATAAATAAATAAAAACACCCCACATCTTCCAACTAAAAGATGCCCAGGACCAGAGGGATACAGGACAGAATTCTATCAAACCTTAAAAGAAGAACTAATTCCAGTACTCCTTGAATTACTCCATAAAATAGAAAGGAAGGAACACTCTCAAATTCTTTATATGAACCTGGTATTACCCTCATACTAAAACCAAATACCTAACAAAATTTAGAAAATTATAGACCAATCTCTCTGATGAATATAGACACACAAATCTCAATAAAATACAAATCAAATGCAAGAAACATATGAAAAAGATCATCTAACTTGATCAAGCTGGCTTCATCCCAGAGATGCAAGGATGGTCCAAATACATAATTCAATTAATCTAATCCACCATATAAACCGACTCAAGGACAAAAACACATGATCATCTCATTATATGTAGAAAAGTCTTTTGAGAAATTCAATGTCCATTCATGATGAAAGTCATGGAGGATCTATGGATACAAGGGACATATCTCAACATAATAAAAGAAATACACCAGAAGCCCACAGTCAGCATCATACAAATGAAGAATAACACAAAGCATTTCCATTAACATCAGGAACAGGACAAGGGTGTCCAGTCTCTCCTTTTCTGTTCAATGTAGTACTTGAAGTCTTAGCTAGTGCAATAAGACAGATGGAGATAAAGATGATATAATTTAGAAAAGAAGATGTCAAAGTATCTTTATCTGCAGGTGTTATGATTCTATACATAAAAGACCCTAAAGACTCCACCAGAAAACTCCTACAGCTGATAAATATATTAAGCAAAGTAGCAGGCTGTAAGATTAACACCCCTAAATTAGTTGCTTTCCTATATACTAAAAACAAATATACTGAAAAAGAAATCTGGGAAATGATCATATTCACAGTAGTCTCAAAAACAATAAAATATATTTGAATAAATCTAACCAAGGTAGTAAAGGATTTGTACAATAAAAACTTTAAGATTTTGAAGAAAGAAATTGAAGAATATACCATAAGATGGAAAAACCTCTCAAGTTCACAGATCAGTAGGATTAATATTGTGAAAATGGCCATCCTACCAAAAATAGTGTTCAAATTGAATGCAATACCCACTGAAACTCCCACACAATTCTCCACAGAAATTGAAAAAAATAATCTAAAATTTAATTTGGAAACAAACAAAAAACAGGATAGCCATAATAATCATGAAAAATAAAAGATGGAGGCATTATCATTCATCATCTAAAATTTTACTACTGAGACATAGTAATAAAACTAACATGATACTGACATAAAACAGACACACTGATCAGTAGAATAGAATTGAAGACCAAGGTGTAAAGCCACCCATTACAGCTACCTGATTTTTGCAAAAAAAAGCCACCATATATGCACTGGAGAAAGACAGCATGTTCAACAAATGGTGCTGGTCATACTGGACAGCAGCATTCAAGTGATGAAACTAGATCTCTATCACTCACCATGCACAGAACTCAACTCCAAATGGATCAAGGACATCAACATAAGACCTGACACCCTGAATCAGATAGAAGTGAAAGCAGGGACTACTTTGGAACTTATAGGCACAGGAAAGGTGTTTATAAACAAGACTCCTATAGTGTAACATTAAGTTCAACTACTGACAGGTGGGACCTCATGAAGCTAAAAATCATCTGTGCAGCAAAGTATACCATCATTCAAGTGAAGAGGCAATCTACAGATTGTGAAAAATATCTTTACCACCTACACTTCTGAAAGCAGGTTAGTATCTAGAACATACAATTAGCTCAAAAAACTAGACATCAAATTATCCGATTAAAAACCGGGATAAGGAACTGAACAGGGAATTCTCAAAAGATGAAATGCAAATGGCTATGAAATACATAAAAATATTTTAGCATCTCTAGTACTCATGGAAATGCAAATTAAAACCACTTTAATATTTCATTTTATCCCACCCAGAATGGCTAAATCCAAAAAACAAACAAGGATAAATGTTGGCAAGGATGTAGGGGAAGGTGAACTCTATTCACTGCGGGTGGGTATGCAAACTGGTGCAGCCACTATGAAAATCAGTGTGAATATTTCTCAAAAATCTAAAAACTTATCTACCACATGACACAACCACAGCACTCTTAGACATATACCAAAACACTGTTTCCTACTACAGAAATTTCTGTTCATCCATGTTCATTGCTGTACTTTTTACAATAGCAAGAAATTGTAAAAAACCTAGATGTCCATCCATTGCTGAATGGATAATGAAACTGTGGTATGTATACACAGTAGAATAATATTTTCAACTGTAAACCTAATAATTTACAGCCAATTTTGAAAGAGATGCATCCTACCTCAGGAAACCGTTATTGAATATGTCAATTGTGTTGTAATGATATGCTTCTTCTAAGTATGTTGTTATTAAATAAATAATTTTTAAAAATTAAAAAAAAAACAAAAAACAACCCAAAATTATGAAATTCACTGGAAATGAATGGAAAAGGACACAATCATCCAAGTGAGGTAACCCAGATCCAGAAAGTCAATCATTTCAAATTTTCTCTCATAGCTATTTGGGAGCTTTGAAATGTTTGAATTTGAAAATCCAGAGAGGTCAGGAAACTAATAACTGATGGGAAACTGGAGAGGCTACCTGGAGAGGAAATAGAATGCAGTGATATAAAGTGGGGAGAGGGGGAATAATAGAATGGGATGTGTTCACTATACAGGGAATTGGAGCGCCAAGGCAGAGGACAGAGTATGGGTAGGGATAACTAACACTAAGGGCCTTTAGAAAAAGCCATATGGAACCCTACCAATATAGAAGATCCTTAAAGTATATGCATTATAAGAGGTTAAAAATAGTTACCTTTTAACAGGGGTATATTGTCACCATTAGACACCATAGGTCAGCAAAGTAAACACTCAGTGTTAAAAATGGACTCTCTCTTTTGAAGCTATTGACCAGAGGCCCCATAGATTCCCAAAGAATATTGGCATTTCTCCTGATCTTGATTGCCTACCAGAACTTCATGGTAAGTCCTTATTGCTGAAGACACTACACACATAGAAGAAACAAGGAAAAAAATCAAGCTAGTGCTGACTTCCAAGTCTCATCTCTACTGGCTAGATTTCACAGTGCTGGAAGGTGTCATGCATGATACCTGAAGAGAAATTGAACCATCATCTTTACCAAGCTGTGAATCCTGAGAGTTACAACAACTAAGCTGGCATGATATGCCCACTGGTGCATTAATGGGACAAAAATTGTGGGAACAACCAACCTATTTCTAATTGGGTTTAAGATCCGCTTCACAGGATGGAGTCCCTACCTGGCATTGATATCAGGTCTAGGAATCTGAGGCTAGACAGGTCACAGGACATGGGGAAGAACCTAATACTATTTGCTTACTAAATAGTTATCATATTAAACTGATTCCTAATGACTTATTGTTACACACACAGATTAATGTATCTCTCAAACCCAGAAGAGAAGCTTCCTTATGCAGCAGATGGAGATTAACACAAAGAATCACAACTGGCCAACGTTGATACTTCTGCCTCCCAAGGCTCAGGGAACATTGCAGAAGAGGGGATGGAATGTTGTAAGAGCCAGAGATTGTGGATGACCATGAGGAAACAGTTTTCCAGACAACTGATCGGCTACTCATATGAACTGACAAGAATGGTGACAGCGTGCACAAGTCCCATGTGAACTCAAACCAGACGAAATTCCAAAACAGACATTGAGAAGTGGGTAAGAAACCTCCCATTCTACCTGAGGAATTTTTGTAACCCAATGACTCCTGGGTGGGGAAGAGTCTGTCTCTTCCAAGTGTCTGACTCTTGGTAGGTTAACCAGGTTCTAGGAGATGGACACATACTGAAGGACATTTGGGGATACAAATTAGATACTAAAGGCCCCAATATATAATAGACTACATTAAGTTGGATTTAGAGGGTTTCACAAGGGGAGGTGTGGATAGGGGAGGGCACCTAAATACAGTCAAAATATATAATACGAAGATTGCAAAAATTCAATAGAAAATGGAAAAAAGATTTTTTTGTATATGTTTTTTTGAGGAATTGGCCTATAATTTTCTTTTTCTATTAATTTTTAAAAGATTTATTTTTTACTATATGTATGGATGTGCGTGTCTATATGTATGTATGTGTATGTGAGTGTAGGTGTTACAGAGTTCAGGAGAAGGTATCAGATCTCCTGAAGCTTGAATTAGAGGCTGTTGTATGCTACCTGACATGTGTGTTCTGAACTGAACACAAATCCCCTTTAAGAGCAGTATCTGTTCTTAACTGCCGAACCATCTCTTCTGACCCCTTTTCTTCTTCTTATATATATTTTGATTGCCTGTTGCCCCAGCTGATCTGGAACTCAATATGTACACTAGTCAGGACTTGATCTCACAGACATCCCCCTTCCTCTACTTCCCAAGTGCTCGGATTAAAGAAGTGTGCCACTGTACTTGACTCTCTTTTTATTAAATTAAAAAATTAATTTAAGTTTGCTTTTGTAAAAGCACATATTGTATGGTGCGCATATCCTCTTTCATGTTCTCCATCCTCCCTACTGTCACCTCTCATGTCACATATGTTACCTTTTGTGCCCCAGTTTTGCATCTACTTTCATATCATATTCACATATATGAATTTATGGATTTTATCTATCTACATAAGATCTAGGAACCATTAATGAAAGAAAATATTTGATACTTGTCATTCTCTGACTAGCTTAATTCACTCAATAAGATTCAGTCCACTTTCTATTTTTTTAGTATTTATTTATTATTTTTATTTTATGTGTATGTGTGTATTGCCTGCATGTAGGTAAGGGCACTCGTGTCATGCAATGCCCGCGGAAGACAGAAGAGGCTGTCAAATCCTCTGGACCTGGAGTTACAGACAGTTGTTAGCTGCCATGTGGGTGCTGGGATTCGAACCTGGGTCTTCTGCAAGTACAGTCAGTGTTCCTAACCATTGAACAATCTCTCCAGCCCCAACTTTCCATTTTTTAAATATATAGTTTATCTTATTTCTGCTGAGCCATCTCTCCAGCCCCAACTTTCTATTTTTTATTGTATATTTTATTTTTGATAATTTCACGCATATACACAATGTGTTGTGATCATATTCATTTTTCATTATCCCTCCTTATTCCCTTTCCAATCCTGCTGACCCTGTTCTTCCCAACTACTCCTCTTTATTATTATTATCATTTTCATTGGCTTTTGTGAAGTCCATACAATATATTTTGATCATATTTAGACCCCCGCCCTTATCTGCACCCTTCTTACTGACCCCCCCTCCTTGCTGGATTTCATGTATTCTGTCACATATATTAAGGCATTTAGAGTCAAATTTGTGTTCTCAAATGTCCTTTGGTCCATCCACTGGAGCCAGGTTAACCTACCTAGCATTTCACACTTAGAGAAAAGCAGCTCTCTCTCTCCAAGCGGTTATCAATTGCCAGTATTTTCTCAGCTAAAATTGGGGCTTCTTATTCATTTCTCTGCTTCTATGCTGGGATTTTTGTCTGGCTTGAATTTCTGTGGGTCTTGTGCATGCTGTTACCACTGCTGTGAGTTCTTATGAGTAACTTTCTAGCTTTCTGAAAATACTGTTTTCTCATGGTCATTCACCATTTCCAGCTCTTATGATCTTTCTACCTCCCATCCCACAATGATTCCTAAGACCTGGTTGGCAGACATTTTCTATAGATGTCCTATTCAGAGAAAAACACTCCGCATTCTCTTATTCTCTGCATTTTGATCAATTGTAGCTTTCTGGGTTAAACGCCATCTGTTTCATGAGGAAGCTTCACTGGTGAGAGTTGAGAGAGGCATTAATATTCTTTCTGACCAATGTTCTGCCATGTTCCCTGACTGTCATGTATAGAGATTGCACTGTGGGTATATCAGTTAGGGTGGGGCATCTCACAGGTACTTATTCTCTGTGTTTGACCAGTTGTGAAACTCTGCAATACTGTCCATCTGTTGCAAGAAGAAGATCCTTTGATGAGTCATGAGAGGTACACATGTCTATAATATAAGGATACATATTTAGAGTACAGTAAGAAATTACATTGGTCTAGAGATGTGACAAAAGCAGGGTTCTCTAGGATCTATGACCTCTCCAGCCATATGTATTTCTCTATGTTTACAGTAACACACATGAGTTCCCTCCCACTGAGCAGGCCACTGAGTCCTATTGATTACCCTCCAGATCAAACTGCCACTACTGCACTAGTACAGATTATTTGCTGGCCTGGTCATTGTTGTGTTTCATAGAATTTATTACTAGGCTGGATCATTGATTAATCTTCTCCCTTGGTAGTTTGCAAGTATCTTCTGGTACTATGAGTGTTAGTCTTTAAGGGTGAGGCTTCCAAGTCCATTGCTGTAAGTACTGTTTTCCAAAGTATGTCCTGTATTCAGCGATAGGGTCTTACCTTCAAGTTCTGGAATACAATCAAGGGCAGTATCAATAGTCTCCGACTCATCCTGTTTCTACTTTCATGTGTTTTTGTTTGTTTGATCCACTGAGTTTAATCAGGGTTGATTGTTTGAGCACGGGTAGGAGGTTATTTACTACAGCATGGAGCCTGGGCAACTTACCAATGGCTACAGCACTCCCCCTGGCAAATATTAACTATAAATAGCTCCTTGGGGAGGGGTGGTGCCTCATGACATGCCACCCCATCCATAGAGGAATGTTAAATGGCTCAATGTTCTGCAAGTATTCAGATATGCTGTGTTCATGAGTGCAATGGCTATGTCATATCAAGAAGACAGCATATGTCATATCCAGAGTACTCCTTCTAATTCTACCACAGTATATTTTTTTCTGCCTATTCTTCTGTAATGTTTTCTGGGCCTTGGAGGATGTAATAGATATGCCCCATTTAAATATGAGCACTGACCAGTCACTTATTCTCAGCACTTTGACTAGTTATTTAAGTCTACTGCTCACTGTAGAAAGACACTTTCCTGACCAAGGCTGAAAGCAGCTAAGAGGATATGAGAACACAAAGATTAAAAAATTGAACCTGGGGTTGAGAGTTGGCTCAGCAGGTGAGAGCACTGTCTGTTCTTGCAGAGGACCTGGGTTCAATTCTCAGCACCCACCTGGTGGCTAACAACCATCCTAACTCCATGGGCATTGCATGACATGGGTCCACTTACTTACATGTAGGCAATACACTCATACACATAAAATAAAAATAATAAATAAAATATTTTAAAAAGTTGAACTTTGTAACAATTTACCATCTCATAGGAAGAAAGATACATAAATGAATATGCTATAGAGTCAAACTTATTTGGTGTTCACACCTAATACTTATTTTTCTTAAATGTCTTCTCATTTAAGACAAGTTTTTCTAATTTAAGTATATTAGTGGAAGAAAAAAATTCTCTATGACTTCAGTTTTGTAACAGGTACTTCTTGATATTTTGTCTCAGCATTCATGATTATATCAGGGTCCTATTTTTCCCTCATCCTGAGGCAATCCATCCCACTGTGTCTCACCAGGCTTTAAAGAGCCACAATGTTGGGTCCTATAATTATCACTACATGTTATGTTTTAGGAGAACATTTGTGTCATAGTATATAGTCCATTAAAAACTCATTTTTATTTGAAAACTTCAGAGTAGCTTGTCTCTATCTCCCTGGCAATGAGAATGCAAGAGCACACTGCCTTTCCAGCCTTTTACAAAACGTGAGTTTTGGGAATGGAACTTGGGTCCTTATATTTGCAAAGCAAGCAGTTTGATGACTTAGCTATCTCCTTAACCCAATATTAAAATATACTTAGCCAAAGGAGTAAGAAATAATTCTTCCCTTGATAAGAAGTAGACAGCATTTTTTTCTTTCAGGCTAAACAATAAAATTTCCTAAGCATAAGCAGTATTGCCTCTGTTCCCCTGACTAATTGACAGAATATTCTGCTGCATTGTAAGTTATGCTCAACTTGCTCATTAAGGTCACATTTTATTAGTAGTTTTGGCTTACTTAGCAGATATATAATCAGTTAGATCCTAGAAGTCTAGGTCAAGCTACCTGAGCAGATGTAAGAATAGATACTACTAACACATTCAGGAACAGAAAATTCAGAAAAGATCAAGCAGAAACAATCAAGAAAATGAAGCTTTGACTGTATAGTTGGCACAATAGTAACTTGAGTCACTGAGAAGCAGGTACTTCTCTAGTTCATTCTAATTCAAGACATCAAGAGATTAAGAAAGGAAACATTGGCAAAGATAAAGTTTCCATTACTAAGACTGGAGAGATGGCTCAGTGGTTAAGAGCACATACTGCTCTTGCAGAGGACCAGAGTTCAGTTCCCAGCACCCACATCAAGTGGCTCCTCACCAGTTGTAACTCCAAGCTTCAGGGACTCAGATGACCTCTTTTGGCCTCCACAGGCATCAGCACTAACATGTGCATATATCTCCCCACAGAAACACACATACAAATATACATAATTCAAAATAAATCTTAAAAATTGCCACCATTGTTCCTTTAGATATTAGTATCTTCTTTTTCATGTTCTAGTAGTCATGGAATAACTAGTATTAGAATTACTCTCACTCAAAATACAATTACGAGATACATGCTTATATTTTTATACTGTTGTCAACATGAACTGTGAATCAACTAGAAATGAAGCTGTAAATATATCTGTAAGAACCAAAGGATGAGAATTGTGCAGGAAATTATCTGCAGGGCAAAATTCTGACAAAGAGGATGTTACAAAAGGAAAATCCTTAAATTTGCACAAAACTCTCAAATATATGAGGCCCGTGAACCACACATATGTGGAAGAGACTCTGAAGATCCCATGAGAAAAGTTGGTCTAGAAGACTGAATATGCTTGTATTAGTCAGGGTTCTCAAAAGAAACAGAACCGGTAGCTCACAGGATAGAGTCCGAGTAGTCCAACAATGGCTGCACCACACTGGAGAGGCTGAGAATCCATAGTCGCTCAGTCCACAAGGCTGAATGTCTCAGTAGTCCCAATCTGGTGCTGAAGGTCTGACAAATTCCAAAAGATCAGCTAGTCTTCAGTCTACAGCAGCAAGATGAACTCACCAGCGAGAGAGAAGGCAAGCAGCAAGAAGCCTGGCATTCTCCTCTGCCTTGGTGTTTTATACTGGTTGCCATCAGAAGGTAACGCCCACATTTAGGGTGTGTCTTCCGGTTTTAGATGATCCAATCAAGAAGATCTCTTTCATTTCAGTTAATCCCAGATCCAATCAAGTTGACACCCAGAATTAGCCATCACAAGTCCACCCTTTGTCAACTTGACACCCAATAGCATCTCTCTACATCATGCTTAATTTTCAAATGAAAACAATGTTGAAATCATAATTTCACCTAACATGATATAACTATCCGATATTACAATGACCAATGCTTTATATATCTTACAGTAGATGATAAGGTCTTCGAGGAATGCTTAGTCCTTTAGTGTCTCATAACCCAATATAATCATATAAGTTCACATTTAACCACTTAACACAT
>NW_008351466.1:4970623-4975410 GCF_000622305.1 Nannospalax galili | reverse complement strand
CAAGTATCTGCTTAACATATGTGTGTACATGCACAAGCCTATTCTTAACCAAATAGGACAAAAATACTCATGTCAATTACAATCCCCGTTTCTGCAACTGGTCACATGGCCTAAGTTGGTATTTGTAACGACCTTCCTCTACGACCCATTCTGTATTTCCTCCACCATCAGCAAGCACCTCTGCAGGTCTTGGCTCTTTCCCTGGAGGAGTGACCCATACTTTCATCCCTGAAGGGTCTGGGACATTTGTTGTTCTGTCTGGATTGGGTTGTTGCAGATTCCCATTGACCTTAATCGCAGGACACGGTAACACCAAAAGTTGCCCTAAGGAAATCTCCTGCCTTCCAGATATAATCTTCATTACCGCCATTGTGGAGAACAAGTCCAATTTCCCCTTGGTAGTCTGGGTCAATCACCCCTCCTAATACTGTTACTCCTTTCTTAGCCTGCTGACTTAAGGGCATCAGAAGCCCAAAGTGTCCAGGGGGAAGTCTTAGCTTCGAGTTCAATGGAATGTTTGTTGTTTCTCCTGGCAGAAGCATGCCCTCTTCTGGAACCAAAACATCCAAGCCAGTAGAGTGCAAAGTCTAGGGTATAGGAAGCAAAATTTTTTGTACAGGGTCACCAGGGGTGATAGTGACTGGAATCTTTCCCACTTCCACCCCTTGATTCCTGGACCCATGAATCCTGGCTATAGGACAAACTGTACTGTATATTGGACGCTGATTCAAAGCATACACTGCCTTCTGGAGGACCCTGCCCCAGCCCTCTAGGCTATTACCACCTAATTGGCACTGTAACTGTGTCTTTAAGAGATCATTCCAATGTTCTATCAAGCCAGCTGCTTCAGGATGGTGGGGAACATGGAAAGATCAGTGGATTCCATGACCATGGACCCACTGTCGCACTTCTTTGTGAAGTGAGTTCCCTGGTCAGAAGCGATGTTGTGCAAAATACCATGATGGTGGATAAGGCATTCTGTAAGTTTTGGATAGTAGTTTTCACAGAAGCATTACGTGCAGGAAAGGCAAATCCATAACCAGAATAAGGATCTATTCTTGTAAGGACAAAACACTGTCCCCTCCAAGATGGAAGTGGTCCAATGTAGTCAACCTGCCACCAGGTTGCAGTGCCATATCGGGGGCTCAGTGTTGGTCTCTGCTGTTGGCAGATCTGACAATCAGCAGCAGCTGTAGCCAGGTCAGCTTTTGTGAGTGGGAGTCCATGCTGTCGAGCCAATGAATAACCTCCATCTCTGCCACCATGGCCACTTTCTTCATGGGCCCATTGAGCAATGACAGAGATAGCTGAAGAAAGAGGCTGACAATCCACAGAGTGGGTCATCTGATCTACTTGATTATTGAACTCATCTTCTGCTGAAGCTACTTTTTGATGAGCATTTACATGAGACAGAAGTATGTTCACTTCCTTTGCCCATTTGGAGAGATCTATCCACATACTTCTTCCCCAAATGTCTTTCTCACCAATTTTCCAATCATGCTCCTTCCAAGTCCCTGACCATCCAGCCAAACCATTGGCTACAGCCCATGAATCAGTATATAATCACACTTCTGGCCATTTCTCCTTCCAAGCAAAATGCACGACCATGTGCACTGCCCGAAGTTCTGCCCACTGTGAAGACTTTCTTTCCCCAGTGTCCTTCAAGGTTGTTCCAGATATTGGCTGTAATGCTGCAGCTGTCCACTTCTGAGTAGTGCCTGCATACCATGCAGAACCATCTGTAAACCAAGCCCTAGCCTTCTCTTCCTCAGTCAACCACACCCCATGAAGCCAAAGGTGCATGCTTGAGAACAGGAGGCATCATAACAGGAGTAGGAACCATAGGCATTTGGGCAACTTCTTCATGTAACTTGCTTGTGCCCTCCGGGCCTGCTCGAGCCCGATCACATAGATACCACTTCCATTTGATAATGGATTGTTGCTGTGCATGGCCTACTGTATGGCTTGGGGGGGCGGTCAGATAACATCCAGCTTATGATGGGCAACTCTGGTCTCATGGTGACTTGGTGGCCCATTGTCAAATGTTCAGGTTCCACTAAGGCCCAATAGCAGGCTAAGAGCTGTCTCTCAAAGGGAGAATAGTTATCCGAAGATGAAGGCAAAGCCTTACTCCAAAATCCCAATGGCCTCCACTGTGATTCCCCTATGGGGGCCTGCCAGAGACTCCAAACAGCATCTTTATCTGCCACTGATACCTCAAGCACCATCGGGTCTGCTGGATCATATGGCCCAAGGGGCAGATCAGCTTGTACAACAGTCTGGACCTGTTGAAGGGCCCTTTCCTGTTCCAGGCCCCACTCAAAGGTAGCTGCCTTCTGAGTCACTTGATATATGGGTCGTAGTAACACACACAGATGAGGAACGTTCTGCTTCCAGAATCCAAACAGGCCCACCAAGTGTTGTGCTTCTTTCTTAGTGAGGGAAGGGCCAAATGCAACAGCTTATTCTTCACCTTAGAAGGAATGTCTCCACATGCTCCACACCACTGAACTCCTAGAAATTTCACTGAGGTAGAAGGCACTTGAATTTTGGTTGGATTTATTTCCCATCTTCTCATGCGCAGATGCTTAACCAACAAGTCCAGACTGTCTGCTACCTCCTGCTCACTAGATCCAATCAGCATAACATCATGAATATAGTGGGCCAGTGTGATATTTTGTGGAAGAGTCAGGCAATCAAGATCCCTTCAAACCAAGTTATGGCACAGTGCTGGAGAGTTAATATACCCTTGAGGCAGGACAGTAAAGGTATACTGTTGGCCTTTCCAGCTGAAACAAATTGCATCTGGTGGTCCTTATGAACTGGTATCAAGAAGACAGCATTTGCAAAATCAATAGCTGCATACCAGGTACCAGGAGACATATTAATCTGCTCGAGTAAGGAAACCACATCTGGTACAGCAGCTGCAATTGGAGTCACTGCTTGATTAAGTTTTTGATAGTCAACTGTCATTCTCCATGACCAATCTGTCTTTTGCACAGGCCAAATAGGAGAGTTAAAGGGAGATGTGGTGGGAATCACCACTCCTGCATCTTTCAAATCCTTGATGGTAGCACTAATTTCTGCAATCCCTCCAGGGATGTGATACTGTTTTTGATTCACTATTTTCCCTGGCAGAGGCAATTCCAGTGGTTTCCATTTGGCCTTTCCAACCATAATAGCCCTCATGCCACAGGTCAGGGAACCTATGTGGGTATTCTACAAATTCCTAAGTACACCTATCCCAATTATACATTCTGGTACTGGGGAAATAACCACAGGACAAGTTCAGGGCCCCACTGGACCCATGTCAGTCTGACTTCAGCCAAAACTCCATTTATCACCTGACCTCCATAAGCCCCTTCTTTAACTGGAGGGCCACAATGTTTTTTAGGGTCTCCCAGAATCAGTGTCAACTCAGAACCAGTATTCAATAGGCTGCAGAAAGTCTGATTATTTCCTTTCCCCCAATGTACAGTTACTCTAGTAGAAGGCCACAGGTCCCTCTGGGGAAGGATGGGTGAGAGGCAAACCGCATTACTCTTCAGTACTGTAACAAGGTCATTTCTCAAGGGCACCTGGCCTTCCCTTCATTCAAGGGGTTCTGGGTCTGTAAACTGTCTCAAGTCTGGAAATTGTTTGACTGAGTGAGATTCCCTGTTGGTATGATCCAATACTGACTTTCTGTCATTCATCCTAGAGCTTTTCTGCTTATACAGATCAAATAAAAACTTAGTAGGCTTCTTATGTGTGTGGTCCCTGGAAAAACCATGATTGATTAGGCAGTATCACAGGCCCATTTGAGTCATGCCATTGTCGGTATTGTTTTGCCTTTGCAGCCCATTATGATAAGTACGCTCACCTTGTCTTTGGTAATTCAATACTTCCACCTGACCCCTACTCCAAGGTCCTGTTACATCTATTATATTTACACTTATGTTGAGCAGCAGCATCTCCAACTGTAAGATTAGGCATAAGGAAAAGAGCAAAAACAAAGCTCTTCAAACGTTCTAGTATCTCTCTCAGTACTTTCCATCTTATAAAATCAGGAAAAGGCATGTCCTCTGGGCCCCCCCACTGTGGAGGATTTGGTGTTGCACTGAGAGTCCACTTGAGTATACCAATATGCCTGAGCCTTCATCAACACTAAGCCAAGGGATATCAGGTATTTCCAGCTCTCTGTCAGTAGGCCATCTCTTGATAAATACCTCAGCCAACCAATCAAATAAACTTTTAACACCCTTTTTAACAGCACGAGCTTCCATATTAAACCTAGAATCTCCAGTCAGGGGGCCCATGTCAATAAACTCAGCCTGATCCAATTTTATTTTCCTTCCACCATTATCTCTCCCAAACATCTCCATCCCACATGTCAGGATTCCAATCTTTTCCTACCAATGCCTGCACCTTTAATGCTGACACCCTTTGAAGCTGGGAATTAAATTTGCATTGTATGTCAGCCAAACATATAAGAAGGGCTCCAGCTTGATTTTCTGCAGCTTTAGCTCTCTGGCTGCTGGAGAGAAGATTCTCTTCCAGGGCACACTTGGAAACTTTTAAACTGTTGATTCGAATCTGGAGCTTGTCAATTTTGTCATTAAGCTCATTGTTTATCTTCATCACTTTATCTAGAAATGCTAGAAGTAACCAGCCAGCATCATTATTTTTCCACAAATCGTCAAAAGTTTTATGTATAGAGTCACTAAATTTCTTCCTCTTCACAAGAGGTGAGTTCGATTCAAAAGGGTCTATCTCCATAATTGTTTCAAATAGTTTACACCATGGGT
>NW_008351466.1:4932099-4970613 GCF_000622305.1 Nannospalax galili | reverse complement strand
ATTGTCAGTGCTCTCCATGCTATCTGAAGACTCTGAGTTGGAGAGCCTGCTCCAAATACCAACAAGCCCATTAAAGAAATTCATCCTTTCAATTCTGTTTCTCTAGAACCACTCCTGGTACCACAATCTGTATTAGTCAGGGTTCTCTAAAGAAGCAGAAGCGGTAGAATGAATATATATTCATATATATCAGCTTAGCTCACAGGACAGAGTCTGAGTAGTCCAACAATGGCTGCACCACACTGGAGAGGCTGAGAATCGTAGTTGCTCAGTCCACAAGGCTGGATGTCTCAGTAGTCCCAATCTGGTGTTGAAGGTCTGACAAATTCCAAAAGATCAGGTAGTCTTCAGTCTACAGCAGCAAGGTGAACTCACCAGTGAGAGAGAAGGCAAGCAGCAAGAAGCCTGGCGTTCTCCTTTGCCTTGGCCATTTATACCAGCTACCATCAGAAGCTAACGCCCACAATTATGGTGTGTCTTCTGGCTTTAGATGATCCAATCAAGAAGATCTCTTTCATTTCAGTTAATCCCAGATTCAATCAAGTAGACACCCAGGATTAGCTATCACAATGCTGCACAGATATTTCAACAGATTCACTTTTTGGGAAAGACAGACTTTAGAGTTTTGCAGATGCTTGATAAGTATATTGGGTTAAGTGCTGAGGTATGGGGTAATGATTATGATTACTAATGGTTGATTGTTAAAGGTAAAAAGTTATGCTTCAATATTAAGGGATTAATCTTATGAAAAAGGAAGAACTTAAAAATGAGTAATACTATGAGCATACATAAAGCGAATCTTCTACATGGTTAATTTGACCAGCTAATAACTCACAACAAACACTCTTCAGAAAAATACAACAGAATCCTGGGTTTCTATAAGAAGTTGCCAAAAATCTTTTGTTTAAAAACGTATGCCATATACATGGAAACAAGCAATTTTGATCCAGAAGCTAGAGAAAAAGTAGTCTGTGCAAAGTGACTTTAGATGATCCAGATAATGGAATTAGAAAGTGACTGTGAAGGAGCCATTACAAGCATAATTAGTGTCTAAGAGGAAAAGATTGCCAAAATGAATAAATAACTGGGAAATTCCAGTGGAAAAATAAGAATCTATTAAAAAATTAAGTGAAGAGTTAAGGTTTTAAATGTGAAATATCAGAAATGAAAATTTACTCTGTAAGCTCAATGAAAGAGACAATTAAATAAAATGTGACAAAATGAAAAGAGATTCAGCAACTTCTAAGACATGAAACATCAAACATATATTAAATCAGAGTCACATAGGTGAGGACAGAGATAGAATGGAGCATAAAATGATAGCATAATACTTTAAATATCTCTAGATTTTATAGAACAAAACAAACACATATGTTTATAAGAACACAAAATGAGTACAATAGATTAAAAGAAAAAGATCTATAGGCAGGCTGCAGTCAAATTGTGGAAAATCAAGAATGAAGAAATAATATTAAGAGCAGTAGAGTGAAAACAGTTTTGGTTAAGAGTACTTGCTCTTTTTCCAAAGGATATAGTTGGGCTCCCAACACCCACATGGTGGCTCACAAACACCTGCAACTCCAGTTCTAGTGAATATGATGCCCTCTACTGTCCTTCATGGGCATTATACACATGTGGAACACTTACATGTATGCAGGCAAAACACTCATACCCATAAAATAAATCTAAAAAAAGTTAAGAAGACAGAAGCAGAAAAATAAGGCATATGACTTCCAGGGAAACAATGAAATTATGAATAATTTTCACAAAAGGGTAATAGGCATAAAATAAATTGATTCACTTTTTAAAATGTTTGGGAAAATTGTCAATCTAGAATTTGATATCCAAGAAAATATTCATCATAAATGAGAGTGAAAGAAGTCATTTTTATATAATGGAAGCTGAGATAATTTATTACCATCATATGTAGGCTACACAAATTACAAGTTCTTCAAACTGAAGAAAACTATAAAAGATGGAAACTCATATTTATAGGAAGAAATAAAATTATTAGAAATGGTAACTGTGTAGGTAAATTAAAATATTCTCTTAATAGTATTTAAAGTTAACTGAGTGTGTAAAGTAAAAAGTACATTCCACTGTGTAATTTATAACACATACAGGAAAATGATAGCAATAACATCAAGGGTAGTGGCGATATGACGTTTTACCTTTTAGGATAGCATTTTTTTTGTTTGAATTGCTGCATTTAATTATATTGCAAAAAGATAGGCTAGCTGAGTTTACCCTAAGAGTACAAAGTGTTAATAAAGCTATAACTAGAAATCCAAAATGGGATTTAAATATAAACTTTAAAAATTATTGGATTGGATCCTTTCTCCTTCTAGCTGTGGGTACAAGCCTGTTTCCGCTTTTGGCACACCAGGCCTCTTGGCCCAGATCCACCCACTGCATCCTGATCCTTTGCACCCGCCAACCCAATCCTTCAGACTAGTTCCCTGGAGCCTTCCCTGGCTGTCCCCACCCCCAACCTGCCTGGGATTCCTTAGACCAGCCTCCTTCCCTACTAAGTTTGACCGGGCACATTGTGCCTTGACTCCCACAACCTGATTCAATCTCCCAGTCCCCACATCCTGTTCTCCTTCTAGCTGTGGGCACAGGTCCACTTCTGGTCTTGACAACCCACACCTCTGGAATACCCTCTTGGCCCAGATCCACCCACCTTGATCCTTTGCACCCAGACCAACCCAGTTCTTCAGTATAGGTATCTAGAGTCTTCACAGCCTGTCTCTATGCCAAACTTGCCTTTGCACACCTGAGACAAGCCTTCTTACCCTGGCTATCCCCAACCCCAACTTGCCTGGGATCCCTGAGACCAGCCTGCTTACCTGACTGCCTGGGGTTGCCTGAATTCTACCTCCATCTATCAAGCCCCGCAAACTGTACTGACTAGAGGAGGAAGAAGCTTAGGAGGAAGCTCAAGAGCATTTGATCCTTACTCAACTTGGGCCTCTATAGGAACTCCTGAGCATCTGGACTAAAGCCATCAGGTCCCTCCAATATAAAATCAAAAGAGAGAACCCAAAGCTTAGGCCAACCAGCTTTTAATACCCAATAAGAGAACAATAAAAGCACATCAAGTATACAAACAGAACCAGACCTAAACTCAACAAAGGAAGGCTTGAGTCTCACACAAGAATCAGAAACAACAAAAGAAATCCACATGTCAAAAAATAATAACATGAAAACCCCAAATAATATCTTCCCACCAAGCACCAATAGTCCTATAGAGGAGGTATACAATGAGAACCCCCTAGAGATAACTGAGGACATGAAATTAAAAAAAAAAGTTATGATAAAAGCATTCAATGAATTTAAAGAACACAAAACAAATCAAAGAACTGAAAGAAGATAAGGATAAACTGAATGAATTCACAAGTTAGAATATTGAAGGATACTCAGGCTGAAATGAAGAAGGAAGTGAAACACTCAATATGTCAATTATAAATGACAGCAGAAAGCCTCACCAATAGGATGAATGAAATGAAAAACAGAATATCAAGACTGGAAGATAAAGTTGACAAATTGGACCAATAAGCAAAGATTATGAAAAATATAAGAAAACACAGGAATGGAATCTTCAGGAAGTGTGTGACACCATGAAAAGAATAAATTTAGACATCGTAGGCATAGAGGAAGAAGAAGCTCAGGATAATGGCATGGACCAGATTTTCAGCAGGATTGTAGAAGAAAATTTCCACAAATTAAAGAAAGATGTGCTGATACAAATACAAGAAGTGTATAGAACCCCAAATAGGACCAATAAAAGAAACTCTCCACGGCACATCATAGTAAAAATACTGACCATACAGAACAAAGAGAGAAAACTGAAAGCTGCAAAAGAAAAACAACACGTCAGATATAAAGGAAAACCCATCAGAATTACAGCTGACTTTTCAGTGCAAACTACGAAAGCCAGAAGAGCCTGGGTCAAAGTAGTCCCAGTTCTAATAACCACAAATGTCAACCCAGGCTTCATTACCCAGTAAAAATATCTATTATAGTTGAAGGGGAAAGAAAAATCTTCCACGACATAAATAGACTGAAAAAATTCATGTGTACTAAACCAGCCCTTCAGAGAATTCTTGAAGCAATACAAAGGTCTGAAGGAAGGAAGGACTATACCGAAGGGGTAACAAAGAAACTAAATGAAGGTATAACTGTGGAAATACACAGTTAGACCAAGAATCCAAACAGAAATAAAAAAGACAGGAATCCATACACATCTTTCATTAATAACTTTAAATATCAATGGACTGAACTGCCCAGTCAAAAGATACGGACTAGTTGGATGGATTAAGAAACAAAACCCATCTTTTTGTTGTCTACAGGAAACCCATCTCACTTTCAAGAACAGGCACTACCTTAAGGTGAAAGGATGGAAAAATATTCCAAGGAAATGGTACTAAGAAAAAAGCAGGAGCTGCAATTCTAATATCTGACTTCAAACTAAAACTAATCAGATTAGGTAAAGAGGGCCACATCATTCTGATCAAAGGAGCAATTACCCAAGAAGATATTATAATCATGAACATATATGTACAACAAAACCTCCGGGATACTTTAAAAGCAATCCTAAAATGGAAATTTATAGCTCTAAGTGCCTACATTAAAAAAATTAGAAAGAACAGAAATAAAATACTTAACATTATAACTCAAGACACTTGAAAAACAACAAATGAAACCCAAACCCAGCAGACAAGAAAAAAAACAAAAGTTAGAACAGAAATGAATGAAATAGAAACAAAGGAAAGAATACAAAGAATCAACGAACCCAAGACCTGGTTCCTTGAAAAGATAAACAAGATAGACCCTTAACTCAGTTAAACAAAAGAAAGAGCAACTCTAAATCAACAAAATCAGAGATGAAAGGGGCCAGCCATCATATCCAAGAATTGACTGAAAATGAAGTGAGGAAGAGAACTCAGGGTAAAACTGTTAGTGCAATTTTTTTTATTGTTCTTTGTCAGGGTCTCTTTAGACGCAGCTCTCCAGGAACTCATTATGTGGGCCAGCCTGGCCTAGCTCTCACAGAGATCCACCTCTCTCTGACTCCTAAGGGCTGGGATTAATGGCACACGGCAGCACTCAAATGTCTTGTCTGTAAACCTTGCCTTTCATAATGTTTGTGGTTTTGCAATGTGACCTGAGCATATGGGCTTGATTGGTTGGTTGGATGTTTAGATATGAAATTCTAGACTGAATGGAAGTTTCTGTTTTTGTTGTTACCCAGGATTGGTTTATTTTAGATAGGGTATGAAGCATTCGTAGGTCAACCTTTTAGATACTCAGTGTTGATTTTTGATTGGAAGGACAGAAGGAATTCCAATTCGGTGGTAATGAACAGAATTTGATCAAATGTGACACCAAGCTGGTTCTTCCTGATCTGATGCACAGGCCATACTATCCCAGTGACTGAGGAGAAAGTGGCTGGTGTGAGGGCACAATTTCTCGGGAACTAATCAGGCTGACTCAGTGCCATGAACTGTACACTCTAGCTAGGCCTGGGAATGTGGAGTTGCAATAGGGTGGGAGAGGGGAGAGGTTCTGGAGAGTTCACTGGGCTAGATCACTGCATTAACTGTGTATCCCAAGCTAGGGTTTGGATTGAGGGCAGTTGGGTTTGTGCGGAATGTACATGTATGTGTATGTAGCAATAATAAATCATAGAAGAGGCCATGAAATTGACAGGAAGTCAGGGTGTGTGGGGGGGATGGGCAAAGTTGGAGAAGGGAGAGGGAGGGAAGGAAATGATGCAAATCCAGTACTCGTGTATGAAATTTTCAAAAATATAAAGTATAAAAATAAAGGCTTAAAAATTAGACTTAAAAATAAAGAAGTCTGCAGGTAATTTCCTATCTTACTACTTTTTCAGGCCTCTGAAAACAGATTGTAGTTTTAACCCATGTGTTAATGTACAACTGGTGCTAAATAACACATATTGAATGAAAGTGGAGAAATAATTTGGTTTCTAGCATGAACATCGTGCTATGAGGCACAAAGTATACTCATGCTATGCTTGTTTCTGCCTTCATTCCATTACTGAAACACTTCTAAACTTTGTATGAAGTTTAAAACTAACAAGGAATGAAAGTTGAAAATGCTTTTCTGCCACACATTTATTTTCATTGATGATGTTTCCTTTAATCTAGTTTGCTTTGTGAGGTTGTGTGTGTGTGTGTGTGTGTATGTGTGTGTGTGTGTGTGTGTGTGTGTGTGTGTGTGTGTTATGGTTTGTTTCTTCTCTAAGGCTCATGGTTAAAGCTTGAGTCCATGTTTGGCACTATTGGCTGATAATGCAAAGTTGAAAAGGTAAAGTGTAGTGGGAGGTCTTCAGGTCATTAGAGGTCTGTCCTTAAGCAATGAGTATTGTAATTCTCAATCATTCTCTCTCTCTCTTTCTCTCTCTCTCTCCCCTCTCCCTCCCCTTCTCCCTCTCCCTCTCCCTCTCCCTCTCCCTCTCACTCTCACTCTCACACTCCCTCTCCCTCTCCATCTTTCCTTTTGCCTGTCAAAATGAGTAAGTTCAAAAGTTCATGGGTTGAAATCTCCAAAACAATGAGCCAAATTAAACTTTTACTTCTTGTAGATTTTCTTGGATATTTGCTACTTGAATTGGAACATGTTAATGACGACTCTAGCAATAGAACTCAGTATTTTTATGTACTTCCAATAATATGATCTGCCTTGAAAAGATCGTCACGTAACATATGTATGTACATATATATATGTACATATGTATGTTCATACATATATATGTCTTTTTGAGACAGGGTATCCCTGTAGCCCAAGCTGGCCTGGAACTATGTAGACCAGGTTGAACTTGAACTCTCAGAGATCTGCCTGCTTTCCCCTCCCGAGTACTTGGATTAAAGGAGTGTACCATGCCCAGTGCAACAAGGTATATTTTTATAAGCCCGATCAGTGCATTATTTAGTTAATAGTTTTTCAGGTGGCTTTCTGAGCTGACACTACCTGAGGAAAGATCCCACTTTGTCATTATCCAACATGAGCCTGAGTAACCAGTAGAAAGAAGAACAAAGATGGTGTTAATTTCCTTGAGGACATTCCCATCATTAGTTTGATGGCTTCAGCTCGTTTCAGGATTGGCCTCCTTGAACAAGTTCCCTGTAACTCCCTTCAGTTTGTCACCTTATTAATGAAGTTTTATTTCCTTTTTACTTTTTATTTGAAATATAAGAACAACTGCATAATCTAATATAAATGTTTTATGAAGTACTATTATCAGCTACTGATGTTTTACAGAAATGCACAGTGGGTGGTGTAATTATTTAAAGTTTAAAATGTGCTAAACAGAACTCTGTTTTAATAAGCATTTCAGAAGTTGAATGGATGAAGTTCAAAGGACAAATACTTTTTAAACAAAATTATTAACTTCATTTCCCATGTTTGAAATGATTAGTTTAAAGCTGCTGTTCTAGCTATAAAGGATTTCCTTTGTCTTAATTGTTAATACAATTAACTACAGTCTAATAGTTGCTGGTTTGAACAATAATACTACACATTAATGAGATTTATGCTAATTTTTATCTTTAGACATCAATTTCTAGATAAAAACACAAAGAGTTTGCATTTTCCCTTTAATTTAAATGCATAAAAATGTTTAATTTGTTTATTATCCATATTAACTAATATATGAGTACATTATAACCGTTTTAAAATTTCCTTCATTCGACTACAGTTTATTTCATTAGCACCAAGGGAAAACTGACCAGAGGAGTAATGTTTTCAGCATGCTCAGTTGTCTCTTTTCTGCTGCATGGAATGTGTTTAGAATATATACTAGAATGGAGTATTTGTTACTTTAAAAATGCATTCATAATACATAGAACTCGAGATAGTCTTGGAAAGGCATATGATGGTGGGAGAAACAAGGAAATCTGTCCAGAAGACTGAGTGGTGCTAAGCAAAATGACACTGTGATTCTAGGGTTTTCTCATACTTATTGTTATATTGAAAAATGGGAAGAAAGTCTTCCTCTTAAATTTTTAATTGTCAAATAATAATGGTATATAATTTTAGTTATAAGATATGTTAGGTTTTGCTATATATCACATATGGGGATAACATCACATAGAAGTATTAAATTGAGTTAATCAACATACCTATTAGCATGCTTATCATTTTTATGGCGACATTTCAAATTTATTCTCTAGCAATTTTGAAATATGCGATGAATTATTCTTAACTAATTACAATGTTGTGCACTAGATTTAATGAACTTACTTTTGACCGACATTAAAAAACCTCCTAGCAAATCCTTTAGTGAATTTGTTTGAAATTTAAATATAAAGAAATATATTTAAGTAGCAGTGCGGTGTTATGGAATGGAATTTGGTTAAAAAGATTAGACATGATGGTAACAATTTGTTGAAAAATACATTAACAGGAATAAGATTATCAGATGTTACAAAGACAACACAGAGGGGAGAATATATGAAGGGAGAAGAATAGTGAGGTAAAATACTAAAATCATATTATTGTAAGGAGTCAATCACATCTATTTGGGCACATGGAGGATATGACCAATACTTTCTGCACTTATCCTACAACTGCAAAGGCTGGTCAATAAACCTTCATAGAAAGTTGGACTTCAAAAAAATAAGCCCAATGACTCAGTGTTGTAAAAGCAGAGAATATGATGAATTCTTGGCTTGCTTAACTATTTTGCTTCTTAGGTACTTGAAGAAGCAATGAACAAAAGGGTATCTGTTGAATTAGGATTTCAGAGTGTGCACTGAATATAACATATTTCAGTTTTACCAAATATAACAAACTATGATTTATTTGTGATTGTTTCTTGGATTAAATGCTAAAATACAGCATTTCCACTGTAAAGGTGAGTTCATATTCACAACTGATTGAATAAATGAACCCAAATGTCTTGATTGGTGGATAATTTTTAACCAGAAAATAGGTCTCTAGTATCTTGACACAGAACTCTGATTCTGCCCCTTTTCATTTATATCATGAACAGTTATCTAGATGTATTTATGACTATAATAGTCTTGCTTTCAGAATTTTCTGATAACTCAATTATGAGATAGAAAAGATTAAGATAAATCAAAGACTCAACAGTCAAAAGTGGGACTGGGGAGATGACTTGGTGGGTAACGTGCTTGCCTCGGAAGCATGACAGCCAGAATTTGGATCCCCAGAATGCACATAAAGTCTGGATGTATTTTGGAGGCTGCTTGCAATCTCAGCATGGGAAGTGGAGATATGGAATTCCTCAAGCAATCAAGCTAGCCAGACTAGCCAAAACAGTGAACTTTAGCCTTAGTGAAAATCCCTGCTTAAGTATAAGGTGGAGAGTTATCATAGAAGACATCAGCCATCAATCTTGAACCTCCATATGCACAGGCATACATGTATGTGAATGTGCACACATGTATTGCACCTGTACACACGTGTGCTCATACACATGCAAACATGTATACACACATGATTGCACACCAAAGACATACACATGAGAAAATAAAAGAGTCAAACTTATTTAAATTTAGAACGATGAAGTAGAAATAATGAGATAAGATTTATTGGTAATAACTATGAAGTATATACTGATTTAAATATAGAAATATCTACAGAACTTCTGCTGAACCATTTGCAATAACTAATGACAGCATTGTAGCATTGTTACTTAAAGGATCCTACACATTTTCTTTTGTCATCAACTCAATAGATTCCAGTGGCATGACACGGCTACTAAAAAGAGAAAATAACAATCTTGTGTTGTATGAAAAGGCAGACAGACAGGAAAAGGGTGTCAGTCCACTACAAAGTCCTCTGTTAAGTTTTGTGTACCCTTTGCTTAGACTGACCAACTACCAGTTTTCAGAATCCAGAGGAAAATATCTAGGTAATATCACGTCACATGAAGAGACGATGGAACAAACTAGGACTATGATTATTGAAGATAAGAAAGTTTAAAGGGATACAAATGTCAACTACATTTAAGTACTCACTTTTGCAAAGAGGATTAGATTTTCTCTGTAAATTTAGTGCCTGACACAGCCCAGAAAAATAGAGGAATAGTAGACAAGAATATTTGTTACAATAATATGTAAATTGGACAACAATTTACTTAGATATTATGTATTACTTTTAGTGCTGAAATACAGCCATGAACTAAACACACACAATATTGTTATTATGTCAGTTTTCATTGTTTTTGAGTTTCTGCTCTTATGGAACTTGGGTTACTCACATTAGACTTGAGCGATCAAGTCAATGAACTGAACAGCTTGTGACATGGCCCACTGTCAACTGGAAAGGTAATATAGTGGCTAAAAGAGTCTGAGCTGAATTTGAATTACCAAACTACTAGCTACACTTAAACTATCAAGAAATCTCTCCAATGTGTGGTACATTCATTTGTAAACAGGAAATTGCAATATATGTATAAAACTAGTGATTTTTAAGAATTAAATGAGAACATGTACACAAGAAGTATCTCTACCACTTAGTTACATGAATTTGGAGATGTCATTAATCTCTCAGAGTTTCATTTTCTTCATTTGCTAATATGGGAATTAATGTATTTAACCAAGCTACTGTGAAACTCAAAAACAATATTAAAAATAATGGGTATAATGTGCTTGGAACATAGTATGCTATGTTCTTGCCAATATGTTCTTATGAAACTGACTTTAATTAGCAGTCAGACATTATGGAAAGTGAAATGTGTTGCTTTTGGAAGTCGTAAACTGCTTTTAATTGTAGGTGTTTATGTCAGATGGAGTACATTGTTAGGGGATTTTTGTACTGACGTATTGAACAGATAATATCAGGGAGTCTTAAACGTTGATCCATGGACTAGTTGCCTTATAGTCTTCAAGGAAAATTTAACAGGTCTGGAAGGAGACCCACCAATCTAGGTGACCATGGAATTGCCTCAAACTAAAGAACTAATGATTCTGTAAAATTTCAGTTCAGTTCATAAGTCATCATTCTTGCTACTTCTATCAAATGAGCTCTTCTCTGTTGGATATACTATTTTGTAGTATAGTATATTCTTCTTTTCCCAGGCTTCTATTATTTTCACCCACACATATCATAATTGTTTCTTAACTATAATAAACTCTAGAAAAATGATTTAAATTCATCTTCATTTATTTATTTACCCATTAAGTTTAAGTGGAGTCACACTACGTATCCAATAACTATAATTTATTGACATTTTATAAAATTAGTTGATATTAGTTTGATTTTCATTATTAAATATCCTTGTTTCTTACTATTATATTGCCATCATTAAAGTTTTCTTTCGTCTTCTCAAATGTGATGTTGCAGAGTGAGAAGTTGCCATGGTCAATTAAAATACAAGTTTAGAAGGTGAGCTTACTACATGGTCTTATGCAAGCCTCTTTTTATTGCTACATGTTCATTGCCCATGTGGAAAAAAGGGAAAGGACAAATGCAAATAATGTATTACTTACTGAACATTTTAAATATAAGATAATATATTTTGTGTTTTTTATTAACTTTGGTACTCATGAATTTATGAAATTATATTTGATATGTGGATTCACTTTTTGAAGATTTTCTTTTTTTCAATGCATAAGTATCAAAGTACAGGATATGTAACTTAGAGTAGAAATTCACTTGTGCTTTGTAGTAATGAACATCATGAAAGAAATGCACTTGAGGGAAAAGGAGAGGGAAATCAAATAAAATGGCACTCTTTGGAGACAAGAAAGTTTTCGTCAGCATAGACTCCTTATTGAAAATATTAGGGAAATAATATGGAGTTTTGTGCTCTTCTTCATGTGACAGTATTTTATATTTACTTCCAGTATTCATGTATTTTGGGTATTATGGCTCCTCATAGTTTCTTTTCATGTCCTAGTAGCATGATCGTGTATAAGCCAATTATAATACCCTGGTACTTTAACTTCATTTGGTTTATTTATTTTTTAATTTATGTGCTTGAGTATTTTGTCTGCATGTATGTCAGTGCACCCATGTCGTACAATGCCTGCAGAAGCCAGGAGAATGCATCTGATGCACTGGAACCAGAATTACAGATAATTCTTAGCAGCCATGTGGGTGCTGGGTACCGAACCCGTGTCCTCTGCAAGAGGAGCCAGTTCTGTTAACCACTGAGCCCCCATACTGTGGTTTTTTAATGAGACGTTAGAGGATCTAATTTGAAGGATTTCACAGGAGGATTCTGAGAACTATCTTTCTACTTAGAGCTCTCGATTCTTTATACTTTAAATTTTAGCATATCTTCATCCTACAGGGAAAATACTCTTGGTTATACTTTGACAAGCCAACTTTTTCTTCTCATTTTTCTGCATTATTTAGTTTTAGAATTTCAAAAAGTTTAAGAAAGATAATCTCTTGCTAAAAGTAACTAATTCTGCATCATTTCCCATTATGCTAGGAACTGAAAAGAACACTAAATCAGAATTTCCACACTCTGAAAGAAACAGTTAATTTTAACTGAATGTCAAATCATTAAAGGTAACAAAGATGGAGTGTACACAGAAGCACTTTCAAAAGAGTTGTGATTCTATTCTAATTATACCAATTTATTATTTAATGAAAGTATTCTCCTATAATTATTTTGATAAATTACTTTAAAATGCTCCTCCTACTCTGCTCTGCAGCTAGTATCCCACTGGTAGCCAATGTAGGCAAATTCCAGGATAATTCAAATATTCAGACAGCAAGAAGTTCATATTTCCACACATGACAACGTGAACGATGAAAACATCCCTAGATCCCTTGAGAAGTTTGTCTAATTGTTTAGCTTTAAGGTTGACTCATCAGTAAGATGTCATAAAGACATGTCTCATGCATAAAATTCAAAGTTTGCTAAACATCTTTCCAGCTTCTTCTTTGTTTCTGGATTTTAATTGAGTAAACTGAGTATTCCTTGTCTGAGTTTATAGGTTGACTACTATTCTTCAGGAAAGCACACTTAGTTGAAGTAGTCACTATGCACTTAATGCTTTGGTTTCTCGAGATAAAATTTATTTTTTGTTTATATATTTAAGTATTACCAAAACTTATATGAATCATGGCTATTTAAGCTACTCAAAGATATGTTTGTTCTATCCCCAGAAATAAGTGTTGCCTTGAACCAGTATAGCTCAAACTTCTGTTTCCTCCCTCTCCAGTGCTCTCAGTAACCACTTGGGGAGTATGCTGCATATTCACATTTTAGGATATTATCCATCAAGTAATCATTCATTTCTCATATATTTTGCTGAAATCAAAATACTTTATGTGTATGCTTTATGTATACTGAAGAATCTTAATTCTATAGAAGCTCTCTTATTGTTTCCAACTGCCTCCATGTTTGTGGACTTTTTCACAATACTCTATTTTCCCAGCATCTTTCTCCTGTTAAATGTACTTTTGAGCAGATTATTACTCTTATGATTTTTACTAAGTACCTTCCCTTTAAGCCTCAGTGACATGCAAGTATTTAATTTCTTTGTGTGAGAATTTAAGGCTGCTTTCACTTGCTGGCCATATTCTTGCCATTGGTATAAGGTCACTGAGACTAAATCTATGACTCCCAACTATTTTCTCATTATTTTCCTATGAGATTTATAGAAATCCCTTTAGACATGATTTTCTTGTTGTTTGTTATGTATTTTCACATATCAGATTTAGATATGCAATAATTTAAAGGTATTTTTAAATCCCGTTGTATAATTTCAGCACAAAGATTTTTTAATCAGATGGGGCAATCTTTTTTTAAATATTCTCTCTCAGATTTTCTTAGGATGAGTGCTATCCTTTATATGGTCAAGAAATTGACACTCTGAATTAACACTTCCAATTATTCCTTCATGCTCTCTGTGAGCATTCATACTCCCTAATTACCTGTGGCACTAGGCAGTTCTTTCAAGTTTTTTTCCTCATCTCTTTCAGGGAGATTACATTACATTTATAAAACCAGCAATTGGTAAGCTCTACTGTCAAGGATACAAAGTTAAATCACTCTGCAAATCAGTGAAATGCCATTTCCCTCCATACTCTTTTCTTTGGGGATTCAAGTTGAACTATTTTTTATGGTTAAATTTAGAAATACTTGATATTGAACAAACTGCTAAAACAACTGTGTAATTGTTCATGGATATTTGTTAGGTAGGCCTTTTTAATCAATGATATTTTGAGGGTGGGTGTTATGTGATTATTCAACTTTATTCACATTTTTGACCTTCAAAAATACCCAGATAATTGATGACAAGCTGAAAATTGTAATATTTATTTGAATCATGGAACTATAGAGTTAGAATGATTTGTACAGTTTATTTACTTTTGCTGCCATATTGAACATATTGTGTCTATTTGCTAACAAAACTGGAAAGGAATTTTATCTCAAAGAGTCTAAAATTCCATGCTCAAGAAAAAATATTTTTTTAATTACACCTAATAATTTAACTTCACATCATTTGTTTATTCCTTTGGTAGTCAACAACAATTCATTGTGTTTCTAGGATTGCAGAATCATTGTGAGGAATTCTAGGAAGCCCATGATGATCAAGGAAGACATAACCTTTGCTCTAATGTATGAAATACTATGTTACATAGTTTATTAGTTAATTTTTTCTTTCCATGAAAAGGCACTATGAACAAAAACAACTCATAAAAGAAGTTCATTTTGGCTTATTATTCCAGAGGGAGTGTCCATCGATGGTGTGAAGGCATGGCAGCAAGTGGCAGGCATGGTGGTAGGCATCTAAACCTGAAGAATCGATTCCATCTGCTATAGCAAACATGAAGCAGAGAGAGCAACCTGGAAGTGGGGAGATGCTACCATCTCTCAAAGCTCACCCCCTAATGACATGCCTCTTCTAGCAAGACTACATCCCAAAGTTTCCATGTCCTCCCCAAATAGCACCACCAACTGAGAACTAAGTGTTCAAATACTTGAGCCTATGGGGTATATTTCTTATTCAAACCACTACATTCCACTCTCTGGTCCTCATAGATTCATGGTCATGTAGCCCAACTTTAAAAATATCCATAAGTAGAGTTCTGGTTTCAACAATGTTAAAAAGTCCAAAATCTCTTTTTTAAAAAAATTTATTTATTATTTTTTATTTAATGTGTATGAGTGTATTGCTTGCATGTAAGTGCACACTTGTCATTCAATGGCCATGGAGGTCAGAAGAGGGTGTTGGATCCCCTGGAACTGGAGTTACAGATGGCTGTTAGCTGCCACGTGGGTGCTGGGAACCAAATCTGGGTTCTCTACAAGAGCAGCCAGTCCTCTTAACTGCTGAGCCATCTGTGCAAGCCCACACATCTCTTTTGAGACTTAAGGCAATCTCTTAACTGTAACCCCTGTAAAATCAAAGAGAAAATTGCATACTTCCAACATTCAATACCAGAGAATATATTTTATCATTCCCAAAGGGAGGAATGAGGGCATAGTGAGGAAACAATGGACTAAAACAAGAATGAAATCCAGTGGGGTGGGTAGACACCACATCCTGTAGTTCCATGTCATCTGTATGGAACTTCAGTTTCAAGGGGATTATATAACCTCCAGCTTTGCTTCCTGAAACATTCATCTTTCTCTTGTGCTGGTTCCACTCCCTGTATGCAGCTCTCCTTGACAGATGTCTTATAGCGTTGGCATCTCCAGCATCTTTGGGTCTCCGCTGCAACCCAGGCTTCACCTGGTTACATCTCTTTAGATTCCATGACCTCCTAAAACAAAGCTTCCAAATGGGAATCACATGTTGAAATATTTCAATGTGTGGGGGACACTTCTCACCCAAACCACCACCAATAGATACCCACTCACTGGTCACTTTAATTTAGGTGTCAGTAGACTCATCCTGAGGTAGGTGTTGAAGGTGAAATCAAGGCAAGTTACGAGAAGTTCCTCTATCATTTGCATTTTCAGTGTTTTAAGTACTAAGAGAATGAGATATGGGGAACTTGGAAAACTGTATGATGATTAATGTGGTCCAGGCATGCATCGGTCATTAATGAGATTTCATTTGATACTTATTTTTTAAATAGGGAATGAAAGAGTGACTCTGTTTTTAAGGAATGAAATGCAATTTAAAGTAACATAAAATGTCAGTGGTCAATTTCAGCTTCCTCAGTTCCTTGTTTGATCTTATATTCCTTAAAAACAGTGAACTTACCACCACTGATTTCTTGTTCACATGTTTCATTTTGTTTTCTTTTACCATTAAACCACAAATTATATAACTGGTGGATTAAAATATTATATAACTGGTAATCATTCTGGGAAAGGAAAGGTGACCACTGCCTGACGTCGGAAATTTTAACCAATACCAAGTAGCTTTTTCTTGAGCTAAAGACAAGTAAATAAATTGCATTGAATTTGCTACTGGAGAAATGTCCTTGAGAACTGTTTTTATTAGGCGTGATGCCTATGTGTTTGGGCTATGTATTAAAATACTAGCAAACCCACTGTTTTTCTGAAATTTAAATAGAAGAGGTACTTATAATGTATCTTCTTTTAACATGTAATATGCTAAGAGCACTTATTTGACCAAACAGCTAACAATTTTGTTGCCACAGTTACTGTACTGTGTACATTGAGTCCAAGAGCAATTATTCTTGTACTATTCATTCTTCTGCTAGCTTGCCCAAAGCAGTGTTTGAAGAAAAGAGTGTAAAACTGTTAACTTACATGGATACTATTTGACCAATAAAGTTGAATGCAACTTTTCAGGAATTGGAAGGAAGCTCAGGCCAGCTACTAATCTCATGAGGTTTGGGATATAACAACACACAAATGCATGCACACACACATATACTCATGGATACACATGGGAAATGGTCTAAGCACTCCTCCAGGCATTCATGGTGTTCCATTCTTTACAACTACCAAGAGATCAGTTTATCAAAACAACCACACTGATGATCTTCCCTGACTAGGGTTCTGTTTTAGCTCTCATTTGCTATAAATACGGACTTGGTAGGACACAAATTTAGGTCTTGGAAGTTAATTTTTCTATGATTCATGGAAAAGTCAGGTCTCCCAAATACCTTTCAAATGTTTCTGGCTTGCCAGTGCATTGCTAAACTAGGAGTTTCCAGCTCTTTGTAATTGTATTTCCCATGTGCTCAAGAGACTTTCCTGAACAACGCTTCTGCATGTGGTGCCCCTCGTACACTATATAGTCAGCCTATTGCTCCTCTCACGTTATTCTTAGTTGATGGGGTTTTAAGGAAAAATCAGAAGGAAATTTAGTTATTTCTTTTTATATATATTTTATTGATTCCACAATTTCACACAATGTATTTTGATCACATTCATACCCTCTCCTCTCTCTCTCCAGCCCCTTCTCACTATCTCCATTCCTTATTTTATGTCTTCCATTATTATATATCCTTTTGTTTATTTATTTAGTTATTGTTTTGTACAGGCCTATTGATTCTAATCCATGGCTCCTAAGTGCTCCTGTGTGGGGGTCTATGCCCTGAAGTCTGGTCAACCTACCAGGTGTCACGTTAGTAAGGAAAACAGCATTCATCAACTGCCGATAAATTTTTATCTAGGGCTGGATCTTCTTGCACACCTCCTAAACTTTTATTAATTCTTTTGACAATGGTACAATGCATTTTGATCATATTCAGACCCCTCTCCCATATCCACCTCCACCTATAACAGCTTCCAATGTAACATCTTCTCTTAATTTTAAAAGCCTATCTAGTCTAATTTGCATTTCCTAAATGCTCTTAAACATGGGTCTATCTCCTTGAGCCTCGCTAACCACCCAGCATCACACCCTTAATGTAAGCTAACTCTTCTCCCATAGCTATCAATTGCTAATAGATTCTCACCTAAGGGTGGGGCTTTGAGCCCACTTGTCCCCTCTATACTCGATTTTTTTTTAGTTTTCTTGGGTCTTGTGTGTACTGTCACAACCACTCTGAGTTCATATGTGAAACTACCCTGTTGTGCTCAGAAAGCAGTTTCCTTGTATTCATCCATTACTTGAAGCACCTAAATTCTTTTCAACTCTAAGGGCTCTATCAGAATCATCATGGAAAATTTACCTTCAGATCCCTTGGATTTTCAGCCACAGAAAATTCTCAGGAATTGAAATAGACTTGATTCCAAGAACTGAGAGAAAAAAGGTTAATGTTTTACTGTAACATCATCTGGCTTCAATAAAAACTAAGTGATGAGGAAATTTGACCAAAGTGTAGATCTGAGTCTAGAGGGCAGAAGCTAGAGTTTGAAGGTTCTTGTGCCTCTTTACAGTGACTTGTTCAGAGACATATGGATAGTTAAAGGAAAGAGATAGTTTAATTAAGGCGAAGATACAGAGGAGCCTGGAGGTGTCCTCTATCTGGCCTTTGGTCTGACACCCAGAGGGCAAAAAAGGAAAAAGGGCTGAGGTGAGGTCTGCAGTGATCGTTCATGGGTCACTGACATACTACCTGCCTCTTCCAAGTTCCTGTAATGTGGGCTTTCCTGAGCATGCTCCCTTGGTTAAATGAAGCTTAGGTTGGCTAAAGCATACCAATGTTCCCACTACTACTGCCTTTCCTGTATTTGTCTCTGGAATTATTACCTTCTGCACTGTTTTCTATTTTGTTGCCTTAAAATGATGGAAACTTAAACTATAATGTGATCCTACAATCAGACATATTTTGTGGGAATCAAGGAAATGTTCTGAAGTGCCTTATGCTCAGGCCTTCATGGCTCTCTACAGGGAAACAGGAATAAGCAACGTTAAAGAGAAGGGGGAAATCTATATCTGTTAACAAAAGTTTCTAGAAAGAACTGTGCCTTACACTAAATCTCCTGCAAGGCTAATGAAGTGATCAGAATTTATTAACTGCTTAGAACTTTGGTTAGGAGTTGGGAATGTTACAAGTCCAGAGCCAAGTCATCTTGGGCCATCTTTAGCCCTCTCTCTAAAAGACATTTATTGCCTTCCTTTGGAAGTGGATTTACCTTAGACAAATCTTTTGGAACATGCAAATACCTAGCGCCCATAAACTAAAAGGTTAAGGATGCCACTAGATAGCATCTGAGACCCATGGCTGAGATTTCCCTGCTTTTCTGTGACCCACCTATTAGATGCTTCTTCACCAATGTATTTCAGGAGTGTGTTGATTCATGACCTTCTTTGCTTCTATAAAAACTTCTTAAAATTACTATCTCTTTGGAACATGGAATTTGAGGTAACCTGAATCTGTGATCCTGGGCCATGGTTACTCATATGTGGCTCCAGATTAAACTATTTCTTATGCCCCCCTCAAATTTTTCCAATCCCTCTTTTGCAAAGATCCCTGAGCCTTGTGGGGGAGGGCTGTGATGTAGTTGCCCCATTTAGTTTACGGCTGATTACTCTAAAATTTCCCATTCTCTCCACATTGACAAGTTGTGGGTTTTTGTGTTAATTACCATATACTTTCTCTGATGAGGGTTGAGAGATGCCTTAATCTATGAGTATATCAACAAAACATTATGAGTGAGTTTACTACTGTGTCTTCTTTGTTTACCAGAACAATTGTAGTAGGTGCTTCCCTACGGTTTATGACCTCTCTAGCTGCAGGTTCTATGAGACACCAAAGGTTAGCAAACTTAAAGTATTTTCTATGCTGAATGGCCTTCCTTCTATTTTGCTTACTAGAAATAAAAAATTCCAGTCAGGTGTATGGGGAGAAAAGGTGGTCCAAGCCTGCATCTGCAACAAAATGTAATTTCCCTGTTTTTGCTCATGGTTGTGTTGATTTTGCTTGTGACCCTGCTGAAATTTGAATCTTTAAACAAAAGCAGCAATAAAATCAAGCCCAAAAGACCCTGCTCGATACATTACAAAAACTAGGCATAGGAAGAGGCTCTACCTATGAGTAATCGAGTTCCGAGTCTGCTTAAAGTGTTCCAACTGAGCTTGGAAAGCTCTAATCATAAATCCTACTCACAAGCTTAAATCTCTGACTGTTGCATGCATTTGGAATCACTATACCAACATTGGTCTTGGAGTAAAACAAAAGAATCTACTCTTCTGGAGGTTGTCATGGTATACAAAGGTTATTCTGCAGCTGACAGGAAAGCAAGCACTCTCAAAATGCACTAGGTATCAAACTGGTGAACTTGCAATGACCTGGAACAGCAGAAATGCACTGACTGTAGTGAGGGAAGCACCTTGCAAAACGGAGTTGTTCTCTATGACAAGGCAACAGTGTGTGGAGTCAGAGGAATGGGAGTACAGGAAACAGTTTTGGAAAGGAGACTCCAGAATTTCTAAAGTGCTTAAGTGCTTTAAAATTCTCTAAGCCCAGAGCTCTAAATGCAAAGTTTGTCTGCTTCCAAGCAGGTAACAGTGTCTGATGTTGCCGGGTAGAATGTGCTAAGGAAAGGCATCATTTGAGGACAATTGGAAATTGCTCTACACACACACACACACACACACACACACACACACACACACACACACACCAGCATATGAAAACACAAGAGAACAGAAGAAAAGCTTCAGCTGTGTACCTCCAAAGAAAACAAACAAAAATCCTTAGGCAAAATCCAGCATGTGACTCTTAATTTTCCAGACTGCCAAAATATTATTTTTTTGGTTTTGGTTGAAATTTGAGAAGCGATTCTGAGTTAAAATGTACTTTACTCCTTTATCAATGGAAGTTATCTGATTTTTTTCAGGTTTTTTTTTGTAAAGATGAATCCAAAATAAATAAATACAAATATAAAGATTATCAAATGTCATAAGATAGCATCTGAGACCTATTGTAGAAAACTGCTTGCCCCCACCCCTACCCCATGACCTGCCTAATGAATGTGCCCACCAATGTATTTGAAAAGTGTCTAAATCAAGACTTTTCTTTGTTCTGTTACTATAAAAAAGTAAGGCAACTGTTACCACTCTGGAACATGGAATTTGGGGTAACCTGAATCTGTATTCTGGGGCCATGGTCACTCATATTTGGCTCCAGAATAAACTATCTCTTATCCCCCTTGGAAATAAAAAGATTATCAAATTTTCAATACATTTTGAAGATACATTTGTTGTATATTTTGTCCCTATCTTATTTTTGAATTTTATTAATTTATTTTTATTTTTTGTGTATGAGTGTATTGCCTACATGTATTAAGTGCAACAATGTTGTGAAATGCCCACGGTGGTCAGAAAGCACTTCAGATCTCTTGGAACTGAAGTTAGGACAGTTGTTAGCTGCTATGTGGGTACTAGGTATCAGACCTGGCTCCTCTGCAAGAATAGCCAGTGCTCTTAACCACTGAGTCATCATTCCAGCCCCCTCTCTTTTTCTTTAAAGACACGGTCTCACTATGTAGTCCTGACTGGCCCTAAGTTCTCAGAGATCTTCCTGCCTCTGCTGCCCAAATGTTGGGATTAAATGTGTACAGTACCACATCCAGCAGGGTTTAAGATAAAAAGCATTGATTTTAATTTTATTTTATGTGTATGAGTGTTTTGCCTTCATGTATGTATGCACATGGTCAGAAGAGGCTGTCAGATCCCCTACTGTAGTCACTGATGGTTGGGAGCAGCCATAAGGGTGCTGAGAACTGAAGCCTGGTCCTCTACAAGAGCAACAAGTACTCTTAACTGTTGAGCCATCACTCCAGCCCCATATACTTGGAGATTTTATGCTTACTCTTACATCATTATAGATTTTTCAGTTTTTTCAAGGAACTTGTTTTCACTGTGACTCCATTTTACTTTAATTTCTTTTGTAGATCATTATTATACATTAGAGCACTATGATTATTTGCCAAGAAGTTTGAAAACACAGAGAGGAGGTGGAGCGATGGCTTAGCAGCTAAAAGCACTTGCTGCTTTTTCAGAGGGCTTGGGGTCATTCCTGGCACCTACATGGCAGCTCACAACCTCCTGTAACTGCAGTTCCAGGGGATCAAATGCCCTCTTGTGGCCTCCATGGGCAACAGGCATAAGTGTGGTACACTTACATACCTGCAGGCACTCATGCACATCATATATATATACACACACACACATATATATATATATATATATACACACACACACACACACACACATATATATTCCATTTACTGGGAGGAAATAGGAGTACAGATTTCAAGAACTGTAGTCTACTACAGCATCCCTTTAGCCTATATTTTTAATATATATATATATATTCGAAAGAATAATTAAGGAATGAAACCTGTAGGGGAAGCAAGCTGATAGATGGGTTGTGTGAGGAAAAGTGCCAGGGACAACACTAAGCAGTGAGGAGGGATAGCAGTGGACGCCAGAAAAACATTCCACTGCCTGGAAGGAGAGGGGAGTACAGATTTCAAGAAATGCAGTCTACTACAGCTGCCCTTTGGCCCGTCTTTCCCTTTCTCCATGCGATACTTGCTTCTGACATGCAGGAAGAAGAGGAAGTCTCCACAGGGAGTTCTCCTGCATCTCACCATGGATCTTCCATTTCTTACAAGACTTTTAAATTAAGGCAAGAATTTATTCTGCATGACGCCTGAACTCCTCTCTTTACTCAAAGAGATGGTCTATTAAGAACAGTTTGGGCACAGTGGGAGGAAGTTGGACTGCAACTCCCTGGGCTCACCATTAATGGATAAATTGAATGCTTCTGTTTGGGGCAGTGAGACAGGGAGTATATGGCATCTTTTGTTAGAAAGACATTTAAATGAAAGGTCTTTCAAATGACTGTATTTCAGTTCTTTGTGTGAGCAACCAGGTGTTTCATAGGGTTCCAAGCCACTCTAGAGTAATGTGTAATTAACGTGTGATGACTGTGTCTCTCTGCAGGCTTTTTCAGACATATGCACCAAAAAGAGCTCTGATGGGAGAAGCTAATGACCAGCACCGAATACATATTTATACTCTGCAGACAATCAGGTGAGTCAGTGCAAAAGTCGGTGACAAAGATTTGTGAGGCACCAAACATCAGAGTGAGGAAATGGAGAAACTTTTGTCCACAAGTTCCTCTTAAGGACAAAACAGAAGCATTGCAAATTGCTTAAAGACTGTATGCACACTTTATTTTGCTGTCAGACAGAATTTTATTCCACGTAAAAATTCAAACCTTGTTTTAAAGCTCCAAGCTCACAGGTTTCATTATTTTTTTTAAAGAAGCAGTTTTATGTATCATCAGTGTTAATGAAAACATTATGTTCAATTCCTAAGTTGAATTGTGGATTTGAAAGATGTAGCTCTAAGAACCATATGCTCATGATCAAAACTGATGTCTTTGTATCTCTGCCTATTCAGGGCATGGGGATGTATAAAAGTAAATGCACATTTGAATGTGCAGGTTATACTTTATCATTAAGGCTGCTTATTTATAGAAGCAGAGAAAGTAGAGTACTGTCAAAATGTTTTTTAAGTAAAACAAACTGGCAACTGCAGATAGGTATATTTTGTAGCAGAAATACTTGCCATAATCAAGATCTTTTATCTTTAGCAGAATGAGCTGGTCGTGGCTGCCCATGCAAGCAAAGCACTTTGGAGCAGCTGGACAAAATGCTGCAGGAAAGATGCAGCTGGGCTCTTCCTCTCTGGAGAGTAAGATGGATCCCTTTGAGGTGGACTCAGCTGTCTATGAAGCCTCTAGCGTACTTACGAGCATGCTTAGTTCTCCCAGTCAAATACAAAATGTTTTCCAGAAAACATATTTTCCATTAGTTTTGAAAATATGAACTTTCTAGGTTGGCCAAAAAACAAAATAATCACTCCTAAAAAGGAGCAGCAAATTTCTTTTACATCTAGATTGAATATATTAAAAAAATGTTTTGAAGTGATGGTGATTGGCACAGTAGACAGTAGTATTGTATTCTGGTGGCAAAGAATAGGGTCCACCATTTCTTAGCTAGGTGCATGAGCACAAGAGTTTTGATGTCATTCAGTCTCAGTATGTTCATTTGTAAACTGGCAATAATAATGAAATGAATGCTCGTTTAGAGATCAGTTGGATTCCTCACAAGATTAGAAAAATTTCTACAATATAATTTTTGGTAGTCATACTCTCCTGATATTTATTATAGAACTTGTACAATGTTGTCAATGAAAATTTAATCTGGTGTGTGGGCCATTTTTACAGAGTCCAGATTTAATTCCCGTATGTGTTTAGACACAACGGATAGTTGTACTTAGATATTCACTTTCCCTTTAAGTTTGACATCTGACAATGTACAATCATCACTGAACATTTGTTGTTTTCTTCTTTGATTTGTTTTGACCAGAATACCAAAGTTTATATAGTCTTTTCTAAGATGGCTGGCTCTCTTTATTGCTGAAGATGCACTCTTGCCAGTTATACGATATGTTTGGTCTGATAGGTACCAGTTGGGCTTCCTCATACTCTTTAATATTGGTTATAATCATTTTTATATATGAAAAAATATAATTCACTTAATTAATGCTCATTCTCATCCAGGTGTGGTGGTGCACGACTTTGATCCCACCACTCAGGAGGTAGAGGCAGGTGGATCTCTGTGAGATTGAGGAGAGAATGAGGTGGTTACATAGTAAGTTCCAGGCCAGCTAGGGCAACAAAGAGACTTTCTCTAAAAAAAAACAAAAGCAAACAACAAGCCCCCCCGCCCCAAACCATCAAAAACCAAAAACAGGAAAACAACAGAAATGGAATTCAAGTTTCCTATGGTTGGCTTACAGGATGTGAGAGACAGAGTTTTCAGGAGCTATCCTTGAGAAAAAGACAGCATTTGGTATTCAAACATATTCTTTTATCTTTGCCATTCCTGCTTCATGTTGATAATACAGATATGATGGCCAGGGCCCTGGCAGCCATACTGAACGATGAGGCAATCTTGAGTGTGAAAGCTAGTGCAAAAGATAATGGATCACAAACATAAAAATTCATCCCTTGTGAGCATCACGTTCCTATTATCATCTGTGAATTGAATACCTTGGAATATATTTTATATTAGAAGCATTAATTTTTAAATCCTGTGTAAGCCCCTGGGCTTTAAGGTCTGTGATGCTATTTTTAGATAATATAGTACACTTTTTGGAGCATGTGTTCTGAGAGTAAGGCCAATCTAATAATATTTTAGCAGTGTTCATATTAGTCCCACACAGAAGACTAGCAGAAGATGCATTAAATATTGCTGCATCATCTTGCATTATGAAATTTACTTTCAGTGCAGGAGCCCTGCCTTTTCATTCAAAAACATTTAATTCAAATGAAAAATGTCGCTGATTGTCACAGATTTTTCTTCAGACAGATATCATAGACACTTTCTTTAGACATGAATCAATTTATCAAGGTCAGAAATTAAAAGACTGTAAATTCTGCATATGTATGATCCACAAATGACACCATCATTTAAGTTTAAAAAGAAGAAATTTTGGGATTAAAAACCAAAGTATAATCTTGAAGTTTAAATCTCAATTTTAAGACTTACTGAGAGAGTGGAAATTGATAGCAAGGCTGGAGAAATAGTAAAGTCATTAAAGTACTTACCTTGCAAGGACAAGGACCTGAGCTTGATCTCTAGAACCCATGTAAAAACAACTGGACATAGAGACATGGATTTATAATCCCAGTGCAGAGGGGGCTGAGATAGGCAGATCTCTAAGCTTTGCTGGCCAGCCTGTTTAGCCTACTTGGAGAGTATCACAGCAGTGAAAGACTCTCTCAGAAAACAAGATGGATGGTGCCTGAAGAACAAGTCACAAGACTGACATCTTGACCTCCATATACATAAACATACTTGCCCAGAAACATCCTGTATACACACGAAATTGATATGAAACATTGAGATCAGCACAAATCTCAAAATTGAGACTAAGAAATGTTTTCTAGATCCAGGAGTATTTGTTCTTGTCTGTCATCTGAGTTACTTGAATGGTTGAGGCAGAAGGAATGCTTGAACTTGGGAGTTCAAGACAAGCTTAGGCAACATAGACCCTGTCTCAAAAAAGACTGACCAAAAGGTTCTCTTACCCTTTTAAGTGATTGCTCATATTTCTTCCCCATATCAGTATTTAAACATCGTTATTGCAGCTTTTTAATCTTAAAAGTAATGCTGAATCATAGTAAATTTCAAAGATTGTGTAGAGATATCCCATGTAGTCTTTACAGTTTCTTCAAAATGACTAGCTCCGATATAACTGCAGTTGACTATCAAAGTCAGGAAAATTCACGTCCATAACTGCAGCAGCTGGAAGGATTAGGAAGGAGGATTGCTGTGAGTGCCAGGACAGACTGAGCTACATTGTGTGAAACTATCACATAAAAAGAAAATAAATCGTGATATTGACTTTCATAAAATGTATGTGTATATTTTATGTCAGTTAATTATATGTGCAGGTTTGTTTAATTGCCACCACAACTGCAATTACTACAAAGATTGCTGCTTGATGTCCATAATCAAATGAATGAATAAAGAAAATGTGGTACATATAATGGAATTTGATTATGAAATGTCATAGGCTCAGGTGTTTGAACACTTGGTCCCCTGATAGTAGTACATATTTGGGGAGGTTATGAAAACTTCAGGTTGTCTTTACCAGGCTGGTCTATGGATATATCTGTGATGGATTGTCTCAACTGATGTAGGACAAACCTAGTCCTCTGTAGGTGGCATCCATTCCATGGGCAGGTAGTCTTGGACTGTGTGAGATGCTTAGCTGTTAAGTCAGTGGTCAAGCCAGCAAGAAGTGTTCTTCCACAATTTCTGCTTCTGATTCCTGCCTTGACTTCCTGTCCTGACTTCCCTTAATGGAGGATTGTGACCTAAGAGTATAAGCCAAATAAATCACCCCCAAACTGCTTTTGGTCTAGGTATTTTGTCATAGCAACAGAATGAAACTAGAATAGCAGGCAAATAAGAAAACATCTAATGATGATATATGTAAGAAAATCTCACAACGAAACCCATTAATATTTGTTTACTAACTAAAAATGTAATTTAAAAAGTGAAGAAAAACAAAAACGATCAGTACAAATATCTTCTAGATCCTATCCCTTTGTTGGCACACCTACCCTTTTCCTATAAAGGGCACTACTCTCTTTTCTGTCTCTATTGCTTTGACATTTTGAGAATGTTGTATAAATGGAACCATAAATTTATGACTTTCTGAGACTGGATTTTGCTCTTAGCAAAATTTCCTTTAGATCCATCTAGGGTATTGTGTTTATCCGCAGTGAGCTCCTTTTTACGGCTGATTTGTATCCATGGTATGGACCTACATGGTTCATTTGACAGCTCACATGTTGAAGTACATCTGCAGTATCTGTAGTCTGAGACTATTATAAAGATGTTATGATTAGCATTTCACAGGCTGTAGTGCAGACCTAAGCTCTCATCTTGCTGAGATAACTGTCTGGTAGTGTAATTGCTAAGATCTATGATCATTGTATATCTAGTTTTTGCCTTGATTTTATATTTGTTTATTTATGTCTTTGAGACAGGATGTCATGTAGCGCAGGCTGGCCTGGAGCTTGCTATGTAGCCAAAGCATAATCTTGAATTTCTGATCCTCCTGCTTCCACCTTCGAAATACAGGTATTGCACAATTACACCTGGTTTGTATTGTACTGAGGATGAAACTAAGGCTTGAGGCATGCTAGGCAAACACTCTTCCAACTGAGCTACATCCCCTGTCCCACACTGTCAAAGGTTTTTTCTAGAATGAACGTACTAGTTTATTTTTCTCCTGTGATCTTCTGGCTGACTGGTAGTGCTTTCTTTGTGTCCTAAGATTTCCAGCCAATCTATCCTTTTTGCTACATATCAGGATGTTTTGCGTGTTTTACACATAATGTCAAAGATATACTAGTTGTAGTTACCAGGAGGAATACAGAAATTTACTCATCTTTCCTGGAGTAGAAGTTGTTCTTGTATTCTATTTTGATGACCGTGAAAACTCATCCTCATAATGTTATACAAAGCATTCAAAATAAATTTATCTATGATTTTAAAAACTTGAGACAAATATCTCCCTTGAATTTAAACTAATGCAACAACATTTTTCAGTATCTGATGTTTGTATTATACCCAGTTCATTGAGACTCATTGTACCATACATTTTCAAAGTGTTGGCAGCTTTAATTTCTAATCTGCCTGCTTTTATTTCCAGCTGTATCGCTACTTTTTAGTTGGACTGCTCTTTTGATATTTGTGGCCTAGTCTGAACCAAAGTACCAAAATCAGTGTCAGATTTTTGGCCTCGTTTTTAGAACAAAGATGTCCAATTTCAGATAACTTGGATAAGCATCAGATAAGCATCCACACACTTAATCAATGCTTAGTTGAATCAGCAGGCTTCCACAAGCTTTTGAGACCTGCCCATCAAAAGAGATTTTCTTTTATCAGTATTTGGCTTGATTCAGGCTAACCTGTTAACCCCTTTTTCTTTGCAAAAATGTGCCACTTTATGAGTAACTGGCTTGGTGTCAGTGCATAGGCTTTCAAATAGAGTTTAAGAATATTTCAACACATTATACAACTAGCCAAATGTAATTGTAAAAGACTATTAATAAGGCTGAATTCCAGCATAAATTCAAACATGAGGGAGACGAGATTCTTTGTTCTTCTCTTTCGGAGAAGAATATATGTGTATTTTCCTAAAATTAATTTGTTTTTCTCTCTGTGCAGAATTTTTTAGATTAGTATACGAATTGCCAATTCTACTAGAAAACAAAAGCTTCTTTAAAGCGCTTTTATCAAGAGTGTTACAATTATGCACAGATGCTTTATGTACATATTTTTGGTTGATTTTCCCAATTAATTTGTTTTAACCAGTAGATAGAAAACAATACTACATGGAAGACAATAAAATAAAAGGAAATAAAATGTTAAGTTCTCATGCCTGTCTTATCATATTTTATTTGATTATTGCTCCTTTTAGACCAAAAGAGTCAGTTAAATTTTGCTATATATACATAACTGTTTGGGTTTTTAAAAATACTTTACATTTCTCTCTCTCTCCCTCTCTCTCTCGCTCTCTCTCTCTCTCTCTGTGTGTGTGTATGTGTGTGTGTGTGTGTGTGTGTCTGTGTGTGTCTGTGTTTGCATGTGCACATGTGGAGGTCAGAAAAAAATTTGGGAGGGTTAGTTCTCTCTACCTTGTGGGTTCTAGAATTGCAATGATGAATCCATTTTGTGCTAGCTGACTTTTTCTTTGCCCTGTGATTCTGTCCATCTCCCTCACTCCCATGCTTGCCAACTGCAACCAGCCTGCCAGCCAGAATGTCCCATGCAGGCTGCACCTGTAGTTTCAGTGGTACATTGATTCTACAATACAGGAAACTTAAAAGTAGCCAGGAAGCATGTCTAGGTAGCACCTCCTCCCACCCAGCTATTCCTGCATCTCCATGGAGTCCACTGTCTCTGCAATTCTTAGAATCTTGTTTACCATAAGTGAAACTTAGAAACTTTTTGGTAACAGAAAAGCTTCTTTGTTAATTGACCTTCCCTTGGTCTGGTATAATTATGGTGATCTGACAGAGCTATGGATATCGGCTTTGCCCCTGGCACAATATAATTGCAGTTTTAAGTTTATAAACACCACTCTGTTTCCCTTCGGCTTGAAAGCCTGAAATTTTATTTTGGAGGATTATTTGTACATTTTTTCTAAGATAATGTTAACAATTAAAAGAACACAATGAAAGCCCTAAAAAGAGTGCTTCTTCTTTCCTCCACTTTTCTTTTTCTATCTCTTGATGCCCATCAATCAACAGAATGTCAGCTAGCTTTATGAAAGTGTAATACACTTGCCCCTTTCTTCTTTTAAGGAAAAAGAAAAACTTCAGTGAGTTGAAGTTGAGGATGTGAATGCATCTGCGCTTTATCACACTGCCATTATAAAATATGCTTCATTCTCCTGTCAGCCTGCATGCATCCTGTACTGTGTGGGTAAGGTACACAAACCCAGGCTCCACCACCAGCATCAGTAGCATAGGGAAGGCTGATTTTTATGACAAAGCACAGTCATCACACAGCCTCTCCTCTCTGTGAAAGACAGCAGTTTCACTAAGAATCAGCAGATACACAGAAAAGCAAATTGTAGCATTCCCTGGGAAGAAAGAACACTTTTTCCTCCTACTTCTCTTCCCTTTTCCCTATTTCTCATTCCTGTCTTCTCTTCTTCCTTTTCCATTTCACCCACTTCTTCCTCCTTTAAAAAGATTTAAACAAATATTTTCCTTCCCTCTTCCCGAGATGGGTAATATGAGGACCTTCTAGGAAGACAGTGTGTACACAGCTGCCATTAGCAATGGTTTTCAGTGCAATGTACTTTCAGCATTTGTGATCTCTTTTCCCTTCTAGGTGTTGTTGAAAGCTGGAAATTCCAATTCCTGATGGCATGTATCATCCTAATAGCTACAGATTAACCTTGGTTCTTTAATTTCCTATTACATTGCTATCAATGGAGCAAGAGTTTTCATTTTGCCAGTGGAGAATCTTGGTCATTAATTTAAAAATCATCAGTCTAATCCTTATTTGTTTCTGTATATAGTTCCCCCATACTATACATCAGTTCTCAGCAGCTGAGCAGCATCACTCCTTATCCTTTCTCTTTGATTCTCAAGAGAAGACCAAACTCTTCTCTTGTTACAAAGCAATATGTCTGGATACGCATTCCTCTAGTCTCCCTTTGATCCTGTAGTATAGGCCTCCCAGAGCCTTCCCTAAGGTCTTTCAGATAGATCACCATGTTGAAGTCTGACTTGTTCATCTTGAATGAGGAGGCTTGCTGAAGAAGCTTATTCAGGACTTATTTCCATTTGTTCAACTTTTTCCTAACGGCACAGAATCTGTGGCTTCATAAACCTACAGACATTTACATCCCACATAATCTCCATCAACTGGAGATAAAGCACTAGATTTTAAGATGTGACATACATCTTCTACTAAACTTATTGTTTCCAATAAAAATGAGTACTCAGTATAATTTTTCAATAATATAGTCATGCCCATGAAAAATCGAGATGCTTCTATGTGCTTTAAGAACTCATCAACCCTCTTTTCCTCCAGTGTGGTAATTCATCAGGCCATTCTCTTGCATTCCTCTGGACCCAGCTGTGCTTTGGAATGTCCTTAACAGGGAGTGATCTCATCTTGAAGCTGTACTTTTCCAAAGAACATTTTGAACAGCTATGCCGGGTAAGGACTGAAAGTCATTGAAGTGAATCTTATCAAAAGTGCTTTTATTTGTGACTACATCTGATACACTTTTTACAGTCAGACCATAGCTTCCCACTCAACTTTTGAACTACAAGATAATAGTTCCTATCCTTGTTTTTCATAGTTTCCATCAAAATCTTATAAGTGAACTCTTCTTAGTTTGTTTTTGTGGCCACTGGACCTATCTGTGGTCTCCATGAACTTCTGAAACATGAGGATTAAGCACTGAGTAGCTATTTCTTCCTGATCTTCATTTACAAAGTTTTATAAGCAGCTACAGCTGCATTGCAAAAAGCTCAGCGAGTGTTTGGAGTCATTCTGGGTTCAGTGCCCAGGCCTGCTATTAAAGGTTGTAGCAGGGCAGCCAAGTAGACATTATTGATGGCAGCTTCATGGAGTGGTCAGCAAAATCTTCCCTTAGCCTCTATACTTGTATATCAGGATTTTTTTTGATTAATTCTATTAGATAAGCATTGCCTGTATAACTACAAATGGGAACTTTCTGTTCTACCAAGATACAGACAAAAGCTAACACAGTGGTGTCCTGGTATGACTAATCAGGCTTCTCAACATGTTCTTTGATGGGAGAAGAAAATGTGGGATAATGTCATCTTCACATCAGGTGTCCAGGAGCGTCATCATTTTCATTATTCTTTGCTAGTGTCTGTGTGAGAATTGGAACCTCGACAACAGGACTCCCTTGGCACAGACCTTGCTGTGTGCCGTGGGGGCTCTCTTTGTTCTGCTGCCTCTTAGAGACTTTAATAATCAAATCTATTTTTTCATCATAGACTTTGGGACAGAATTTTATACCTTATAGGGTCACTTCATCAAAGTCACTGTTCATTACTTCAATTGAGACCATGGAAAGAGCAGGACTCATATGTGTCTCCACAGACTGATAATGCAGGGACATTTTCTTCATCACAGTCTGTAATGTAGCCCCTCATACCTCATTATCTTGATAATAGGTTGTTCCATATACTACTGGAAAAATAAATTGCCTTTCAGACTCTTTGTTACAATTTGCTTCGGTGAACTCCAGTAGTTCCAGAATGCTTTAGTAGCCCCTAACTTCACATTACTGCTGGAATCTTCTTTCCTCTTCTCCAGGAGTATGGCAGTCAGAATCTCGTTGGACTTACCTGTAGCTGCACCAGGTAAATTTGTTGGCAGCTGGATCAAATTGCCTCTAACCCTTTCTCTTTCATGTTCTTTGAGCTGTTGGGACTTTTGACATTGGCTACCAACTGAAGAATGTGTTCTGACCATGAGTTCTCTGGAATCTCTCCACAAAATATCAATCAAGTTAGGGAGGAAGAACTAAGGTGGTAGGTTTCAGTGTTTAACGTTCACAAAATTGTTCTCGACTTCTCTGTCAAACATTAGTGTTAATGATAGTCCTTTCTGCTGGTGCCGTAACTGGATGTTTGGATTCCTAGATGTCAAAGAGTTCTCAGTTACAGCGCTGTTGGTCTGACTGTTATCTGAATTTTCCGATGTTCTGGGAGAGTTCCAGAAACACCTCTGTCAAGTTCTACTACCTTAGTTCAGAAACTTCTATGTAACTTCTAGTTCAAGTAGAGGTAATGATATACTTTTCATGTTTAATCAGCTCCAAGATGAAGACAGGAGCAGCTGCTTTCCTCAGGAGAAATTTGGCATCTCAGATGGCAACTGTAATTAGGCATAAAATTTTAGAGTCAGTGGCAATGGAGGGTACCAAGCAGATCAATGGAGGGTACAAAGCAGGCTTACTCATCTGCTCCTTCTTGGAAGTGTTGCATTGTTCTTTCTTTTTTCTCCTGTTGACTCCCTTCTTCTTGGCTGTGGCTATTGCTCCTCTCTTGGAGGTAAAGAAAAAATGGTAGTGGTTGCTTAGAGCATGGTTAGAGCCTGATTGATCAGCAGAGAAAGAAGAAAGGGAGGAAGTGAATAAACACAGCTAGCACACAGGGAGAACCTTGATAAACTTTAGATTACTGAAACTGAAAGCTAAATCATGGATACCAGATGTCATTAAAATGACTTACACTATTTGTGGGAGAGTGTGCATGAATATCAATGCTCGGCTCACTGTCTTGGCCAAGTGCCCAAGTAGGTGGTGATATCTTATAACCTCAATGATTTCCTTAAGGAGGATACATTATAAAAGAACTTGCAGCCTATTATTCACCCAAAGTTTGTTCGTGCCAGCTTACGTGAGAGAATCAAACCTGCATTATTAACTAAGTGCTTTGAAATTCATATAGGTGACAGGAACGTTAAAAAACTGCTCTTTATACAGTGCAAGAGCACAGTATATCAGACTTTTTAGTCAAAGCTGCACAAATATGTACCACCACCATTACCAGCATCACCTGCGATATACAAAAGTAAAAGGATTGACTGGCTCCTTGCCAAGTCTTACACTCATCTGCTACAGACCACAAAGGCAGGGTTAGTAACTATATACATTAAAATGTCATGTAAGCACCCACTTCAAATGAATTTCAAGGTTACAAGGGCAAAATAATTCTAGGAAAAAGAACAATTTTATTTTGCTTTCAAACTGCCAAAATTTACTACATAGTCAATCTTATATATCAGCATGCTATGATACAGATATCTTGGAACAGAAATAATCTGACAGGCAGGGAGAGATTCACTATAGCTCCAGGGCTTCATCTTGGAAGGGGAAGGATGATGATTGTATAGCCAAGAGGCGAAAGTGAAGAAGCAAGTTTCAAAACAGGTCCCCAAGGAAAACGTTGATACATTAGGAAGGACTGGATAGGAAATAGAGTCATATGACAGAGCTAGGAAACTAGTTTGCACTAGGCACAAGCAAGCAAATGCCCACCTAGTTTTCTATTTTGTGACATTAGAACAGGAATGGCTTGGGAAGTTTATGCCGAGAAGAAGAGAAGATCAAAGCCTTGCTGAAAACACTGTCCAATTTGTCGCCACAGATAATTGTGTCAGAGAAGTTAGGATTTACTTATCATTGTACACATGTAAACTGTGTTTCCCAGCCTTAACAAGAAATTTTGTGGAGCTGGTAACCACTTTACACGGGGTAGACTTTTTATCGAATATTAGTGCTTTTGAACTGTGCTGTCTGCCCAGTATTTTGAGATTGCTTAGATATCTATTTTTGGAAAAGTCACAAACTAAACATTAAATATGCAGTCTACAAGTATTAATGATTCCATTGCTGTTATAATAAGTATTTTCTAAAATCTACTATAAAATCTGAAGTGAAATTGGTAGGTACTATAACCTACTGATCCACATTATTAAAGAAAAAAAAACAACACTATAATGTTCTAACAGTAATTTAAAAGGTAAATGAAAAAAGTAATTTGTAATAAAATGATATATAATTCAGTATGCACATGCTCAGGCAACACCGACCATGAATACATAATAAAGTAGTCTGATGCTTATAATTGTAGATAAAATCACTGTGCTATGCCAACTACCAAGGATAACTTCATAGGTATTCAACATTGAAACAACCAAATATCATGCATACCATTACTGTTTTGGGCTTCACTTGTCTCAAATGGTAAAAAATATGCTTATTAATTAAAAAAATACTGAAGACTATTTCCTCAAATTATATTGTAATACAAGTTTTTTTCTTTATAAAATATTTTATTTATATATATTTAATTTTTTTACCATTTGATAGTTTCATACACAAAATGAAGACATGAAAATGGGAGGATTTCTTAGGAAAAAGGATGTCATCAGAAGGCAATTTGAGGATATACAAAGGATGAAAGCTACTAAAATTCATTATACAAATTTGAAAACTTTTCAATTACATAAAAGCATTTTGAGATATTTGGGGTGCATTCAGCAGATATTTAAAGAACACAGTGTGTGTCAGATACTGTCCCAGGTACTTGGGATTCTACAAAGAATAAAAGAAGCAATTATCTTTGCCTTCATGGAGTTCACAGATAGTAAGCATGGTAAAAAATGAAGGAAAAACATGTTTTTAAGACATTAAGTGCCCCAGAAAAGAGTACAACAGGGTATTTATGTTGGGATTTCCACTGCATGGTAGATAGTTGCAATTTGGAAATGAATGTGCTTGTGAAAGGGATCACTGAGAAGGTGATATCTGCATACAGTCTAGAAGGATGGAGCTCCACATGCAGACATCTGGTGATATTCAGGCAGACAGAATAGCAGATGCACAGACTCTAACAAAGGGACATCCCTGACATTTTCAAAATGCTGCAAAAAGACCAGTGTAGATAAAGCCAAGTGCATGCAGCGGAAAGAACAGGAAGTCAGAGAACTAACAGGAGAAAGACATAACATGGAGGGCCTTGTGCACTCTAAGTACTCTAAGCCATTACAGGACCACGAATGAAAGAATGATTTTATATCAATGATATCTTACTCATGATTTGTGTAGATCCTATGTTTAGAATAATTGGGGTAGGCAATAATTGGGGGAGGATGACAAAAGGTGAATCTGAGAATCCAGGCTTGAAGTTGTTTTAGTGATCCAGGCAAGGAATGATTGCAGTTAGAGAAGGGGTTCACTGCAGATGCTGAGAAGGAATGAGTGTATTGCTTGCATGTATGTAAGTGCACCTGTGTCGTGCAGTGGCCACAGAGGTAGGAAGAGGGCATCAAATCCCCTGGAACTGGAGTTATAGATGGTTCTTGGCCACCATTTGGGTGTTGGGATTCAAACTCCAGTCCTCAGCAGGAGCAGTTGGTACTGTTAACTGCTGAGTCATTTCTCCAGATCCTTGAGACTAAATTTTAAAATGCACCAGATACAGAAAAGAAGAAAAATCAGCCAGGCAAGATGGCACAGGCTTTTAATCTCAGCACTGTGAAGGCAGAGGAAGGCAAGGCTCTGTAACATTGAAGCCAACCTAGTCCATATATGGAGTTCCAGGCAAGCTGGGGCTATAGGGAGACACTGTCTCAAAATGGAAAGGAACCATGAGGGTAAAAGGGAAGAAGCAGCCTGGGAGAGGAGGATAGTAGGAGACAGGTGTTGTCAAGGAGGAAATGAGGGAAATGGGGGTACTTCACTGGGAAGGGAAGAGGGAGACTTATACAAGTAATCATGGAGGTAAAGGGGAAGAAGGATTTCGAGAGAGGGGGGATAATAGGAGACAGGTATCATGGGGGAAATGGGGAAAATGGGGAAATTTTAACTGGGGAGGGTAAAGGAAGAGGGAGGATTATACAGGGTGAGAGGAGAGATAAATAATGCATAGGTGGTATGAAAAACCAGAGGAAATTGTATAAGTTCAAAAGACTACTGAAAAATACACACACAACACACATTAAACATATGTGTGTGTATGTGTGTGTGTGGTGGATGACCACAAAGAAACTATATATGCATATATATATATATATGCATGTTTTTAGCTGAAGGTTATATAACAAGAAACACAGTGTGTGAGGCAGGAGAAAGAAACTTCACTTTAATTTGTTGGTCAGGGTAGTCCACGAGGCTTCTAAACTAACACAGCTATTGCCACAGCCCTTGCTTGCCTCCCAGAACTTGAAGGTAAGGCTCTAATGCTGAAGACAGGACATACTTTGGGCACAGGTCTTGGGTCAGTGCAGCTCGAACTGACCTGGAAGCCTCCTCCCTGAAGACTAGTGCTCATAGTTTTAGAGGATAATATGCAAGCTGCTAATGGAAAAAAAAATCAATCAATGGTCCAACTCAACTGTAAAGTCTAATAACTACAACAATGACCATCTCAGCAAACCTATTTTGGGAATAATAAAAAGCTATCTAATTGAACTTAAAGCCAGCTTAACAGAAGAGAACTCATATGTGGCTCTGTAAACAGCCAAATATAAATGACTGGCGAGGTCATAAATCCTATAGAAAACCCCATATCTGTTACATCTCTAGACAAACGTAATTTCTTACTGTATGATTAATATGTATCTTTATATATTTAAAGGCAAGTATACCTCTCACCACCCATCAAAGAAGCTTCTTTTTGCAACAGATGGAGACTATTACAGAGTTTCACAACTGCTCAAACAGAGAACAATTGTCTCTGAGATACGTAGCCCTAAGTTATACACTTATAATGCAGCCTCTACACTTAAAGCTCGGGGAACATAATGGAACAGGGGGCAGAGAGAATATTAATACATCTCTCAAATCTCAGCAGTGAAGCTTTCTCATGCAACAGATGATAAACCCTGAAAGCCACAACTGGCCATAAGGCAGAGACTAAGAGACGGCAGAGTGCATGTCACTGGATAGGATTCCTCTATTAAACCTCTACCACCTAGGGCTCAGAGATCATTGTGGAAGAGGGGTGGAAAGATTGTAATAGCCAGAAGTGGTGGATGACTTCAAAGATACAGAGTTTTCCCAGTGGCTGGGAAATTGCTCAATTGAAGTTACAGCAATGGTGACAGCATTCACAAGACCCATGCAAACAAAAACCAGGCAAAAATCCCAGCACAGAAGTGGAGAAATGTAAAAGAAGCCCCAACATTATCTGAGGAACTATTAGCAACTGTTCACTACTTAGTGAGGGAGAGATGTTCTTCTGTAAGGGACTGATGATAGATTGACCAGGCTCCAGTGGATGGACTCACACTGAGCAGTATTTGGGGACACACAAACGTGACTTGATAGGCCTTGACATATATGACAGAATGCATGAAATACAGCAGGGGTGCTATGGGGGATGGAAGGGAGATCTAAATATGATTAAAATGTATTGTATAAAATACACAAAAATTCAATAAAATATAGGGAAATATGGAGGAAGAAGAAAAATGCATAAAGATTGACTTCATTCAATTCATAAAAATTGTCCTGTCTTAAGAATTGCTGTAGTACAGGAGCAAATACCCTCCAATATCATTTGGAAGTATACAAATGGCTATCATACATAATAGAAATTTCAGAAACTACAGAGTTTTAAAGGCATTTTCTGGGGTGGGGATGTGGTAACATGATTGCTTAACATTCAGGAGAGCCCTGGCCTCCATCACTGACATCACAAGGGAGAAAAAGGGCGTTTTTCACAAGTTGCTGAGTGACTTATGAATGTATTTTGAAAATTGTGTAGCTCTTTAGTTCTAAGTGCTTAAGGAAACAGACTTTACTTCTCAAATCCCAAGTACCCTTATCAATATTTATTAAATGTCTACTGGGTTCCCAGTATTGTGGCATGAAATTTTATAATGTTTTCACAGTATTTTGTGGATTGTGATCTCACGGCTGAGACATTCACTTATGAATTTTAAAAAAGTCATCTCTCTGTAGTGTAGGAAACCAGGATGCCAGGCCCTAGGTTGAGATGAGCCTAAAACTTACAGGTCTAGGCTGCATTCTCTGCTAAAGGGAGGGGCACTGAAAACAGTGGCTCTGATAA